>NW_010973285.1:4590129-4686152 GCF_000737465.1 Haliaeetus leucocephalus
CCCCCCCCCCCCCCCCCCCCCCCCCAATTTCCTGATTTTATACATAGCTCTGGCTTTTTTTGAATTTTTTTCTGATTCTTTTTAAGTAGTGGCCAGTTCTGAAGGTAGAGTTCTTCAGGCAGGGGAGATGCAAGTTGCTTTCCAAACACCTACCTGATGCACTGGTACTGCTAGACTCATCTTCATCCTCTTCTGATTCAGAGTAGAACTTTTCAGTAGGTTTCTCTTTCTTTGTCTTACCTAGAATTCCAGTCCATTCCTTTGCCTGTAAAAAAATTTCAACTTAAGTTTACTTTTACAACCAGCAATACAAAAATATACACACAACAGGGAATAACATTCGCAGTAGTAGTATTAAGCAGTTTCTAAATAAATCCTCTAAGCAAGTCAAGAGAAACTGTTAAACTCTTACTTTACACAATTAGGAGAACTAAAAGTTTTGTACCTACCTACAGAAGGTGAGATATGTCTATTAGAGAGTTTAGAAAAAGATTTACTAAGGCAGATTAAAAGCATCAGTAACCATAAATAAATTTCTATACCAAAAGAACTTGAAGTCTGAGAGTTTTATCTCTAGATCCAGCTGAGTTTAGCCTATGACTAGAATCAAGGGTAAATATGGCTAGTCACCACCTTTATCATCCCAAGTTTTAAGGGGAAAACAGATGTGGACCCAATAGACACAGAAGTTCCAGCAGCCACAGAAGAATTATATTTCACTTCCTTTGCAGTTGTCCAAATAACAGTAATTCTTACCATGAAGACAATACCAGAATGTGGCAATACTTCGGCCAGACTTTTTTTTCTTTCAGTATCCCCCTATACTACTAGAGAAGCAGAAGAAAAACTCAGGCTAGGAAAAAAAGCAAATAGGCAAACAACTAAATCAACAGAGTGATACAGGTCTGCCTCAGTGACTGCTCTGACCTGGAATAAGACTAACTTTTGAAAGAGCTTTAACAGTGACCTGCAATGATGTACAGCTCTAGAGACACACTGGCTTACTCTTAAACACCAAAAGCTGCTAAAGCTTTGTAATGCTCCACACAGCAACTGGTATTTTAAAAAGCCAATATTCTTTTGGATATAAACAACTATTTAATTGTGGATTGCAGCTTAACAACTCAGCTTCACTCACATACATTGCGTAGGCACATGCAGTATTAGAGGAACCACAAAATTAATGACAATGAGACACTCTCCAAAGAAAACATTTGCAAAAAAACATGGGGAAAAGATTTTCATGTTTGTTTTGAAGGTTTAAATGGATGGAGGGAGATGTTTTCTATTATGTGGTAGATGGATGTTACTCCATTTGATCAATTTCCTGCAATACTTTTTGTTTTTATGGACAAAGGCACCTCCACACATTCTTTCGTGTCAACCCTATCATTTATAATCCCCTGTTTGAGCTGACTGCCTTCAGATTCTCCCCATAAAAGCTTTCAGAAGTTTGCACACAAATACCTCTTTTCCTGAAATGTATATAAGAAGGTAGACAAGTAATATGAAAGTACTAAGGAGAAATGCTTGTTCTACCACATTGCAGTTCACTGGCTTCTGCAAGTCATACCTATTTTTTAGAATTTTCTCTAGCTTTTCTACACCTAACATCTTATATGTAAATTATTTTATGTGCGATTTACTGTAGAAGTTGGCTTATGACAAGGACCATGTGCTTTTCTGGGTATACCTGTTAGAACGACATACCCCCAGGAGCACCATCAGCATGCTCTATTCCAATACATTTATATTTCTGTTACTGTTCAATAGCTTTCACTGACATTTAGTAGGACGCTGGTACCAGAACATGACTTTGCCTCAGAGTTTACAATTCAGTAAGAAAAAGCTATTGGTAGTAGAAGACCAGCCCTGTAATGTCAACAAATGACTAGTGCACTAATAGATGACATTTTCCTATTATAAACTTCCCTAATTCTCTCCAGATCATCTGAAATGTAAACCCTGGTCTCTTGCAAATGTTACACTTTGAAACATACATAATTTTTCCCCCTGCCACTGCCTTTTGCTTATATTATCTATTTCTCCTGTTTAGACTTGGATTTGTACATGAACAAACCTCCGCTGCCCTCCTACTTCAGCAGTACAGCTACACTCGTCATTAACAGCAATTAACATACTGCAGCACAGCAAATATAAAAGGCATGAAATCAAAAGTGAGATGGAGGGGAAAAAAGCCTATTTAATCCACGAGTGAAGCAGAAGTGGCCTACAGTTCATCCACTTCCCTCATTGAAAAGAAAACAGCAAGCATCGTGCAGGTTTCCAAATGTTCCATTTCCAAGCTAAAATAAGCAACATGGATGTTCACATGCATCAACAGTTTTCAGTACAGCATACAGATAGTATTTAAATACTTGTATTTTAGGCTAATATTCTATATTGACAAGTGCCTTCAGCAAAGTTACTTTTAATGATGCTGACGTACCAACTCGGCTACGTCGACATTTCGGACGGAGGGGTCAGGCGCCACCTTTGGCCAGTCGGACAGCTCCAGGTAGCCGGTGGCTCGGCTGTTCAGTGTGTGAGACAAGGTGCCAAGCTGGAAATGATCCCGATCTATTAAAAAAAAGGAGGGAGGGGAGAAATACACAAACACCATGAGCTCTACCACAAAGAGCAATCTTAATCAGGGCTAAAGGTAATTGCCATTATATTACCTCAAATGTCATGGAATAAATATAAACTAGGAAGCTCTTCATAGGTCAAAAAACTGATTTCAGTCCATAGATTACAATAATCTCCCCCATAATGGTCAATAAAAAAGCTAATCAGTCAGTGTGTTTAGAGGTGTTGCTCTGAAATGTAGCTTCTCTAAAAATTACTTTACTGTGAATATTAAGAATGACAGCACAGTTAAACAATCCATATACATGTCTTGGCACAAACACATCCAGAATTTTAATAGTTTTTCTTCAAAATGGAGATCCTTTTAGAGCTTCAAAACTGGGACTAAGTATGAAAATTAAAACTGCAAATCGTCACAATAACAGAGCATTTTTAATTAAGATAACCTGATAACCTTTCAATTTGAGAAGACAGACAATGGTTCTTACTTGTAAAAAGACAGGGAAAATGCACAGGGAAAATTATGACTTTGGAGAAAAATAATAAAACTCTAATCTTTTGAGATTCAATTTATTTCAGATTCATAAAACGTTTGCAAATACTCACATTAACAATCTTCTATTAAAGTCCAGATAAAAGACTAGAGCTATTTTCCTAATTTGAAGAATAGTTTTCCTCAGAAGACACACCTTCTGTTATTTAAATCAAATTTAAAATCCACATGAATAGAAATGGATCAGTTTGTCAGGGTTTATCATCACAGAAATGCACTGTGTTTGCACCATGCAAACCTTGCTTGCTGAAAAGCAAGCAAGCAGAGCGAGTATCCTTGCATATTAATCATTTGTATTTGCTAAGTGACACAATTTGTGAGCATATTTGAAATAGAACAGGCTGCCACATTCCTTTACACAATGAACATTTCCCAAATGATTTTGGCAGTTATACCTTTAAAAGGAGACTCAAGCAATGGGGCAGGTTTCTGCGCCAGAAATATTTTTTTGGCATATTTGCTTAAAGCTCCACTCTTCTCATTCGGAACAATAAGCTGCCTAATAAATCTTGTACGGTCTCTGATGTCGTAGCTTTGATCATACTTGCCGAGATTTAATACATACTGGGTAAGCAATTTTGTCTGTGGAAAAAAACAGGATAAGAACAGAATACAAGTTATTTATGATTATTGATAACTCTGGATAAACATATTTAAAGAGGTAATAAAAATGAATGGTTATGTCAAACAAATGTTGTTCCACAGGGAATATGCATTTCTAAAGCTGCAAATAGAATTCTGCAGCCAAAGCACATGTCCTCTTCTGTATTGGGGAGGTGAATGCTGAGTACTGAGAAGCAGCCATGTGCTAGATTATTAAACTGCTGAAGTGGAAAGAAAGGCATCATTAAAAAAATAATCATATATGGCAAACCCGCTGAAGGGTCTACGTGAGGATAATGAATGTGGAAATACAACTAAAAACATGGCACTCAAAACTTAATCGGAAAAATATGCAGGACATCAAAACATCAGAGGGTATTAGGGGGCTGGCAAACTGCTTCTGCTGAGGTGTGTTTTATGAAGAGATACTGTCCCTGGCATAAGCAGTGTCTGCACTCTGACTGCACTCAGTTACTTTATCCTGAATTATGACCCATTAAAGCAGACACATGAATCACTGAACTGGATTACTGCAAATTATTTGCAGTGCATTTAGCTGTTACTTTTTCATAAAAGCAAGCTGCTGATGCCCTCTAAAAACCAGGATAAAAGACTCCTTCCATTTTTTTCTTGAAGCTTAAAGCCTCCAGTAATATCGGTCATTTATTTATTTATGTAAGAGAGCAACTTATCACAGCTTTTTACAGCATAATAGGACTTCCTAATTTGATGTCTGAGAATATTAGCATGTATTAAATAACTTTAATAATTCAGTTAAATTTTTAAAACTAAAAAAAAAGAATATAAAAAATCAGGGAGGCTTTCCCAGTGTCTTAGAAATAACACAGTGTAACTGGAACAATAGTGCTGAACAGACTTGTATCCATTAGATACATTTGAAAGAAGTATGCCACTTTCTTTACATACAAGCAAACAGGAAAAAGAGCAAAAATAATATACCATTATAAGGAAGTAAATTTTTAGTATTTTAACTCATAACTGATGAATAACACAGGGTTAAAAATGTATTGTCAAGGAGGATTTCTTTTCTTTACACAAAGAAACAACCTTGCATATATATCCTGTTTATCATGCTATTGTTATAATAATAACACAGTATCAATCATGTGAGCGGAAAAATATGTACAAAAAAAAATCAGTCAATTTTATTTTGTGCAATTTGCTAAGAAAAGTTCAGTTTAATAATTTCCACCTTGAGAATAAGTGTTAAAGTGCTTTCTAGAGATTTAAAAATACTTTTTCAGAATATTAACTCCCATAAGTGAAATACAGAGTAAAGAAGAAATGGTTTTAATTTGAACAACATACAATGCATGCAAGCATTTCACAAAATACCCTATGGCACCAAAGATTTGAAGAAATTAGTCATATTACATCAGAGTAAAAGCATAGTTAAAAAATCTTTCAGTGAAACATTTTTTGTTTCTTTTTTCTCTCTGATACCCAAGGATGGTTCTGTGAAAAGATATTTTTTCCCCCAAGGTACTGTCTCAGCTCTGGGAAAGGTAAAACTTTCCTATATGTATTTCACAGCTTATTAGTAGCTCTTTCTTTACCACGGTATAAAATCTTAAACAACTGCATCAGACAGAACATACGTAATCTGCACTCATGCAGGACTTAACGCTGTTCAATCAAATGAAACTGGGAGAATTCCCAAGCAGCATGAATTAAAGTAAATGAGGGATACCTCCTGCAGCCCTTGCCTTCACCTCTCCTTTGCAAAACAAAACAAGGCTTCTTGCTGTCATGGCAGAAAGCTCAGCAGAATGGATCACAAAAAACAGTTGTCTTTGATTGTGAATTGCTATAGGGATGGGAAAAGTTGGTGGGCACTTCTTCAGTGAGCACTGATGGAATTAGATGAAGAGTTGATCCTGAAAGACTGCATTTTCATTAATGGGATCATTTGCTCCAGGATCCTTTTCCTCCTACCTTCCTCTCCCCTAAAATATCTTTTCCATATCGTCCAATACAGATAAAGACGCAACAAATTTATATGGAAAAACGCACCATACCTGCAAGAAGTCTCCTTGCAAGCTTCATGTATAGTATAAATAGTTTTAATGAAAACAAAAAAACGCTATTTTTTTTCTCGTCCTATGGCAACACAACCAAACAAGTAGAAAAGCTTTTCTACATGGAGGTAGCTAACAGAAACAATTAATTTTAATTAAAAAAAAAACAAAAACAAACTAATGAACACACATCAATTTTTCCAACAAAGGAATATCCATAAGAAGCTAAAAATTATTTGAGCAAGCACATTAATTTGGTGAAATATGACAGAATCTGCACAGAATCTGCTCCATAGAACAGTAAGACAAAGTATTCTGACATACGATATAATACATTATTATCATATGTCAACACAGCCTGTTATCTGGACATGCTCATTATATAGACATAATATTTCTTTTATCCTCACACTGTTAGAATCTACTACTATTTTTTGTACATTTTGGCCTGGCTAATATGAAAAGAATACTTCAAGTCATCCTTCAGCAACATTTCTAGAGGCAATAGTTCTATTTGAGAATTTAATGCCTATCCTATATCAGCAGCAATTAAACTTTTGGTAGATCCCCACTTTAAAAATTTTATAATACAAGTATCACCAACAGATGAGGGTCTACTATTGGAGAGAAACAGCCATCTATCCACTCATTCATCACAGGATTTAAAGAACAATGGAAATTCTTGCAAAAAATCCTGAATCTTAAAAAGCATTCCTGAGAATATGCTGCACTAAGTGCTGCACTAATATGCGTAAGGAAATTATCAGCAAATACAATAATATATTTACAGAAAGGGACCACCGAGGGCAAGAGCTCTTTTCATCTGTTTAGTTGTGTTGAGTATCTCTTGGTTATCCTACCACTACACCTCAATAAAGTGACATTGTATCTTTTAGATTTTCACAACTCCAATGACTTTGGATGAAACTGATACAGGATTCAAAAAAAGTATTACATGGTAGGGTAGGATACAGGGGGTGAACACATGGGAATGAGGAAAGATGGACAGACTGACAACTGAGCAGTCAAGTGTACAAGATTTGCCTTCAAGTTTGAAAAGTTAGACTGAAAAATGGCTGGACATTTTAGGAACTAAAGTCATTCCAGAAAGAAATGTTTTAATACTGAGTGAGCAAAGAAGAGTTACTCCTGGGAATAAGGATGTAGATATAGGAAGAGTGTTGCCAGCTGCTAAAGGCAAAACCATCATATTCTAGTTTGAAGGAGCTTTGAATCAACCCAAGTCATCAACCTACTCTGTCAGAAAGGAATAGCTTGACCACTTGAGAAGACAACTTATTTTTCCACAACCTAAAACTAAAAAGAAAACTAAAAAGGAAAACCCTTTGATGAAATCTATCATTTAGGAGGCAACTCAGGAGACAGTTTCTTCTGCTTTATGATCATTATTGTATTTGAATAAACGGTTATGCAACACTTACAATGATGGTTTACAATGTATTAAGATGTGAAACTGGAAAAAGAGCATCACAGAACTCATCATCTCCTTGTAGGCAATCAATTTTTGGCCAAATATGGTGTTGAAAAAATCAGTGTAAAATCACAAAGATTATATGGAAAATTAGTCAATACTATGTAAGGGACCAAAAGGAGACAGTTTAGATAATCAAACCAATCTTTCCTTAGCTCATTCAGCATTTTCATTAAGATGAGCACTGACAGAAAGAAGTCACCTTTCGTTACTGCCCCATTTTAGACTGCATAAGCAAAGGACAAGCATTCACTCTTATCTGAATGCATGGCAAGACAGTTCTTCTCCCACATACCCTACAGAGTAAAATCTCAGACAAATCAAGTTTGCAGTTGGATATAGCTGTCAAGGAATGAGAAGACACCACAGGTACAGAGATACAAGATCCTGTGCTGTCCAAGCTGTTGTAAAACAAAGAGGTCTAGCAGCCCAGGAAACTGCATACATCTCAGACAATACATTTCTTCTACATTTGGAAAAAAAATCTCTGATTTTACAACCTTTTACAGTAATAATTGGAATTACAGTGAAAAATGAATGTCAAAATGCTATACTCCATAGCCAGAGAGTGACAAAGTTCACAGTGCTGTCATTGAGAAGAATGAGGCAGCTGGCACCTCTCATAGCTATTGTTTTCAGCTGCCTGGAGATCCAAGTTCACCTTTTTGTACTACCTGACATTTTTAGATTATCTTTATTACTAGAGATGATCAAAACCTACCCTCTCCACAAAGTGAAGTGAAATAGTAAGAAATACAGAAAAAGAGGAAGCCGTTACTATCTTTAAGATGAGCACTGATGGAAAGACATAACGAGGCCTTTTGCTGGCATCTCCTTTTAGATACCCTGAAAAGTAATGAGCAGCTTCTTGTTCGAATTGACAATACTCCCTTTAAAGTTCTGGTCTTAGATCCAGAAAACAGCAAATCACACCAGGAAATTCTCCTATTTGATATTAGTAATACCATTTACAAATCTTTCCTATTTATGTGAGTTTAAAAAAGCCACAATTTCCCCAAGAAAGAAAGAGGCAAAAAAAGAGTCATCTCATCACTACATTCATATTTACAATCCAGCACATACGCAAAGAGTCATGGTTAGATTTAGTCTGTCAGATTTCTTGAAAACTGATGTTCAGCTTTTCTTCGTAGAATAATATGGACTAGTTTTGGTTACTTATATAAATCACAACTGATCTATACAGACTGTACAAAAACCTACTGTGACTCTAAATATGTACACTTCTGAATTTAAGCTTACCTGCTTTGAGTTTGTTAAATAGAGTTTTGCGCCCAAATTTAAGATCTGCAACTTTACGAGGTCATCTTCATTAGTAAAGGTCTTGGCTGTCTTTCTCAAAACATCAGGTGCGATCTTTGGAACCCGTTCACAGTACTCGCCGATGAGCCAGAGTATGCTGGCTCTGGCTACTGGAACCTGAGAAAACATTGCCCACTCTAAGTTAACACATTCACAAAGATTACTTGCATACTTGTACATTTGTGTGTTCAGTAACAAATTAAACAAAATACTTTTTAAAGACAATTGCCACACAAGGAATACAGAGCCAAATCAAATACTGTTCAATACAGCCACTGTGGTAGACTGAATATTCATACAAATGTAAGATACAGACCCTGCCCCAAAACCCATGCATTATGAGTTGAGAAGACAAACGGAGCAGGAATGGAAACAGAGGCACACAGAAGTGATGTGTTCATGTTCACAGTACAAGCTGGTGACAGTTGGGAAGAGAATCCAAGTCTTCGAGGTGTCATTAGGAATTTTTACCACCAGGTTACGCTAAACACCACGTTGAAACAAAACAGTGCTTTTTTTATGACTATAGTCATCTAGAAATGGTTTCCAACAATACAGCTTCAAATTCTACCTATCTACTTTAAAAGCACAAGAATTTCTTTAAGACCATTGCTACGTTTCCTTCATTTTTATTTAAAATTTTATGACAGTAAGATTCATATTTTTGCAAATGTCCAAGGCTAGCTGAACACAGAATTTTGGAGACAGGAGTTCAAAATTAGGGTTCTCAATTTCTGAGTAAGATCTAACCCCTCAACTGAAAACACTCTGACCAGAACTTCACACAGGTCTTATTGTTTTGGAGCTACTTGACTGTTTCACTGAAATAACTGGGAGTAGCAGTTTTTAGATGAACTCCCAGCACATAGTGCTGACTTCAAAAGCACAGTACTGTCACGGACAGAGAAGAAACAAAATGGAAAAGCACAGAGGGAAACAGAAGCTCAAGCTCCATGCAGAGTTTAGCTAGAAGTAGTCAGGAGTTAAATTAAATAATATACACACACTTCTCAAAGGTGAGCTAGCCTGTATTAGCTGGTGGTCAAATAAAAAATTGCATCTGTGTTACATACCTCCCTGAAAATACTGTTCCCCTTCCTTGAGAGGAAGGAAGAAAGTATGCGATGAGAAAATTCTTCTAGGCAGAAGCATGTCTTGCATAGCATCTACAGACTGTGGTGATCTCATATTCTGTACAGACTCTTCTTGTTCAACTGATGTTGAAATGTTATGGAAAAACTGTAACTGTTCTATCCTATCAAATGACTGGCTGTAGTTTAGAAAAAAGGAAAGCTTCCAACTGTAACTGCAATTTCAGTTAATTTTGCTGCTTCTTCTAAAAAACATTTGTACTAACACTTTCCATTACTCCCTACACTACACAGTGATCTTTTTTAATAAGCTTACACTTAGGCTAGTGTGAGTACTGCCTTCGGTTTCACAGGAGAAACAAGCTTTAGAAATTCAACATTGTCATTCTCAAAGCACTAACTCCTAGCATCTTTTATATATGTTTTAATTACTTTTCCTGCATATGTCAGTTATTCATATATGAATATCTATTTCTCAGAATTACAATGGGAACCAACTATTAAGTAACCTACTCTGTATGCACATAAAATTTGAAAGTACTGCTTTCCAGTTACATTCACAAAAGGTAACAAATGCAAGTAAACTACTAAGGCTCAGGATAGCAATTCCCAAAGTATGGTCCACAGTCCCTAATAAATGGCCCACTAAGCCATACTAAAGAAATACTAATTATGTTCACAGGAAATTTTAATGATTAGACATGTTTTACTGCTCAAAAAAGTTTTAGAACAGCTTTGAATAAAAACCTGACAATATCTGCCTCTGTACTTCATATTGTTGCAAACAGACATGCCAACCAAACTATAAACAGGCATGTCATGGGGACAACGGAGGATTGCCTCTGCTGAAAGAGAAAGCAACCAGATCATGGAAAGACAGAATATGGGAGTCCAACAACAACAACAAAAAATCCCCTCAAGAGATAAATGCCAATTCTGAACATGGAAAAGATATTTAAGGTAGAGGTAACATAATGTATTGACAGTGGTGTAACACAGTGCTTTAACATACATAAATATACGTAAATACTGATTGAGATACAGGTGAAATTTTTTTTGTAAATTGACAAAAAATATAAATGGCCTTGGAATTTACAGTGTGAGAAAGGGGAACAAGCTAACGAACAACTGCTAAATATAAAAACTCTAAATGTAGTCACAATACGTTCACCTGTGAAATGGTAAGACTGATGCCACTACCGTACACTGGAAGGAAAGAGGTTATTTCTAATGTTCCAAAGGTTACACTGCATTAAGACCTCACTCCCAATCTATTACTTTAAATTGGGCTAAAGAATAGTAATTGAGTGGTACATTAAATTTTCCAGTATTAGAGCAGTTCAAGTTGCCTGCTGTACAGATAGATACCTCTAAATAAGAATATATAGGCAACTTCAGATTTCAGTTATGCTAGATTTATTTTTCTAAAATATTTGATTACAGACTTGTTAAAACATTAGAATTCTAGAAGAGATCACCAAGTACCACAGTTTGGGCAGCAGCCTATTAGAAACATCCCTTATCCTATTATTGTCTTTTCATAAAGCAAAAATAGCTCACAGAGAAGACCTATTGCAGTAATAGTATTAATTATGAAAGACAAACATCAGTATTGTACTCTTTCTAGTCAAACCCAGGACTACACTTTAAAACCACAATGAAATATATTTAAATATATTTAAACAGTGTGCATTTAAGCACAGTTAACAAAACTCTTTAAAGTTTTGTCCAGGTTTCTAAAATGTAATTATTAGAGTAATAATCTAGTTTTAGAATGTAAAATAAACAGACTAAACAAAGCCTAATTTCAAAAACAGCGACAATGGAAGACAAGTAAAATTTCTTGTGAGACTCTGCCTTTTAACTAGGTGGTTAGCTTACTATGTAAATACTGTATATAAGAAACACAACTTTGTGCAACAAGAATCAGTATCAATTACAGACTCTTTGAATGAAACCCTGAGTGGAAGCCAATTTAATGGAAAGTGTGTGTTGAACTGATGAAGCTAATGTTTCTGTGTCACTGCATTAATTTGGGGCCAAAACCACAGAGTATTTTCAGACTTCTTTTTCCCTGTTTAAGTCTTCCAGTCCTCAACCATGTAATATCAAGTGCATGATCTGCAGCTGTTGTTTCCAGGTCATTCAAAACAGCAAACAAGAAATAAAGCCACTTCTACACCTTCATTGCCTTTTCCAGTATAGCTTAAGTAGGGACCTTGAATTGACAAAAATGCAGGAAATAATACTTTCATTATTCACCCCTAATGTGCATTATCCTCAAAGGCAAACAGGATTGTAAATTACTTTGCCTGATGTTTTATTCCATGTGCCCTGAGCAAGTGGTTAAGTGTACTTTTGAAGCTTTAGTACCAGAAGGCAGTTTCTACTGCCATTTTAACCCATTACCTGTCTGGAGGAAAATAAATAAATAGTTAAAAAATAAAAAATAAAACCCAGGCAGACCTCCCCTCAAAGCAAGACTGGTTACTTACAGCGGTTAGAGAAAGACATTATAAAGATTTTGCAGATCACTCTAAGCAGCACAATTCAAAAACTACTGCAATTCAGCTCTAACCTTATTACACAACACACCAGGCTAAAGTACAACTTAAAATCACCAATTACAGTCATCCACATTCGTCACAAACACGAAGGGATACTCAAATTGCAAATGAGGTCTAATTCTCTGCATCCAGAAGAGAATTTGCATAGCTAACAAGTTTTTAAATTTTACTTGGAATCAGAAACGGAAAGAGGGATGAAGTTGATGTGAAATATCAGACTGGCAGCAAGAAGAAAAGGTACACAGGAAAGAATAGGAGTAAAAGAAAAGTGGGGGGGGTTTGTTTTCAAATGGTAGATCTTTAAGGACCCTTCCATTACTTGAACTTTTACACATTAAATTCCTTTAGAAAAGGATCTCCACTGATGACTGCCACCTCTTATATAGTGTACAGGTTTTGTTTAAATTGTGTTTTATTCAAACTGAATATTTGCTTCAAGTTCAGTGTACAGTGTCCCTGGACACAATGTCCCAAAGGTCACATATTCCTCTCAAATTGTAAAACATTCCATAGATATTAGAGCAAGTAAAAAAATTATCAAATTATGGGAACTGTTCATTAAGGCATTACTTACATAAAGGTTTAAAAATACATTATTAAAGTATAACCTAGGGAAAGGAATGTGGCTAGAATCTGAAGCTTGCAGGACTGAAATACGTATGAACATATGAATGTCATACCTTGTGATACCTTCCCAACATTGAGGGAAAGGAGAACTTAATTAAAGCAAGCTGCCTCTGCTGTGGAGCCATATCAGAAACACAGCAATAAGCAGTATTTACATAGGAATACTGCAAAGGAACTTAAGTTTGTTATTGTTGGATGAATGGACAGAGCAGTGTCAAAAACTCCCAGTCACCTACTCTAGTAATAAGAATCCCAACCCAAACCAGTAATTAGTACTTCTTAATTGCTTCCATAAATGAGATGTTTTTCTACACATATTAAGCTCTTCAGAGTTACAGAAATCTGTCTTATTTTTCTTCTAAATAGGTAACTCCTTATCCTGTCTTTATCCCATCAAGAATTGTTCCTCCTCATCTTTACATTAGAAAACACTGCAGGCTTCTCTCATATTCTCACTCATATTCTAGAAGGAACTAGGAATAAGGCTGTAATGAAAACCAAGGATGCCAGAATTCACCAGCTACCAAGAGAAAAAAAACATGCCTTAGCAGTACTATAAGAGAAAGCCTGGAGAAAAATCACACCAGAACTACAAGATTCCCATCACCTAGAATGCAATCATTTCTGGGTACAATGTACCACCATAAATTATTATTCTAAAAAAAAAAAAAAAAAGCAGAAACTAAATTGGAGACTACTGCAGCTTGTTTATATGAGGAAATACACAAATGTAGAACACCATTGAGACATTCTTACTCAGAGCTAATTCCTGCTAGGTTGATTTACATTCCTTCATTGCTAAAATGAATTAAGACAAATCAAAAGAGGCATACTTTGGACATAAACAAAAGTGTCTTGTGTTAATCCAGTTTTATCAATGCAGTCTAACCAATCCACTTTAAAACATAATTCCGATAAAATCTGCAAGTATTTGCACTTAGACGAATTCTGGACCATCGCTGTTTTGAAGGAAGGATTTTCTAAGAGTAGACTATATGACTATAGGACACATATTTGATGAGAGAATATTCTAAAAGCTTTTTCAAAAGCCCCTCAACAACATCTTTCAAAATGTCATCCTTTACAAGGTGGAAAGGCACTCTCATGAATAAAAAAAAGGACTAGATGACAGAAAAGACAAAGCCCCCCTTACAATGGGAGGCAATCATCAGATGTCCCATAGGGACTTATAGGGGAGAACGTGCTGTTCAACATATCTGCGAGTAATCTAGAAGATGGCTACCTAGTGAGGAGACAGTCTTCTGACACAAAATTATTCAACGTAATCTAAACCAAAACAAAGCCTGAAGAGTTGAAGATGACTTATTAGTGATACTTAAAAATTGGGCAGAAGTGATGAAGCCAGCCTTGCAACATTAATAACAGGACTTCCAAAAAAAAATACTCTACACATACTGATAGACCTCAAACTATTTCTAGGGAAAAATATCTTGGAATCATGAATATTTTCAGAGAATTGTAGAATTGTTAACTCAATGTTCTGCAGAAGTCAAAAGGCAGACAACCCCAGGAAAGTGACATAAAAAATACAAAGCAGGTAAAATCACTATGTCACTACATATAATTTCTCCTTCATGCTCTGACTACTGCACACATTTCTGGTCACCCCAACTCAAAAACCACACAATTATCAGAAAAGACAAAGAGGGAAAGGCTTATCAGAGATCTGGAATATGAGGAGAGATTAGAATTTTTAGATTAGTAAGCGTGATGATGTGCATAGCAAACTCAAGCTTCCAGTCAGCGGCTAAAAAGGTACACTGGAGGTACCTCACAATGAACTTGCTCTTATCTTTAAATCCCGCTCTCTAAAGCACCAGGTTTTGGTGCTACTGAAGATAAGACTACTCCATTAAGAGGACTTTTGGTCTCAACCAGTATCATCCTTCTTTAAATGGCCCTTTCCCACATGCATATTTTTTAAACTCCTGTCACTCCAAAAGCTATACACACAAAACTAATTAAGCCTACCTCAGAGTGAACAGCTAGCACAAACTAGGACTGCTTAGATCTCTGGCTGACAACTTACCAAATCATTAAATTGTAAAGCATGATGACATTATTAACACATTAACAGACAAATGGAAGCATTTTTATGGTTTTAAAAACCAGAAGTTTAAAGAGATCCAATTATTCTCTTGTTTAGTATCTTCAGAACACCATCAGACATGCATTTCTCAGTTACAATTTTTGAAGTGTGTGGAGTAAAGGAGCTAGAACACAGCTGGATCGAGCTGTACTATATACAGGTGCAGGTACTCAACAAATATCAGACACAAAATAGATCTTATAGATCTTTGCCTGCACACACCTAAGATAAAAGTTTAAGGCACAAATGGTAACATACAAAAGCTAAGGAAGAAAAATAAGCACTCATTTCAGATATGTAAGAAAACAATCAATTAATGGGCAAACTGAAATGGACAGCCCTAAGCTTTACTATAAATGAGAGTCAGTGGTCTACAAGAGCTCAGTAGTTTTTATTTGCACTTCCTAGTATTTCTTATAGTTGGTCAGATAGATTTAGCTTACTATCCATCCTATCACTTTCTAAATGGCTTCTGTAGATGAAGAAGATGAAGACAAGAACAAGTAAATTTCAGATTGGATGACCTGAAAGAAATATTGCTACGAAAGATTTTTAGGCACCTCATCATTGACAATCACAATCTCAGGCTAACCCAAGTGAAATTTATAACAACATGAATGAAATAAATTCAGGCACCAACCCCAAAATGTATTCCATCCAGTTTACACTGATTTTGTTTATTTTAGTGGCTAAGCGTTCACCATTTACCTAAACTAAATCATGACAGAACAATCAAAAGTGCTTTTCTATTTAATTGTATTTAATTCCATTGATGCTTTTGTTTGTGTTTTATATAGTAGTACATTAATTTCAGCTCTAAGAAGCACCAAAGAATTTCTTTGCCCAGTTTCCCACCCTCCAGCTACTTTCAAGTTCATTCAAGACCATACGATTTGGCTGCTTCTCCTATGTCGAAATGCAAAAGTCCTTTAAAGACAGTGGTATGCTCTTCTATAGAGGAAAAGGGTTGGTCCCTTAAGTTTCAATCCCAATTTAAAAATGAGCCCAGAAATACTTTCCCCAACAGAAGAAGTCGGGGGAAAAAAAAAGATCTGTGTAAAATATGTGTGTACAAAAGCGTGTGTGCATGTATGTATATTGTATGTCAATGTAATAAGGGTCAGGAATCCTTGCTTTGTGTTTCTGTCTTACTGAAGACAAAAGCCAAGGCAACTGTGTTATGTCAACTCACACTCTTGCCATCATAAGATCAACGTTTAAAATACATGTGCAGATCTCAGGAATTCCAGTAATGCTGTTAAATGTTGACATTTCAAACTCAGGTCCTCAGTAATTATATAACCCAAATACCTCCTACCTAAACATGTAAAAATAGGCTTATCCTTTTCAGAAGTGTCCGAAAGGCTTGGGGACTTGGACTAGACGACCTTCAAAGGTCCCTTCCAACCCAAACCATCTGGTGATTCTGTGAAGGAATATATCCATTTTCAAACATCATAGGTGCATGTTATTTCAGGATAATGATACGGAATTCAAATTATAAATATGAACATCTTCCAAATTTATTATTTATCCAAAGCTCTAAACATCTTGAGGAAGACAAATTTCTGGAAGTTATTATTTAAAAATTATAGGGAAAAATGCAAAACAAGATGTACAACAATCATCCTAGAAAGCCTACAGCATCACTATCACTGCTTCCTTCTTGAATAAGAAGCATGATTCAGATTCAGATTTTGATTTTTAGTTTATTCCTATGACTCCTCTGTTCCACAGACTGTTCTACTACTACTTACCACTTTCTGGTATGCTGTACAATCTCATTATTGGAGAACAGGAGTATGTCAAAGTAGTTCAAGTACTGCATGGGGTTTTTTTCCCCTTTACTCAACTTAAAGATTTTCTTTTCCAAAAAAATGCCCTGTATTTAAAACTTGAAATACTTACTCAGAAGTATTAATTGTATAAAATAGCCACAAAACTCTTTTAAGTGTTAAACAGAGTATTTTCTCTTGTACAATTTGTGAAAATAAGAAGACAAACTCATTTGGTGAAGTGCCACAAGATGTGTATAAGATCATACACAATTCATGAGATTGTAATGATCAATCAAAGTATTGCACAATTTTTCTGAAAACACAGGTAATTATTATAAAATAGGTAATACTTATTTGATATGTAATTAGCAGCAGTATCTTATAGCCTCTTTTGATTCTGGCTACGAGCAATCCAGTAGAATATTTTCTTTACATCAGTTATGAAGTTTAATCATCAGCTCTTAGTGGCCAAAGATTTATTTGTTTATCCTGTTCAGTAAGCATGAACTGAGAAGACCACATCTCCTTTTTCTTTTAGTATTCCAAAGTTTGCCAAATTCAACTATGGAAAATAGAAGATTGACTGATTTAGAAACTATTTACTGCTCCATCATCAATAAATGGCTAATTGTATGAAACTAAACAGTCCTGTTTATAGCATGTACAGAAAAATAATTACTGACAGATCAAAATCTGTTACCTTTGGGGTATGATGCACATGGTCTTCAGCCCTACACTACAGTTTAGGATAGACCACTAAATGTTCTACCAATAACTGGGACTGTGAGGAGAATTTGGGAAGGAAATATTGACATACCAAAATGTCAATTTAATCTAAGGACAGATAATAGGCAATAATGCAAATTTGACTGTTAAATGCCACAGAATCTTAAATACGCAGAAGATAAAAATGGAACTTCAAGAAACATTGCAACACTCTCACAGCAGTGTGTCTGGTACCAGGGAAAGGTCAGGTGATTTGGGGGGCAGGGAAAAAGATTTAGAATAAAATTTTTTAAACTCCATCCCAGATCAGTAAGACAACAGGCTGAAAATCCTCAAGTTAAGTGCTGCTTTGCCCTCATTTTCATTTCAACTTACCCACTCTGTAATTTAAACCTGCTATTTGTCTTGGCTTAATGGTACTAGCAAAACTCAATATTTCCAGGGTTCTCTTTCAAAATAGCTTCCCAGACCCAAGGCACAAATTGATGCCATCTGATTGCTTTTATTTCCTCAAGATTATGAAAAATGATATTTTATGTCAAAAATAAAAAGTTATGTTTTATTTCTCTAATACATCTATTTCCATTTATGGCCCAAATTCAAAGGAGATGGTGTGATTTTTATCAGTCAACAAGTAAAATATGACAGTGTGCACAAATACTCACTGTAATGTTATCCAAGAGCTTGGCCATATGCTTAATAATTTCACCATGGTGTGCTGGCTGGGTTTGCAGCAGTTTCTTAATGACAACAACACTTTCAGCAACTACAATTTCTGTTTAAGACAAAACAAATTATTAATTTTAAAAGCATTTATGCAAAAGATAAAGCCATAAATAATTGATTGTAAAAGATGCTATCAGCTTTCAAAATATGTTTTGCAGAACTGAATTCTATTTACTTGGTAACAAAGATGTAGACCACTCTACTAATACAACTTCAGCTTCCAGAATCAAGTTATAAGCAGCAAAAAGAAGACAGAGAAATGTTCCAAAAATATCAACCTAATAAATATTTTTTTTTAAATTGCCTTTTAGTAAAGCTGCACTTTGTATTTTTCCTTTTCAAATTGAGGAACAAAACTAAAAAACATGTGTTTTTCATTGAAATTATGTATATTCATAAGTAATTTGCTGTCTGCATTAAAAACGTAAACACTTGCTTCATTTTCAAAGAAATGTACAATGTTAAAAGTAACAGCTCATTCATAAACAAGAGGAATATCTAAACATCTCCTCTGCACTTTTTCTTCTTCTAAACAGTCTCTCTCGGGTCTGTAATCTAATCTCTAGTACATTCAAATGAAGCTTCTAAATAGCAAACTGTTGTAAGATTTATGCCAAAGTCATGCATTGGAGTGCTTAACTACTGTAACAAGTAACATTCATAGCCTGATCAACTTGTATGAAATGTACAATTTTTGAAGCTGAAAAAACCCACTGGTGCAGAGGTAAGCTTCTATGCAAGAGTAAACTCATGCTATAAGGAAAGATGAAGGAAAGTCAAACACAGCTAAAGCTGAAACCAAAACTAAGACTACTGTAGAAGTTCAACATAATTCTAATTTCCATTTATACTACTAAAGGGGAATAATTATTTCTCCTAAACTATCAATGTTTAAAACAAAGAAAAAACCTAACTACCATTTATTAAACATCACAGAGGTATTCCTACATTTCAAGAGTTAATCTGACACATGGACCATACATTCAGCTATCAAGCAAGCTGAAGTTTCAAAACAACAGTATGGGGAAAAGATTTCTAAATTTTTTACAATTTCTTTTTTTTAAGAAAGCAAACTTCTTGCGGAGAAAGGCTTTTCAAAAGCTCTGAGTATGCCTCATTATGCCATAAGCCTATGAAATGCTTAAATTTCACCTTGCAGCTTTTTGTGTCATCCTTTATTTGACATGACATCTCAGTCATTTTTCTAGACTAATATCTTAGAGCAAGGTTAACATGTCTGCGTCACATATCTCAAGGTCTTGCACAATCCTACAGATCAATTTAATTTAGGTTTTGTTTTCCAGCTACTAAAGTAAGAAGATAATTCTCAAAATTTTAAAATTACAATCTGGAATATTTAAAGTAGGGGACATTATAATGACAACCTTCATCATTGAGTGTTTTGTGGTACTACTTAACAAGGAGAATGGTTAAGCAACTGAACCCAAAAAACTGAGTGGACATGAAGTCATTATTAAAAACACTTGTTGACAATGTAGAACTGATAATGATAAAATGAACTGCAGTAGATGATGTGTCACCATAGGAACTACTTTAATGCAATCTGTGGGAGAAAATTTAAACGACTGAACCAGAATTGTAAGCAAGTAAACTATTATGGTTCCTTTTACATGAATCTAGATACCAAAAAAGAAACTACAAACAGAAGCAAAATGAATTTGTATTAGAATAAGGACTGACATAGTCCAGAAAAAAAGAGCGACTCTTTGATGCTTGTTTTGTGCACGTGAAGAATCCCAAAAATGAGCATGAAATAAAAGACACCCCCCCCCCCCCAAAAAAAAGGAGGAGATATAATTGTCATTCTGAATAAGCAGTAAGAAAACTTAAAAATGTAACTCTGCTAGCATTATCAAAGAAAAAGTGCATACAAGGCAATGATAAATGAACACAAAAATTTCAAAACGGAGTGTAAATTGTATCTAAAGGGTCATTGTGCTGGTTTGGACTTGGATAGAGTTAATTTCTTCATAGCTCGTATGGGGCTATGTTTTGGATTTGCACAGAAAACAGTGTTGATAATGCGGACATGTTTTAGTTACTGCTGAGCAGTGCTTACACAGAGTCAAGGCCTTTTCAGCTTCTCACCCCACCCCACCAGCGAGCAGGCTGGGGGAGCACAAGAAGTTGGGAGGGGACGCAGCTGGGACAGCTGACCCAAACTGGCCAAAGGCATATTCCAGACCATATGATGTCATGCTCAGCATATACAGCTGGGGGAAGAGGAAGGAAGGGAGGATGTTTGGAGTGATGGCATTTGTCTTCCCAAGTTACTGTTACGGGTGATGGAGCCCTGCTTTCCCAGAGATGGCTGAACACCTGCCTGCCGAGGAGAAGTAGTGAATGAATGCCTTGTTTTGCTTTGCTTGCATAATTGGCTTTTTCTCTACGTATTAAACTGTCTTTATCTCAGCCCATGAGTTTTTCTCACTTTTACCCTTCTGATTCTCTCCCGCATCCCACTGTGAGGGACATGAGTGAACAGGTATGTGGTGCTTAGTTGCTGGCTGGGGTTAAACCACGACAGTCATAAAAAGTAAATCAGATTCTTAAAACAAAGGCTAAACATCACAGAAAATCTGATCAGGAATGCCTTTACCAATAAAGGAGACTACAACAGGTATCAGCAACTTCAATTTTCACAAGTCATAGTAAAAATTTTAGTATAACGTTCACTGCCAGTTTTCTTCAAACAATTTTGAAGCAATATGGAAATGAATTCTCTGAGTAGGATAATCTCTGAAGACTCCATAGCATGACAACTTCTCAAAAACCTAATATATATTCAGTCACACAATGTTACATTTTGCCAAATAATGATGTATATAAAAAATTAACAGCATAGTGGACAGTAACTTGTGGCAACTGAATTACAGACTTTTTCACAATTGAGAATTTGGCCACACCGTAATAGCAACTCAGAAAAAGACCTTAGCAACGAGTGTATTATCAAAGAACATTCAGAAGTTGCGTTCTGAAATACTACATTGGACACCACCGGTGTTGAGTCAAATCTTCCTCCACTTACATTAACCAATACTTGCAGAAACTAAAACACACAACTGAAGACTAACTTATCCACAGTCTATAATTTGTATAATCACTATTCCTAAAAGTAGCAAAACTGCATCAACTGTTTTTGGAAGGAATATACCAATTGACTCTCATAGCAAGGCTATACAAGTCATTAAGTGCACCCTCAGCAAGTCTGCAGATGATACCAAGCTGACTGGTGCGGTTGACATGCCTGAGGGATGGGATGCCATTCAGAGGGACCTGGACAAGCTCAAGAAGTGGGCCCATGTGAACTTCAGGAGGTTCAACAAGGACAAGTGCAAGGTCCTGCACATGGGTCAAGGCAACCCCTGGTATCAATACAGGCTGGGGGATGAAGGGATTCTGAGCAGACTTGCAGAGAAGGACTTGGTGGTACTGGGGGATGAAAAGCTGGACATGACCCAGCAATGTGCACTCGCAGCCCCGAAAGCCAATCATATCTTGGGTTGCTGGAAGAAGCGTGGTCTGCAGGTCGATGGATGTGATTCTGCACCTCTACTCTGCTCTGGTGAGACCCCACCTGAAGTACTGTGCCCAGCACTGGGGTCCTCAGTACAGGAAAGACATGGACCTGTTGGAGTGGGTCCAGAGGAGGGCCACAAAAGTGATCAGAGGGATGAACATCTCTCCTGTGAGGAAAGGCTGAGAGAGTTGCGGTTATTTAGCCTGGAGAAGAGCAGGCTCCAGGCAGACCTTGTTGTGGCCTTTCAATACTTAAAGGGGGCTTTTAAGAAAAATGGGGACAGACTTTTTACTAGGGCCTCTAGTGATAGGACAAGGGGTAATGGTTCTAAACCAAAAGAGGGTAGATTCAAGATATAAGGATAGAAGAAAGATTCAAGATATAAGATATAAGGAAGAAATTTTTTATGATGTAGGTGCTGAAACACTGGAACAGTTTGCCCAGAAAGGTGGTAGACGCCCCATCCCTGGAAACATTCAAGGTCAGGTTGGATGGGGCTCTGATTAACCTGATCTAGTTGAAGATGTCCTTACTCATTGCAGGTGATTAGACTAGATGACCTTCAAAGGTCCCTTCCAACCCAAACCATTCTATGATTATTTGGGTTAGAAGGTTATGCAAATGGTTAGAATTAAAGTTAAAAGTCAATTATTAGAGCTAAGTATCCAGACAAACATTAAGTTTCTGCTTTTCAGAACTGCCTGAAGTCTAAGCTTTTACTTGGTTAATTTTTCCACCCTTATGAATAACAGAACTCTGAAACCACATTAATACATACAAACCGAATGGTACAAGGAGTTGGTTTTCTTTTACATCATTCTAACAGTAATTCCAATAGATAGGTAGTAGTTACCTGATGTATTAACAATTCCAGTGATTTTATGACTTGCCTGTTCAAATTTGTATAGATTGGTAGGAAAACATTGTTTTAGCTATACATCCTACAACTGTGTTTACATTCTCTATTATCCATAACCTGCAACTTTCAACAGAAAATGAAATTCACCCATCTGAGAAAAACCTGCAGGATCTCTAGCATATGCAGTATAGACAGACAAAAAAGACTCCCTATAATCCTATCTGTCTCTTACATCTAAAATGACTTTTATGTCACAGTGGGGCCAGTGGTCAGTTGAAATTATCAAGGCAATTGCTTAAAGGAAATGCATCAGTCAAATGCCAAATGTCATGCTGAAGAGCCAAAATAACTTTTCTTTTCGTACTTCCTTCAGCAGCTGAGGAAGGAAAATAATTCTCAGGTCTCAACATGACTTTGAGAAACAAGGCTCTGGGGAAGTTGAGAACTGCTCTTCAAATTTTCTTTGCCTATTTATGAGTGCTTTGTTTAAAGTCAGATTTCCCCTACTCAGGGAAGCTGAGGGCTATGGTAAAAAAACCCATTTGAATCACAGAAGCGCATACAGAAACTAGAAAGTTCAATGATGAGACACTCAAAGAGCTCTGTGAAGACTTATCCCAGCTGGACCTGACTGACTCCTGAAGACTGTTTCGTATAACGACACTCTGCCTCTCAGCACCCATGTTCCAGAACGATTAATGGCACAGCTCCTGTGCCAGATACAGCCAAGATATCTTGGCTGTTGGGTTGTATCTACAGTAAAAGCCTTTCCAGAACAAGAGCATAGAATTAGAAGGCGGTTTTGCCACAAGCTCTTTCTTCAGGATTCTATTTTGATTTGGTAGAATTAATTTGTTCACCTCTCTTCCACACTCAAGTGAATTCCCCATAATAAGAAAACAGTGTAGAGAAAGCAGAGCCAACTCTGCTTTCAGGGACCTTGGAACCTGCTGGACTTACCAACTTGGGCTTCACACTATGCAAAGGCAGCAGAACTGCTTCCAGGCTTTGAAAAACCATGGCAGAAGTAGCACAGCAAACAGATTGCTTGCACACTTTAAGGGTGAAAGTGGGAGGAAAGCAAGATTAACCAACGCTCTTAAATCTATTCTCCTACACATGCTAGATCTCTTTTTTTCTCCCTTACCATGCCCAAAACTCTTCTTATGTTCAGTAAGCTGTGACTATCGGTAATTTCCTGCCACCTGAGGAAAGGTACCATGTAAATTATGCCATTTTATTCATTCCTTGAAAGAAGGAATAAAGACACTGCAGCTATGGTAAAGCAATTTGCCAGCTGCCAGGTTTAAAAGATCCTCAATATATCCTTTGCAGTTTTTCAGAAGAGTAAGCACAAGAAGATAATTTTATTTGCTAGACAACTACTTAGAAACAGTCAAGAAAAATAATCTTGTTGAGACAGACCTTTGTATACATCCATGTGCATATGTGTATGTGTATGTATTAATGAAACTACTTTGAAGAAAATATTTAATTGAGAAGCTATGATAAAAGAAAAAAAGCCTTTTCCTCTTATCTTGGTTCCTTCTTAGCAAAAAGAAAATCAAAGCAAGAAAACAGAACAAACTTTGTTAAGTAACAAACGTCAGTATTCTGAAGTGATAGTTTTATTATTTTATTTAAGACAGAAAAAAAAGGGAATTTGTACATGCTGAAAGGAGCCTACTGACCTAGAGGAAGATTGCTAGTAAAATTAAGCAGAATCAAGAACAAGCTTTGAAGCTTGTATTTTTAATACGGTCATTGCTGAATGTAATACAAATAGGGGCATTGTGCAGATACGGCCTTGTAACACAATATGGGAAGATATTTTAAACACAGTTGATAACCAGAAAAGCATAAAGGGACATAAGACCTGGAGCACTAGGAAACTAAAGTTACATATATTAAAACTACGAAGCTATACACTGAAGCGTCTCAGGAACTTCTGATACAAGGTGAACTGAGAGAGAAGGAGAATTTGTAGTTCATAAAGCAAATAAGAGAAAGCTCTGAGTGTATCAGTGGGTCACAGGATGACTGTGTGCTGCCAAAGTAATGTCCCTAATAACGGCCTTCTTAGGATTACAATGAAAAATATGTCCAGCAAATATGGAGAGGAATTAATGCTGCTTTTCAAAGCTTACAGTAGATCTCACTTGTGTTCTCTGAACAATTCTAATTACTCCAGGCCACCCCAAAACCATGCTTTTCCTCCTTCCTGACATTATTATTTTTAACTACATCTTTCCTAACTCTATTTCCAATATTTAACCACATCCATGTAGACTGTACATTATATAATAATCTTCCAATTCTCTTATTGACTTCTGTGCAATATTAATTGGTAACTGGTAAGAATATACAATATTATCAAGTACTGATTTACAGTGCTGCTATATCCTATTTGACTTTATCTGCTCCTTGTTGTGTTCCTTAGTGACCTGCAACTCCGTTTCACTATATAAAAATAACAGAAGGCTACATTACAAAATCAAGCCAAATTTGGGGACGTCTACCTAAAACTATTTAATATGTTTTTGCAGTTAGGCATTGATGCACTAAAAAAACCCCATTCCAAGCTTTCAGCACCCTCTACAGGCTAACTGTTTTGATGCAACGAAACATGTAACGTAAAACTACTGGCATCTATGATAATCACAACAGCACAGTTTAATAATTACAGTATTTTGAGAAAAAACAGGTAAACATGTCATTGCAGGCCACAAGGAATTAATTTCACTAACAAAACAGAAAGTAAGTACCCAGTGATTATGAGAGCCTTTTGAAGTGCTTCAAACAAGAAGCAGCACCAGAATCACAGAATCACCAGTCACATCAGCTGAATTCTTATAGAAGTAAACTCCCACATACTTTTTAATGTGATCTGCTCGGTGTGGTTCTCATTAAGAAAAGTTTTCATGCAATCAGCTACTCAGAAAACAAACAGAACATTTAGCTTACCATCCCTGTTTGACAGCAAACACACAAGGCCGTTAAGGCATGTGTCAGTCACTTCGGTGATATTAGTTGCACATCTGCCTATAGCCTGAATTGTAGCTGCAGCAAACTGTTTATCTTGGCTTTTCACATAAGTCTAAGGAAACAGGATTTTCATTAGTCAATACATAAGTCTTGTCAACCAAAGACTTACCATATTATACTCATAAGACAGACATATTGTATAAATGCAATCTAGAAAGCTACACTGCACATTAGAAGTTACACTTTTTCACCTCATTGTCACTTTTAGAAGACATTTTCTTGTTGACTTTGGTCACCCATGGCCATACAAACCTCTGATTTCAAGAAAGCTTGGGGCAGGGGGCAATTATCCAAAACCAGTAATTAGTTTGTGTGCAAGGTTGGAGGAGTTGATGAGCTCTCTCAGAGAGGTTTCAGTTCATTTAACCAGGAGCATCTGCGAAACTATGAATAACCTACCTGCCTGAGAAACAGTACCTTTCAGAGAAATCCAGCCAGAGAACTGAAGCAATGAGAATAGATGTCATAAACGAGGAAGAAAGAAAGAAAGGACAGACAGTGTTTCACAATATAGGCAGAACATCTTGCTCTTACATATACAGATATTGGACATAATACTATTCCATCAACATATTTAGAGAAATGAGGTTTGCCAAAAAATGCTAATGGCCAAATATTGCTAAAATTAAGACCTATCTAGTGACTTACAGTGTCAGTCAAGTTGGTAGAATCTCTTTTAAAGAATTTGGAATGATTGAGTTTGTCTCATCACTTTTTTTTGGTAGCTGGAAGGAGAGTGAGAAACAAAACATTGAAGCTCCTTTCCACATATAAAAGGCTCCATTATCCGTTATGATATGAGACAGTTTCATTTCCATTCCAAGAACATTTTATCCTGGAAAAGACCTTAACTTGAAAAATTTAAGACTAAGAATCTAGATGAACTATCCAATAAAGGCAATTGGCGAACAGAGAGTGTTTCATATAAAAAGAATACACTTTTTCACAAACCTGAAATTCTCGAAGCAGAGTTGATATGTTGGCTTCATTTGCTAAATTTGTCAAGATTTCAAGCTACAAGAAAAAACCCAGATATTTTATCAAAAGCTAGAATAAAATATTAAAAACAGTACCACACATACACTATACTTTTATTGTATATAAATAAAACATAATACTACTAAAATACCACTTAGAATTCAATAGAGTATACCAGATTTCAGTATAAACTGGTAGCAGCACTGCACTCAGGAGGAATATTCTCCTTGCAAGTACACGCAAGGTTTTCAAAGCAGGACTCGAGGGTTTAGTGATGCATTTTCTACGAGTTCTAGCTTTAGTGTTGTATTGCATATAAAATGGGCTTGAAATACTTCTGGCAGCATGGTTTCCAATGTTACACAACAGGCCTTAGCATATAGGAACCATGTGACACTAAGAAGAAATAATGAAAATCACAACTGCAGCTGGGGAGAAATAAAGTGTCCATTATATTCAGATGAACTGCAATAAAAGACTTAAACTCAGGAAAGAAACAGTTGGATCTATAAGACTTCTCAGATCTTAGTCAACATCAACAACATCAGACCCTAAAAGGCCTCCTCTTTGCTCCTGGTGAACATGAGGATGATACACAACACTTGCATGTATTGCTAAATGCTATGCTTCCAGGCTGTTTTAACTTTGAAGAAGAAATAATTCCAATTCAATCTGAATGAGGTAAACTGAAGAAAAAGACAACTCTGTCTCTGTAAACGGAAGTCATGCCTCAGAAATCTGTTGGTATTTTTTGAGTTGGATGCATACAGGCAAGGACATTTAATTGATACAGTCCATCTGTACTTCAGAAGCAATTTGATGAGACCTGTCACCGAAGGCTCTTAAAGATACATATCTAGCATAGTGTACAAAGCAAGTGGATAAATGAAAGAGGGGAATAGGCAGGAAAACAAAGAGACTATTTTACGGTACAGGAAGGCTACCACTGGAATTCCACAAGTATCTTTGTTGGTCTTTTGCTTTTCAACTAATCTATGAACTACAGAAGTAAAGAGAAGACAGGCGACAGTTTTCAGAGAAATGAAGACAAAGGCTAAGAAAAGCTGCATAAAAACTTCAAATATTAGGTGACTGATTGATAAAATGGCAAAAAACCCTCAACACATAAATGTAAACTAATGTTCATAATTGGGGAAAAACTTTAACTTTACAGAAAATTATAGGCTCTCAGCTGATTACTACTAATTATAACTGAGAATTTGTGGTTAAAATAGGTAACTCCATGAAAATATAAGCTCAATGCTAAGCAGTGATCAAAAAAGCAAATTATGTTGGGAAAGAAACAGAGAACAAAACAGAAGTCTAAACAGTGCAGCAGATGAATTCCAGGGTGCTCCTACATCTTAAATACTGCCATAGGTCTCGTCTTCCTATCTTAAAGCAGACAGGATGGAACTACAGAGGCAGGGAGTGGAGAAAAGCACAAGATTTTCTTACACATGTGACAGTATAGGTTGTCCTAAATTCTTCAGCCACCAAGAAAGAACTGAGGCAATGAAAGGAAAAAACACAATTTCTGCTCTTCCACTTCTTCATCATTGTATTATTCATTAATATGGGAATTTAAATATATCAACTTTCAATTATTTCAGGAGTGACTTCTCCTGGATAACTCTAAGTCTTACTAGTATTCCGAACAGTTTTCATAATTATTAAATATGGAGAAGATCTTTTTGCCTCCAACTGTCTCAAATTTACTTAGATTTAATGTCAGACTAATAAAAATATGATGGGTTGGGAATAGCCATCTTGGACTGCACCATTCTGTACATGTAATGAGGGTGCAACAGGGATGTAAAATGAAAATAAGGAAAAAAATAATGTTTCTTTAATAAACCTGTACCTTTCACTCCTAAACACAAGTGCCTATGACAATCTAAAGCAAAACAAGAGAAAAGGCACATAATAGTAGACAATTTTTTAGCTATTGTTTTGTCAAGGATTTCACGTCCATTAATGACTAAGAATAGAGAAAAGAAGACGACAGCCTAAAACATGTATTGAGATGTGGCCTTGAGGAAAGCCTAAAGTACTTCTCATGTCAAATGCTGACTTCAAAGGGAATTTGGGACTCTAACACCGTCCCATTTTGTTCTGGGAAACAGATTTAAACTCTTTTTAAGCTAACAGTATCAAAGACTGTCTGATTTCATTTCTCTTCATTTGAGAAGATTCTTCCTCCCATGAAAACAAACTCTAAACGTTTGAATAGCTGGTTAAATAAAAATAGCAATGCTCTGTATCACTGAAAGGTACCAAAAGCTGTAGTGGAAAACAGCCCATCTGCCACCTACAACATGGTAACAAGAGAACTTTCAGATAGCCTGACAAGCCTGAAGGACACTTGTGCACTTAACTAAAAGCCACAACTCCACACTTCTTAGTGGAAAAAAACGAACAGCACACAATGATGTGTGTCATATCAATGCAAGAAAATTTTACCTTCCTGTTGCAAACAGATTTGTCCAGCAGTATATAGACAAATTAGCCCTTAAACTCACCTTCAATGTTTTGATCATTGTTGGATCAGTTGACCTAACATAGAAACTCTTCAGATAAGGTTCAAACATGCCCTGAAAAGCAGAAAATATTTAAGTAGCTTGCCTATGTTTCGTAAGAAATGCGATTTAGGAAATTTTAAACAGGGTATACCTTTCTCTGAATTGACATAGTGGCAATATTTTGCAGAACAATATACTGCACCTCCCTAGAATTTGAAAAGAAAAACAAGAGTTATTCTGCATAATTACAGATACATAGAATAATGCAATGTGACAAAGAAAGTCCAATTATGTTTGAATCCAAAGTTAGTTATACATTTGACTTGGCACAAACATAGAGGGAAAAAGCTTATTGCCAGCTGCTACAAGTTCATCATCTGCTTCACAGGAAGATGCATGATGAAACCAGGCTCTCATTTTTAAAAACTTCAGTATGCAAAAAAATCACTGACACCAGTGTGATGGTGCAATACTTCTTGTAGGCCTTGGGTCTTTGTTTAAACTGAAAATTTATAGAATTATAGAATCATTTAGGTTGGAAAAGACCTTTAAGATCAATGAGTCCAACTGTCAACAATGCCCACTAAACCATGTCCTGAAGTGCCTTGTCTATGTGCTTTTTTAATCCCTCCAGGGATGGTGACTCATCCACTTCCCTGGGCAGCCTGTTCCAATGCCTGACAACCCTTCCAGTAAAGAAAGTTTTCCTAATATCCAATCTAAGCCTCCCCTGCCAAAACTTGAGGCCATCTGCTCTTGTCCTATCACTAGTTACTTGACAGAAGAGACCAGTACCCACCTCACTACAACCTCCTTTCAGGCAGTTGTAGAGAGCGATAAGGTCTCCCCTCAGCCTCCTTTTCTCCAGGCTAAACCACCCCAGTTCCCTCAGCCACGCCTCATAAGACTTGTGCTCCAGGCCCCTCACCAGTTTAGTTGCCCTTCTCTGGACACGCTCCAGCACCTCAGTGTCTTTCCTGTAGTGAGGGGCCCAAAACTGAACACAGGACTCGAGGTGCGGCCTCACCAGTGCCCAGTACAGGGGGACGATCACTTCCTTAGTGCTGCTGGCCACACTATTTCTGATACAGGCCAGGATGCCTTCTTGGCCACCTGGGCCCACTAGTGGGTCATATTTGTTTAAAACATTGCCATTCTGGCATCTTCGGAAATAGCTCACAAAAACCTTACATTTTGTCCACCATCTTGAAACTTAAGTATTTCAGGATGACACAGCTGAGAACAAAAACACATCGGCTTTACCTGTAGTGTGGAAATGACTGCATTAGTTACAAGAACAGCTAACCCTTGCACAACTAGCAAGAATCGCTATGACTTTTTTGGTCTTAAAAAAATTTTCTAATAATTCTCAAAAGGGCCGGGGTCTCCTGTGACTTAAGAGTATACACTGCCAGGTATATGCATCTATCAAAAAGCAGTACTTGAACATAACAGACTTTGTCAAGATACAGACAATAGAATTATGTAATATTCCAAACACAAAAACATTAAACATGTTTGGAGGATATTCTCATCATTAATGTATTTAAAAGCCTCAGCAGAAGTGAGCAAAAAGAAATCTGCGTACTAGTCTAAAGCTTTTAAACTACAGAGTTTCTGCCACCAATTGCTTAAAAACTAAGTAATAATTTACACGCAATTTTTCTGAACCATGAGTGCTCAAATTCTTTCATGATGCAAATCACATCCTAATAGAGAAATCATCACATCCATTATCTCCTCTTATTCAAAACTGTCTAATAGCCCTGTGGTAATTACAGCTGTTGCTTACAAAGAAAAGTAATAACAGAGAAGCACTTAATATCTTTTAAACCTATTTTTATGTAATTCTTACATAGGTACATGGAAATACTCAGCTGCACATGATGAACCAAGACTGAAAATTGCTATGAAATGCTCTTCCAGGCACTCTCACCCAAACTAGATTATAGTGTATTTGACATTAATTTAAAGGCCATAGGCACATAACTTCAAGGGCAAACAGCAAAAGCTTATTTCAGAGTGGCTCTAATAGCAAAAGTGTTTCACACAGACTGGTAACAGAGAACAGACAAGCCATTCAACATCAGAAAATCAGAAGACTAGCACCATTTTAGGCACTAGTTGAGGTACAGGAAAGATGTGACTTCTCTTTTGATGACATTTGAGTATAAATAAGCAATAAAAAAAATGCAAAAACAATCCTTTCAACATGTGAGTATAAATTTAGTTCTATACATTACCTGTACATATGCCAAACTGCTTTAGCCATTTTACTTATCTTTGTATAAAGAGAATGGGAAGCATACTGTACTATAAAACCAAACATAAAAATAAAAGTGATTCATTTTTATCTGAAATAAAAGCATAAATACTCTACCAAGCCCAATTTTACTTCTTTACTAACTTTTAAATGTTAGAGACGTTAGCCATATGTAAGCTGCAGAAGCCTACAGAGAAAGACCTCTATGGTGACTGGGCTTACAAAAGTTAAAGCCCATCTAAGACGAGTAATCTTGTCAGACACAACAAAAATTTTTGTTTGTTTGTTTGTTTGTTTTTTGTCTGTTTGATGTGACGAACATTAAAAAAAAAATCATTTTCACAGCAAAGTTCTAGCCAAAAATACCATGTTTGGTTAGAAAGTTATTCTGAAAACACCTTAATATTGCGTCTCCTATCACCCTTTCAAGACTTTTCATACAGATTTTTTTGTGAATCTGTACCACCAAAACAGATTGCCTGAAGTTCAGAATCTAAAAACTGAGGGGGAAAAAAACACTTTTATGCAGCAAATATTGGCATAGCATGCCAAAACTATCAAACACAAAGTAAAAAAAGAGTATAATCTTTTGAAACATGGGACCAGTGAGGCCCTTCATAGAAAAGTAGACAAGGTCATGCTGAAGATAATAAAGTCAAAATTACATGTCCTGAATGAAATATAAACCTGTTCTTTAAAAACAGTCCAAGGATTAAGGAAACATAGGAGATTCAGCAGCATCAAGTGGTATTTTAACAAATACATTTCTTAGTTTCTCTGTCAACAAGAAGTCTTCAACATGAAGTGCAGGAAAAGAAAATACACATCTGAAGACTTCTTTAGTGCCTAGCAAGACTCCAATATAATTAAATTTCCAATAACTTCCAATAATTAAAAAAACTGAGAAACTAAACAAACTAGTTAGTACTGCCTCTGTTTGTATGCTAACTAGGCAGCCATGATTCTTCTCAGAATGAAAGTCATAATTAAGAACAAAAGACTTAGGATACTGAATGATCACTGGATGTGATACTGAAAATGATGGAATTACTTTTAATGACCCTCATTTGTTGAGTAAAAACTAGTATTACAGGACAATTTTAAAATGAAACTGTAATAGTGCAACAGTTATATTCTTGTAACTATGGCTAAACAAGTATGTACGAAAAACTCTCAAAAAAGTAGACAGAACAATGCAAAGGATGGACTTGACCTACCTATTACTATGGAGTAAACGCACCAATGACTTAGAAACAATGCCAGCTTCAGATTTTGGTGCCAAATGCCAGTAAAGCTGTGCAACTGCCATTACCACCTAAAAAAAGAACATTCAGAACAGCATGTTAATTTCAAATCATCACACATATCTATCACATTTGCTTCAGACCTGCAGAACTACCAACTTGCTCTTCTTCAGAAAGCAAAGTACATACCCATGTTCTTCAAAATCAATAAAGCAGATTGGGGGGAAAAACGTCAGAGGAAAGATATTTTTACTTCTAAAATCAAAGCCAATTAAGTACCTCTCATTCCTCCCAATATTTACTGTATACTATAATATATAGAAAGACAGAGGAAGAGGGACAAAGAGCGAAAAAATGTAGGTAATTCAAACTGTAAATATACTGATATCATCCTTAATAAGTCAGTATTGCTAACATCAGCTGTACAAATCAATGAGGAAATACTGTTTAAAATTTCTGCAAATTTTGTGCTTTTATTTTTATTAAATACAGGTTCAATATTCCCTATTATTTAGTTTCCACTTAAAATCTTTCATTCCATTATTCTATTATGCAATTTATAAAATGACAGCTGCCTTTACTGGCAAATTCTAAAGTCTCAAATCCAACAGAAAGTAAAAACTACAGGGCTGTATACCAACATCCTGGCTAGCAAAAAACTTGTAACTCATACTTTTTTTTTCCCAAGTTTTCTCATAAGTAAAAGACAAATTGTGAACTTTATGCTAATGAGTAGGTCACGTCACAACCTTCCCTTCCATACTGTCATGGTCAATTTTCTGTTCAAAACGAAACAAATCATAGAAAGGAGACTCCAAGTAAAGCCATCACTATGACACTTAACTTGGTATCTTAAATCTTAGCACCAATGAAACTAAAATTATTATTAAACAATAAAAAGTGATCAGAAACATCTGAAAAGAGGATACAACTGGAAGATTTTTAGCAACATCCTACAAGGATTTTTCATTACTGACAAAAATCTAAGGTCAAAGAGAAAGCAATTAATTTAATTGCTGGTAAATTCTGTGAAAGGTACAAAAACTGGTGCAACAGCAATTCAAAGCATGATTTCACTTCACAAACTGCACGTAAACATCTCAGTTAACTTTAATATCAGAAAGTTAAAGATCATAAATGTGATAATCAGTACCATATTTAACAGATATAAAGAAAATTATTTATGGAATGTGGAAGATAAGCAACTGAACCTGTTCTCAGTGCAGTGTGATGGCAAACATTTTTAACATACTTTTTCTTTGATGAGATGGGGAAATATTGTATAGACATTGAACATTGATTTTAACAAAAGGCAGTGCTCTAACAGAATTATTATTGTAAAAATTATTAGACATTAGTCAGAATCTAGAAATACGTTCCAGGGGAAAAACAAAAACCTGATCTGTTTAGCTTATCAAGAACAGGTTGTGAGGTCACTTAATCATGGTGCAGTATTTTTTTTTGCAATGATATGAATATTCATTATCACTGGAAGTCTTTTCCCGAAGACATCTACTCCTGATTAACAGGACAAACTGAGGTTAGAAATAAAGTTCTGTGATCTGAGCAATGTCACTATGATTCACCATCAGCATGGCTTTTTCTGGTTCTAAAAATTTACCTGCATCTTAAAATCTCATGGAAACATTGCAGAGCATACTAAACTCATGATGTTGTATCTATCTTGGAACCCTACCAAGGCACCAATACTAAGAATCTGACAAGAAATTTAGGCATACAATTGTCTACTTTTACAATGTGAGACTCAAAAGGAAAGTGCAACTTAATGAATGGCTAACAACTATGATTTTCTTTGTGAATCTGTACCACCAAAACCGACAGTTTATGCCATCCTAGTTGCTCAGAACTTAAGCATTAAAAGCTAGCTATGGTATAGTTGTCATGTGGTATAGTCACCACATGTTGGATTGAAATGTTCTCATATTTTCTCTAATATTTTGTTTGTCCTTAATATTTGGAGCATAAATCACATTCAGTTCAGGTGTTTTACTTAGAAGCTAAGTCAATTTCAAAAAAGAATGAACCACCATACTTCTCTAAGTTACTAAAGAGTATTATCATGACTTTTGAGAGGTGTAGATTTTACTTTTCAATCTTGTAAGTTTTCTAGAAGCATAGATATTTAGTAGTTTAACATCTTAATAAAAAAGGAATTTGTCATACAGCAGCATTTCGGCTTTGAAGCAAGGGCTTCGTATTCCGTAACAGCAGCCTGTGATCTGGGTCCATAGTATAGGTGTTTTTCACTTTCTGATCCTTTTCTTTTTGTTCTTCATCAGATTCATAGAAATTATTTTCACTATATTCTTCCACGACCTCATCATCCTACCAAAAGACAAAATGACAAAACCATACACAGAACATTTAAATTGACTGGTTTTATTCATTAAGGAAGTAATATACAACACCACAATTTCATGCAAGATTTATACACTTTTTTAAAAATAGCTATTGGCTGTTCTACCCAGGTTTGTTCAACACAGTAAATGTACCGACATGAAAAACAGCTTAATAATATATGCAAAGTTTCCTTAAAAATAAGATGAAGTGCTAAATGAAATAATTAATACTCTATAAACTAGATTAGGTATGAATATTGGTCTTTTTTGGACTTAAAGCTTATGATCCAAATCTGACATTTCTGAAAACAGTAATTTAAAATTCTCTCTTTTTTGAAAACAATGCAAATCATATGCATTCTTCCCTCTCCAGCAATATATGTTATCTGTGAAAATAGCAAATCTTGCAAGAAGGGACAGGCTTATTTTCTTAAGAAATTAGATGGGAAAAAGGTTATGTATCATGAGCCTGGACTTCCCTGATGGAATACAAGTCCTTGAGCTGTTTAAATAGTTATGAATTATCAGCATAATGTTACTTTAAAAAAAAACACAACACACTGAAAGAATTCATTAACGTTTGAGATATTAGTAAATTGGGCCTCTCTTTTAATCCAGAAGGCTAAATAAAAGAATATAAAAGAATATATCTGATCATGTAAACATGATAAATTAAAACAAATTGTAAGACTTCTTATGTGTATCAAAAAGAGAAGAACAGATTTAAAGTGTTTCATTATGCTTATATTTAATTAGCATTAAAAAGTCCACAAACTTAAAGAAAAATAAGATGGAAACCATCAGGATTAAATCAAAACAGAATGTCAGATCCCAGGAGCTGGGGTCTGGAAAGCATGTCCTATGAGGAGCAGCTAAGGACTCTGGGTTTGTCTAGTTTGGAGAAAAAGAGGCTGAAGAGTGACCTCATTGCTCTCTACCGCTTCCTGAGCAGTGGAAGTGGAGAGGGAGGTGCTCATCTCTTCTTGCTGGTATCCAGTGATAGGACATGTGGGATGATTCAAAGCTGTGTCAGGGGAAGATCAGACTTGGTCTTAGGAAACATTTCTTTACAGAGAGACAAAGAGTCAAACATCGGAACAGGCTTCCTGGAGAGGTGGTAGTGCCCCATGCCTGCCTGTGTTTAAGAGGCATTTGGACAATGCTCTTCATAATATGCTTTAACTTTTGGTCAGCCCTGAAGTGGCCAGGCAGTTGGACTAGATGATCATTGTAGGTCCCTTCCAACTGAAAACTCTATTCTATTCATAATATTGACAGTACTCAACATTACAAAACTTTTTTTAAAAAATAAGCTACTGACTTCTGCAACTTGCTATATCCAAGTGTGTGTCCTTACTCTCCTAAATTCTTCCATCTTGCTTTGTCACTAGAACAGCCAACTAAGACAAAGAGCCTTACTGTAGCTAGCTGGAGCTATTTACATTACAGCAGGCTGGCTGGTACCAAACACCGACTGTACCAATAGGCTCTGCTTGTTCCCCGGATCCTCCTTCCAGCCCTTCTTGTAGATGGGCATCACATTTACTAACCTCCAGCCACCTGAAACCTCCCCAGTTAGCTAAGACTGCTTATGAATGATGGCAAGTGGCTTAGTGAGCACTTCCGCTAATTCCCTCAGTATCCTTGGGTGGATCTCACCCAGCCCCATAGATTTGTGTGTGTCTAAGTGGTGTAGCAGGTTGCTAACCATTTCCCCTTGGATTACAGGGGCTTCAATCTGCTCCCTGTCCTTGTCTTCCAGCTCAGGGTCTGGACACCTCAAGAACAATTGGTCTTACTATTAAAGACTGAGGCAAAGGTGGCATTAAGTACCTCAGCCTTTTCTTCATCCTTTGTCACTATGTTTTACCTCAGATCCAATAAAGGGTGGAGATTCTCCTTAGCCCTCCTTTTGTTTTTAATGTATTTATAGAAACATTTTTTATTGTATTTTACTGCAGTAGCCAAATTAAGTTCTAGTTGGGCTTTGACCCTTCTGATTTTCTCCCTGCATAACCTCACAACATCCTTGTAGTCCTCCTGAGTTGCCTGCCCCTTCTTCCAAAGGTCATAAACTCTCTTCTTTTTTCCCCGAGTTTCAGCCAAAGTTCTCTGTTCAGGCAGGCTGGTCTTCTTCCCTGCTGTCTTGTCTTTTAGCACATGGTGAGGGCCTGCTCCTGTGCCTTTAAGATTTCCTTCCTGAAGAATGTCCAGCCTTCCTGGACTCCTTTGCCCTTCAGGACTGCCTCCCAAGTGACTCTGTCAACCGAGCTCCTAAACAGAACAAAGTCTGCCCACTGGAAGTCCAGGGTAGCAGCTCTGCTAAACCCCCTCCTTACTTCAAGAATCAAAAACTCTATCATTTCATAATCGCTGTACCCAACATGGCCTCCAACTGTCACATCACCCACAAGTCCTCCTCTGTTCGCAAACAACAGGTCCAGTGGGGTGCCTTCCTTAGTTGGCTCCCTCACCAACTGTGTCAGGTAGTTATCTTTCACACATGCCAGGAACCTCCCAGACTGTCTCCTCTCCACCGTATGGTACTTCCAGCGAACATCTGGTAAGTTGAAGTCCCCCATGAGAACAAGGGCTAGTGATCATGAGACTTCTTCCAGCTGCTTATAGAACATTTCATCTGCCTCTTCAATATTTCATCTGTCTCTTCAGACTTTGTCATAAGTCTGCATTTACCTGAGTAACCAGCTCTGTTTTGGCATGCACCAAGTTACTTCTGTAATTTCTGCTACCACAGACAAGCCTTATTTCTTGATAGCACAGAGTACCAGTATTCTCTTAAGTAGTTTGGGATCTAGGCAGAAAACCTGAAACTGAACCCTTCAAGCTGACAGAGGCACAATAAATTACTGTCAACAATTCAGACCACCAAGCCGAAACCTCATGTTAGAGATCTAGCTGAATTGTTGCTCTGTTCCCAGATAAACTTTGCAGTGCAAGTATTGAAGCTTGTACAAAAGGAGGAGACTGGGGACAACTATTAATTTTCCTCTGAACTGGCACAGAGCTAGCTTCAAGGTGGCAAGTGCAACCGAAGCATCTTGGTATCATAACAAAGGGGGGAAAGCCTTGTGCAGAGATCTAAGCAAGATTCTTCACACTCAGCAACAATGCTAGTGGTGCCCAGGATAAGAATAGCAACTAGAACAGCATGCCCCTTATACTAGGTCTAAATCTTAGACTCGAACCAGGAAAAAAGTATGAATGGGGTGTAATGGAGAAAGCAGCACTGCTAACAGTCTAATATTTTTACTGTCAGCACAGGACTGAAAATAAGACTCTTGCCTTTGGGAGATTAAAGTCCTCCTCTTAACTACTAATGTTGAATCAACAACTGCTAGCTTCCACAGATATTCTCCTGCACACTTATTCTCCAAGCCTCAGTATCTGTATTGAACCTACACTAAGCTGTGGGAGATGCTTCTTCACACATCCTTGAAGAAATGCCAGATATCGGTGGCACTCAAATTTTACTTTCCCAGATTTCTAATTAGAGCTCAGACTGATGACAACAAGTACATATTAGCAGCTCCATCAGGAAAAAAAGCCAATACTCTGATCCATTTTGACAGGAGAGAGACAGCATGAGAGTTCAGGGAGTAGATTCAACCGTTCCCACTCTTTCTCTTGTCCTTTCAATCACTTCAGATGCAGTTTCACAGTTGATTTAAGACTAATCATGCCATTAAAAGGTTGTTCTTATTTTGTTGGTTTTTTAAAAGCATGTTTTATTTTCACCTGGATCAGTAAAATGATCTGGCTCACTTTGTGGTCATAGGATCACTAGAACTACTGAATTTTCAAAAGCAGAAGGTGGTAAATGGAGAAGGACAGAACAGAGGCATTCCCTTGCAGTGGCAGTCTTTAGTTAAACAGCATTAAGTACACTTAAGAGTTTGTAGTAGCACATGATTTAATTGTGTAGTTAATAGCTTTTCTAAATTGTGAAATCACTGAAAAGTTCAGAACTCTGTGAGAATGAAGTGATTAAAAACTGGGAGAGACCACTAGCATTCCAGACTAGAAATTGCAAATGGACTCTGTGCGTTCCCCATCTACTGCAATTTATTCAATCCGATAGAGAAGTGAGTATTTTAGTGTGAAAGAGCATGCGTAATTCTTTTTTACGTCATTCCAGACATACAGTTTAGGGACATCTTCATAAAGTATTAACAGCTTAAATGAAGAAACTGCCAGATAACAAGTTCCATTAGCCTGTTTTTAAAGTCACTAAGTGAATGAGCTAACACTTAACTGAGATCTTGCTTGAAATTACATTTAATATGGCACTAAAGCTGAGAATGTGCTTTCCATTTAGGGTAAAGCACATTATGTGAATGCTACAATTACCTCCAGAGCTTCACACATGCACAAACTCAGAGTTAAAGTAAAACTTCACTGAAATCTGAAGCATGAACACATACTATTTGCCTACTCTACCAGCCTTAACTCCATCTTCTATTCAAAAGCAATTTAAGTATTTGTATTGCTATGTTAGGTATACCTGACTTTAAAGCTATAGACCTGTTTCTCTCCTCAGATTCATAAGGAAATACACTCACAGCTTTTTTTATTCCTGCAGTAGAATCTTTGGCAGACAAGATTTTAGCTATCTTCCAGAGCCCTTTCTAGTATTTCTAAGAACTGCTCTCAAAAGAGTTTTGGATAAGCTAAGTTTTGAAGGTAAAAACAGTTTTGGGACTATTCACTAGTCAGTGAATCTGACTGCAATACAAAAACTACCTCAGCCAACCAAGATCAGCAGTGTATTTGCTGTATCATGAACAGTATTCTTGGAAAAGGGAAATAGTAGAAAATGTATAGAATTGTTTCCTACTTAAAGAACTAATGATGTATCCAAGATAGAGCTGAAATTTTGATGTTGTGTGTGAAGATGTCTACCTAAATCCTTCCATATGCTTCACACATGGGTTTCAGAACACTAGACTAGACCTATCTTTCGTCTGTCAGAGCAAACCACAAATCATCCTCAAGTCTGCTCAAAAAGCCAAGGAGATGAGCTGTGACAAGACAAGATTTCTGACAGATGAGCAGACCTCAACCTATCATACTTGTTAATAACTGCATGCTGGCAGAAGTATCCATCCTCTCCACAACAGGAAGTCCTTACACAAGATACAGGTATGTCAGTGTAGATAAGCTTGACATGAAAAATTGTCAGTGGTCTAAAAAAAGGCACAATCCCACATGGTAGAAATATTTGAGAAAGTAAAGTGTAACCAACATAATCTGCAGCCTGGCTGGAGAAAGGCCTTAGAAAGCACAGAGCCAAGTTTGCCACAGACATCTTCAGGTACTAACTGCGTGAGACCAAGTTATAACTTTTGTCTTATTAAATCAAAGGGAGTTAAGAGTCAAAGAATAAAGGGACCAGATCATCCACTCCATAAATAATGGCTTCCTTTCAAGTACTAACCAGCCACCAAAGTATACTCACTCTTTTTTAGGTAGGCTGCCATTATAACCCGTTGTGTGATAAAGAATTGTGCTACTATGAATGGACTAACAGGACCTAGTCATGATCTGATGAGCTGCTTTGATGGTCATGTGAAAGTAGGGGAGTATTTCAAGTGGCTAAGTATAAGTATCTAGGGCCATTTTATACTCCCTCAAGTATGGCTCACTTTGTGGTCATAGGATCACCAGACCCATATATATGCATGGGTCTGGCAGATCCTGAAGGTATGGAGCCTACAGGAGATCCGTAATAACTGAATACTAGGCAGGGCATCTTGTGGTATTTAGAACAACACTAGACCCTCAGATAAATGAATCATATCCTGGCTTCTCCAAAAGTTAAAAGCTTCAGATACTTCCTCCTCTGTAGAACAAAATTAATGAAGTAAATCATCAAACTCTCTTCCTATTTAAAAACAGCTACTGAATCTTTTATTGTTGCACTGAAAGAAAACAAGTTTTCAGTACCTAACAAACTCCTGCTGATGCTCTTGTGTGCAGTCATTGGAAAGGAATGGTCTGCGGATTACCAGACAGATGAGAAACAAAACAGATCACAGTACCAGGATGCAAGTTACAGTAATGGTTACAAACTGTAGCCATCCTGAATGGACAGAAAGTAGGAGGTGACTCTGCTGTCACCAGACCAGAAGGCCGTGTTCCGTGTGGTCTCAGACCCAATGCATTTACAGCTTTCAGGAACAAAGTTACTTAAAAATGAATGTGAATTTTAGAAACCTAATTTCTCTCTTCCTTCACACACAGAATATAAAAAGATTATGGTAATGAAGTAGTGGTCTGGGATATGACCTGTATTCTACCAGGGAAGAATTTGTAAGGAGGCTTCCTGAAGAAATGTGCAGTCATAGGACCAGAAGGCATATGTCCATTACTTCCTTCTAAATTAAGTCAAAATAGACTGAACACTTTCATTCCAAAAGTCAGCAAATACAGAATACAATGATTAGGTAGTGTGATACATTAATAATAATATATAGCCTATATTATTTATATAAAATATTCATACAAAATCATCACACTACCAAACATCACTATCGCTCCACCAGGGACCAGATGTGTTGCTCCTACACAATCAAAAAGTACATACACATTTTCAGTTAAGTGACCCACAATGCAATTAAAAACCAAAAAAGATCACAAGATCATCATGATATTACTCTGATATGTTTGAATATTATAATTTTACTTAAATTATAACCACAGTCTGTTCATTACCATTGGGATAAAGAGGTCAGAAGAAAACCTGAGGTTCTGGTTGGATTTGTAGAACTATGCAGATCTGAAACCACTGAAACAGACTTGGATTCCTACAGTGCCCTCTTCTGAGGGTCATTTTTCAGCTTACAACCCTATTCAAATGAGTCTGCTGGAATTATACTGAAAATGTAATATATTAATACACTTATATAAAAAGATATATAATTACAATAAATTACAATGGAAATTGGTACTTTAGTTTTAATTTTTAGATAAAAGCTACCATGTTCTGGTCAAATGAGATTTCATGGTTCCCTGCACCCAATTATATTCCTGGGTTTTAAAAGTTTGTTTATCTAAAGAGATAAACATGCTTTCAGCTAACAGAAATTGAAGTGAGTATTAATGCAAATGGTAGTTGTGACAAACTGAAGAAATATTTGGGTCACACTGTGAATTATATTCTCTGATTCTAACCCTCACTCTACTACTTTTACATTGGGCTAACAGTCACATGATTTTGAAAACCAATCTATTTTTCAAATGGAAACATCTGCCAAAAAATGATACAACCTGAAAGAGGGTTTACATTGTAAGCACCATTGACATTTCTTACCAGACTTTCTGCAATTCAATGGCCAATACAGTCTCAACCATCTATTAATACAAAAAGCCAAGAGACACAAGAAACAGGCAGGTTGAGAATCCATGATCTAAAAATGCAGGAAAAGAATGGGGTAAGTTTCAAAGAAGAAAACTCCTCCCTTCTTTTCTGCCTTCACTGTGTTCAAATAGATGTTCTTTCCTGTTTTCAGGGTATTGACCAAAACCAGGCCGTTTTCACACAAGAGGTATCACACTCAGGAATATTTTTTTTCCCCCAGATTTCATCTCACAGGGACACAGAAGTTCTGAAGTGTTTTTGAGCTCAATTAATCCCTTCACTAAAAAGGCTTTGAATTTCCTTTTATCACCAGGTTGTTTCAAAGAGGTTCAACAGTTGAGGGAAGGAAGGAGTACAACTTCTTGAGTTATATTTCATAAGGGCTCACAACTGTGGCAATGGTCTCATGATCTAAAGATCAGTTGCACAGTTCCATGACTTAAGTCACTTGGAGTTTAGTATCATCCAAACCCAGGTGATCTCATGACAATTATGCATTGCCAGTAAGAAAGGACTTGCATCAGCATGTGACAATAGTTCAAGGCTGCAAGAAACGGGATTCAAATTAGAAGAGATTATCAAGAATATATTCTTTGGCTTTAAAACACTAGCTTTAGTCTCAGTTCAATTCCAAAAAACAAGAAAGCCATTGCACAAAATCTTCCAGTATCTTCTTGGTACTCTTAGCGGTTTACTGACTATAACGTAACATCCCTGTAAACAGCTATCCTAGGGCAAATTTGAGACATACATATTCTGTAAAAGGATTTGTGTTCCAAGTCAGCTTACCCTGTGGTATCAATAGCCTTTGGAGCATGTTTCATACTCACCAAAGCGTTAGGAACCCACAATAAAATTCTACTAGCTTTGGGAGATTTTATACACAATTCAAAAGCCTTCTATATAAAAAGCTTCCAATTTGTAAATATAGCAAGCTTGATACCTGAACTACACAAAGGTACTAAGACATCTACTCAAGCTTGACAATAAGACTGGCAAGCGAAATTATGATTAAGGTATTTTCAGTCACAACATTCTTCTTGGCTTAACTTCCAGCATATATAAAAGTTACATGATAAACGATAAATAAATCAAGCTTCATTTGTAGTTTACTACATCTTTTCCTCTCATATACCTATTGTAAGACTATATCCCTGCATACTCTCATTTATACAATATCCTCTATAAAACCAGTGCGGACGTACATGTTGACTTCATTCTTTAAAAAAAAACCCAACAATTTTCCCAGATAGTATGAGTATATAAATGTATTTGTTACATGAAAGACTCTTCCAAAACTCTTTAATCCAGCCTTACAGTGTTTTTTAAAAACTCGCTTAACCAATAACATAGTTTTGAATACAAACTCAAAAATGTACTGAATTAAAAGACTTCGAGAAAAACTCAAATAAAAAAAAGGAAAAAAAATCCCAAAACATTCTTCAGAAAGCATGTACTCATAAAAGTTTTATAATACAGCTCTGAGACAAGAGCATCACACAGGTGGAGGTATGGGTTTGAGGACCACTGAACATCAAATTTTTCCCAATATATCACAATTACAGGAACATCTGTGCTAAGTAACTTCATATCAAACTAATGTGAAAACTCAAGAAGTGTTCAAAAGCTCATTCTCATTTCTGTAAGAAGCAGCAACTAACTCTAGGACTGCTGTCTAAAAGATAGGGGCTAAGAGTTAAATATGCTGCAGTAATTAACATCTTTCTGCAACAACCCCAAATTCCCAATTATTGTTGTAACAAAGTCTCATGATACTTGCAGCCAGAATTAAAACAATCAATTATGATTTTTAGATCACTGTCATTTATTCAAAACAGTTCTATTCTCCTCAAAATGGAAGTAAGGCATAAAATAGCTTTCTCTTACCACAAAAACACCTTCGTTTCAGTAGTGTGTGGAAAAGGTATGATAAGGAAAGTGTAAAGACAGACAGATTTGCAAAGCAAAGAACAAAAAAAGTTTAGAGCATAAGAAGAGAGGAAGAACAACAGAAAATACAAGGAAGAAGAAGAAGGGATAAAATAAACCCTGCAAAAATAAAATGGAGAAGGAGCAAAGGTGAAGGGATAAATTAAAGAGAAAAGATACCATCTCCTTCTGGCTACAAGTTCCCCATTTTTTTTCCCCCTAACATCCAAAAATTAAACTGGAATTTGGAACTTGTACTCAGAAATTTGGTTAAATGCTTGAGCAGGTTTTAGGCTTTTTATGAAGGTTAAGGTTTAATCTCAGTTTCAGTATCTGAAGAGGCAGTATAAACCATCTCATCAAGATAACAAGCACTTATGAACCAACTGCTGAGCAAAAGTATTCTTCCATAGCTTTGCACAATAAGTGAACCATGAAGAAAAACAGGTAATTATTAGTTACTTTGGGGCTGCAACCAAGAGAAGGGTACTACATGCTCTAGAAGTAGTAGCCACCACCTGCCATGAATTATAAACAACATATGGAAAAACAGGGATCTCGAAGATCTTCAGTCTGTACAGAACTGTAACAGTTCACAGCACCCCTCCTTTTATACTGTTCCTAATGTACCCTCTAGTTACACCAAATCACGTATACTTACTCCTTAAAACAACACAACTCTTTTCTCTCTGGAAAACATGTAGATGATTTTAAAAGTAAAGTCAAAGAGAACAAAGGGACCTTCTGATTTCCCACATATGCAAACACACCTATATTTTTATTTTAATTTTTTTGTTTATGTAGCTTTAGAATTGTTCACAGTTACTAAAATGTTTATCCAACATTTAAACTATATTTGGACTACAGCCCTAGCTCTAGATGTTAGTTAGGAGCCTCAGATTTTCAAGACACAACATGACCTGAAATCTTAGAAGAATGCTAACTGTACCTGTACTTAGACAGGCAGTCTGAAAGATGAAAGTCTGCTATCCTCACCAGAAAGTCTGCCCTACTAATCTAAACATCATCAACAGACATCAAATCCTGTATATTACCAGATTTTTTTTCCTTCATCCTAATGCATAAGTAGGCAAAGGAGCTGAAAGCATCTTAAAACATCTTTTGATTTGCTTCAGTGATGTTCTCACACCAACAACTGGTGGTATATTTATTATGATGGCAAAAGCCATGATGGAAAACCACATGTTGCTACCATTCAGGCCTAAGTTACCCCCAGCCTTCTTGTCTGGCATTTTTCCAACCATAAACTGGAACAAACTTATGGACACACTGTCAAAGAGATGAACGATCCAAGATAATTTGAAATTTTTTATATTTTCTCTTCCCCATGGTCCTTTAGAGACATGCCATAACCAATCAAGAATTCTACCTGAGATTACAAACAGAAGAAGTGTACAGGCTCAGACCTCACATAGGTCTTCCTCAAACAGAAGAAAAATTAAACAAAGGTTTACTTTTACAAAGAAGGAGCTAAGGAAGCTTATTTTGCAACTCTTCTAATTATCCTTTGTGAAAAGGCCATACAAGTTACTAGACAGAGAATAACATCCCACAAATAGATGCCCAGAACAGAATTTATTAATATTTTGGCATCCAGGAAGGCCCTAAAGTATTCTAAGACAGCAGTCATTTCATATTGTTCACACAATTTTCTATGATTAAGTATCATCGAATGGCCAAAATTAAAGCTAGAAACTTTGGTAGCTCATGGGCTGATTGGTGTCTGGTACATCTGACATTTAAATTAAAAATGATTACCAGTTAGACAGTTGATATTTAGATTTCTATAAAAATATTTCATTGCTTTCCTCCAATTAATTTTCATCTCTAAGTCAATGATCTACACAGAGGTAAAAAAAATTTTAACAACTTATTTGCAACAGATGGCTAAAATGCCTCTTATCCTATGTATAAGTAATAACAAAACCCTCATCCTGAGTCAAGAAGGTAAGACTACAGCATCGGATGGAATACACAGAAACTTTACTTGTCAAATTTATGGGAAAAGCAGGGGTTGCTTTCTTAATCTGAGTTGATACAGATGTCCTAGAGAACTTGCCTACACAGTTCTAGCCACTGCTGCTACTCCACTGCAAGTCTGTCACGGGACTAACGGAAACCACAGGAATACGCTTTGCTGCAAAAATAAATGGCATTTTTTTCTACAGACTATGCTTCTCTTTTGCCAGCAGTAAGTGCTTGGCAGTTACAAAGCAAACCAAATCAGGAAATCCATGTGGCTGAAATTTAACCCCCTCTGTCCTTTCAGTTATTCTTCTGCTGGATCAATTCCTTTATCCAGACTGCCTTAGAAACACTACCCCTAACACAAGAGAAGGGAGGGAGAAGATGGAGGGAAGGTAGAAAGACGGTAATGCTCTTTTTCAGTGACAGAAGAGACTATTATACATCCATAATGACCAGAAAGTTTTGTTTCACATTTCAAGTAATCAAATTTCCACAATCAACTTGAGGCCATTTTTTGTTATAAATCTATGCTCTAAGTTAAACTCATCTTATTAAGTAGTACACCTGGTAGGGAAAAATAAAACTGGTATTATAGTAAAATAGCTAGCCAGTCCATTTTATGCCCTAAATGGTTCAAATATCTTCAAATAAGTGAATTTGATATTAAACATTAACCCCTTCTCGTGTATAACTAAAAGAACGTGGTCAGAGAGTATTGCACTCTGACAGGGATATGGTAACTGAATTCAGAATCCTCCCATTCAGACTGAGGATTCTGACAGGTATACTAAGAATGGAAGAAATAAGTAGTACACATAACTTCACTGTACAGTAGTTTTCCTAAATTTAATCTTTTGATCTTATCAGCCAAATCAGGTTGAAGCAAATCTACTGATCTGTATGGTTTCACACTTGCATCTGAAGAGGACAGCTTAATGGAAGCTGGAAATGAGATGACTGATTTTGATCTCTGGGGAAGAAAATTCTCTGGTCTCATAATCTTCTAGGGCAGGGGAAAAAATAAAAAAAAAAATATTTTTAAAGTACTTTAGCTTGTTTCATTTTTATCACTTTATCTAGGTGATTCACCTAGTTAACAGGAGGCTATCAACCTCGATACACCTTTCCCTTCTTCTGTTCTCAGCCTCTCAGCATAGGATTTGCAAGTTTTATTATGCTTTCCTGCAATAAACCAGCAGAACTGATTCAGAATACTCATTACAGAGTTAACAAGTTCTACAAAAGTTAAGGATAGACAGTATTCCCTGTATGCTGTGCTTGAAGCTTTATCATTTACAATTACAGTTCACTCAATGTACAGCCCAACAAGGGGAACAAAACAAAAATATTTAGAGCAGTACTAGACACTGCTGAGCCGTCTTAAATAGCCATTAGAAACTGGATTCCATCACACATAACCATGACCTTTATGGAATACACTAAGAATTCATAACTGTAAGATACTAAGAAAACCCTACAAGAGCAGGAAACATTTTAAAGCATTTAAAAGACTAGAGATCACAGAACAGTTGAGGTCAGAAGGGATTTCAATATTTTGTCAGACCTAGCAATCAAAATAAATATTTTCAATGTGTTTCTTCCTGTAATTGCTCAAGAGGGAGGCTACTTTCCATGATTCACAGTTTTAGGTATATACACCCAAAGACTTGCTATTTTTTTCCTAAAAGTTCTTATTCTTTTAGATAATTTTCCCCTCATCAGTTACGTCAAATTCTGAGCACTTTAAATTGAGCAATACTTCAATAATTAATCCTAAAATTGTAAGCTTGAGACATGCTTCTCATAAGTACTTGTTTATAAATAACTTTGTTATGACTGAAGCCCATGATCAATCTGAATTCACCATTTTTTTCCAATCTTAATTGAACACCAGGAAAGTTTCTTTCTGTAACCTGCAATTGTCTGAAACAAAGCTGAGCAGCCCTGAGAGTCACTGGAGTTTTTTTGCAAGACTACAGCTCCCAGCTCCATTTTGCTCTCTACAATGACCATTGAAAATTCTGACCAAGTCAGCTGCTTTCAGATGACACCCTCCCAGATGGCACACATATTTGGTGGTGGATCTATATTCCAGGAGAGCTGAAGCAGTCACTACCTCCTGTGATCGTCATCTCCTTGCAGAAACAGGGATGACTAACAGCTTGAAAATTAGTTCCTGAACTGGTAGACTGCAACTCAATGCCTTCATGGAAACCAAGAGCAACTTTATATGAAACATCTTCACGTATTAGGCTGCAAGCTGTAATGGTTCAGGAGCTGTTCGCAAATCAACTTGGCAGTCCCAACAACTCCTGTGACAAGGGTTGGGCAAAACATTTAAGGTGGGATGCGTTACAGTGTTATCTACCATCAGGTATATTGCTTCCCAGAAAACTTGAAATTGTTCTTCCCAGTTAGACCCGAGCAGGCATTTTCACTCCAGAATATGAGTGTCTTGTTTTCATTCCAGTTAATACATGTTAAAGCTGAATACAGTTCATATGGAAAAAAGGTTACTCCAAAACTGCTATTCACATGTAACTACTTCAAAAACACCTTCTAAGTATTTCAAGACAAATAGGATAAACCAAGGACATTCTTCCTCACAGCGTTCATGATCAGAATTAAAAATTCTACTCTCCAGAGAAGTTCAAATAGGAATATAAAACTAAGTATTCTTGGTTAATGGGTAATTCGATTAAAGTTTTGCAACAATTTTAAGCATATTGCTCAAAAAAGAGTTTTTCTCCATAACGGGTAAGTATTCCAAATTTTTCTTCAGGTTTCTAAATGCACAAGAAATCAGTTGAAAGCATTACACCATTACTTGTTGGGAATTAGCTCAACTTGAAAAAAAGCAGCATATGTTTCTCAAAAAGTAAGGTAAATTTTAGTGAATAAAAATGCAAATATGCGTTTTAGCACCCTTGAATTTATTAATCTGATAGGTTTAATTTCCATTTTCCTGCATCAGCTTTATTTATAAAGTGTCGTGCCCTATAAATATGCTGTTATTTTCTATAGTCAAGCAGCCTCTTAACAAATCTTCTCATTAATATGTAAATTTAAAGTCAATCGGTCTTCTCCCTGACAGCGCCATGAATTCCTAGTGCACTGTATAATCGGCTTTGACTTGGCATCCACTATTTATCATCAAAGATGTCAGTTAGAAAAATTATGGAAAATGCACTGCAATTGATATGACTGCAATCTACTTTGTCAACACTTAATTGTTCCTCAAATCATACATTTACATATAAACAGCCTAAATACTGATCCATAATGATGCAAATAAACTAAATTAAAAATCTCTTCTACTGCACAAGACGCCCTGTTGTATGATGAGTTCATTTAAGAACCTATTGACAAAGGCATGCATTTCAACTAGCCCCAGAAAAAAATTCTGCTAATTTAATTGCTGAGTAGGTAGACAAACTAAATTTTGCACTGAAGCTCATGAAAGCGGAAACAACGTGTTATTAATACTATGCCACTGATGACCAAATTTAGGTTGACGCAGGCAGTATTGCTACACAAACCTTTTACATTCCTAGAGCAGAGACCACAGCAGCAACCGTGACCCGTCCAGTTTCAGTGAAAAAAGTGCCTTAGAGTCTTAAAGAAACCTAATTCCATCAAGACCTCCAACCTCTCAGTCCCAGACATGAGGTCATCCTCTTCTACTCTTCCTTTGTCCAACCACAGGCTAAAACTGGCTTAAACCAATTGTAAAACTGTAGCTTTAGGCAAAGCAAATTATCAATTTGACTCTTTCTAAAGGTCAGGGAGAAGAACGCAAGTTACCTTCTTTCAATAAGCAACATGTAATAAACACTCTGCCTCAAGCACATTAGGAAAACATATTACTTAAGTGTCTCGTTATCTAAAAATACTTTCCTTATTTTCAATTGTTAAATTTTCCAATTTTCTGGAAAGATGTGTTCTTACAAACAATTTAATTTTCATCTGAAATGAAAATGGGTGTTTCAGAACCCAAATGGTAGTGCAAAAATATGCTTCTACTTCAGACATTTTTGCTATGTTTCTAGTTTTCTAATCATTATAACACCTGGTTATTTAAGAAAAAGTGAATATAACTGTAAACTAAATCAGGCTGAAATTAACTGTTTGTGCAAATACACCTCCTTATAATTATTTTCACACAGTAAATTATACATACATTAACACAGAACGCCACTGCCTTTCTGTCTAATTCCGAGGCAAAGGGCATTAAAAGACAGTTTGAAAGAACTCAGTGAGAGTTGGTGTCATTCTGTATTCCAATGCCGAAAAAAAGAAACCTTTAAAAAATTGTTAATACATTGATTACAAAGCACAATAATCTGCACTGAAACAGCAATGCCCGAACAGAAGCGTTAAGACACATTAGCTGAACTATAGCAGAATACTTCAGTCTAAAAAAAAAATAGAGAAATAAAATAAATAAAATGAAACTTTCTCTAAGCTTCTGGGATCACCTTACATTCATTGCAAGTAGCTACCCCAAACATCCTTTTAAGCAACTGTACAAAGTCCATCTCCAACTACTGCTGTAAAACTATATATATATATCAAGGAATATGTACATCTTTAAACATGAATTAGTTTCAAATTAAATGGTAAAACACCACCCCAAGCCTGTAACAAACGCAGACAACCAGAGCTGTGAAGCAATATTACACAGTTCTTTCCAGAAGTATTCTTTTAATTTAAATTGTTATTCAGAGTTAAATCCCTATTGAAACCAATGTTAATAGCATCATTTTCTTGCACTATCTACTTTTTTGTTGGTAGGAGTGATAGGATTTGTATTTTGAATATCCCTTTTTATAAATGTTAAGTAAAAGTATACTCATATTTACATAATATAAATTAAAATACCGCAACATTTTTTACATTGCATATTTCAAAAACTTTTATTCAAGCCTCCACACAGTCCCTCAGCACATTAACAAAGCCTAGACAAGTAACGTATTGTTCACCATGCTATAATACTGGATATTCATATCCACAGAGAAAGTAGATTCTACCCAGTTTCAGGACAGAATGGCAAACCTTTCTAGCTCTGACTTACATAAAATCTCATAGAGCAAAGAGCCATGTCACTCAAAGAACCACAGAAAAAGGACTCTCTCTGCTGCCCATATGATGTGTCTGGGGTAAAAAAATCAGAAGGTTATAGCCTGGAAGAAGAATTCTCATGCTCTGGAGAAGGGTGGATGCCTTACGTTAGTGAAGCCTTAGAGAGCTAAGAGTTATGCATTTGTTTTCTGTTTTTATTAAACTCTGCATAAAAATGCATCTTAAAAGACTAAGTATATCCAACAATGGAAATAATTCAAAATGCAAGCACACAATAGTAATTTTAAAAGTCACAAACTTACCTTCCATGGGCTTACAAACTGTGTACGTGCATATCGAGTTAACATGTGGATTATAACAACTTGACCCCACTCTTCCACGTCAACCAACAAGTTACAGAGCTTTCGGTAGTTCTTGTGAATCAGATCTATTCTATCTGGACACACTTCCTCAAATGCCATCACAACGCTCCCAGCTACCAGCTAGAAAAGAAAACATAAAGAAGGTCAGTGTTCCTTCTACAGTTCATACACAAGTAAGAATCGGAATTAATACTAGCAATTCTCAGCAATTTAAAATTGTTTCTATTCAGTGAAAAGAAACAACAACAAAAAAACCCTAAGCCCACAGAAATGGTATCTTATTTAAAATAGAGTTGGAGTAAGTTTATTAGAACAGAGAAAACATTTGCTCTTTCTATTACACACATAAATCTTAGCTCCCAGCCCTGAAGACACAGTGCAATGTAAGCATAAATTTTTTTCTTACAGTTACAGTTTCCAAATAAATTATCAGACGACTTGCAATTAACTCAGAAATAACAGGAAACAACAAGAAGTATAATACAGCGATATGCCTAACAAGGTCTGTTGGGATTCTCTTATCAACGCTGGCGTGATCAAACTAAAGAGGAGCTGGGGTAAGCTTCCCAGCACTACTGGGATCCAAACTTCTATCTCAATATGGCCAAATTAACTGTCATATGAAATTTTATATTTGGAGTTTCATGAATACACTTTGCAAAAAAAGGCATAAAAATCAGCAATACAATACAGAGAAATACTAGCACTTTTCCTCAAAGACCACAAGCAGAATTCCTGCATGTTGTTCAGCACTTTCCTATTGGTTCCAAAATTACAGGAATGGATCATTTATGCCCTGCTATGTCCTCACACAATTTTTTTGCCTCCACAAGAAATAAATCTTTCTACATACACAAAGATCCTCATACTGACTATGGTTATAAAAATATGTTTGTTTTCATGACAAAATTAAATAGATTCTCAACATTCTAACACCTCAAGGCTTACTGAAACTTTGTTTTAAAAATAAAAGAAATTAAACATATATTGGGGTTCGTTAAAATTCTGGCAGCAGGTTACTTTAAATGTGGGAAAACCTCAAAAGCTGACTATGACTTGTAAGGACACATCATTGTGTGCCTGGAATTACTGTTCTTTCTCTTGTAATTGCTTTAATTAAGATTTGTTTTGTGTCAGAGTACATGTTAAGTCAAATAACTAAAATGATGAGACTTTATATGAAGCAGCTGATATGTATGCAGTTAGCATGCATGCAGTATAGCCTTCTGGCAGCAAATTAATGTCATATTCTATCTGAGCCCTGGGGATCTGCATTTCAACCTCTAAAATTTCCCCAATGACTTAAAGTAAGCAATTAAATAGAAGTGCAGTTTATTGAAATGGTACTTTTTGAGAAATATTAAATACAATGATATTCATATGTTACATTTTTCTGCCTGTATTTGGCTGACATTTGGTTTATTAGTATGCGCCCAACATTACAATTGAAAGAAAACAGCTCAGAATATAGTCTTGCTATTATGCTAAACAAGTTTCAGGCTCTGTGGGGATTTTATGAATTACCAATAAGAATAAACGTGAAGTTGCATTTATTGTCTCCAGCCCCGTCCACATACAGGTACCTGCTGGTCCCAGGAAGTATACAACTCATTCCAGGGAGCAAAATTTGATTATTTGATAGAGCTAAATAAAACACACTTTACATCTAAAATAATTTGCTATATTTTGCTGTATTCCAAAAACAATAGCTTTTTTCAATGTTGTTGTACTAAACTTTCTTCTTAATAACGTGCTGCAGTAAGCTATTCTGTAATTAAAAACTGCTGCGAGTTGATGCTTAGGCGCGGATTCAAAGCTCAGCAGAAGACAGCAGTTAACTCCAGGCAAATCACTATCAGTCCTGAGTAGGTAATCAATTAGGCCAGATAAAGTGAGGATGGAAGTGAGGAAGGGTGGGAAGAATTGTATCTTAGAACTCACTTGCAACAAAGCAATTTTATCAGGATGCAAAACTCTGAACTGCAGTTAAGGCCAATTTGCAGAGGACAATGTGATGGACCTGAAGTTTTAGAAGAAAGGGATGACACTTTTAAACCACAGAGACTTATTTTAGGTCACTGTCCCATAGACTTCATTATGGATATTCTACTCCTCCACACTACAAGACAGTATAGGGTCTCTTGACAGGTTTGACATACAAGAGGAGAAAAGGAGGGGGAGAGACACAGACTGACACACAGATTGATTTATGACTATAAGAACAGTAGCAGCCTAATATTTAAAAATACCCTTATAGGTTCACAGGTGAAGGACAACACAGATGCTGGTGTCCAGATAGTTCCGGAGTGGAGACACTTGCCTTTTACTGCTACTAGTACTGCACACACATTTTGCTGTATTTCTTTTCCATTTGGATATGATATTTTGAAAGCTGACATAAAATAATGCATGTAACACTAGTTTAGATCTTTTAAAACTAAGCACACATCCCATGAACAGCACTGGCTTTTTAACAGTTCAGTTACTGAGACTAAAATACAACAATTTGATACAAAGAAATAGTGATACTGAAATACAGGAATTCTAAATACTTTTTTCAGTTCACATCAGTCACTCAAGTTTACAATAGGAATGCTGTCACTTGTGAATGCTTAAAAGATATTAATAAAAATTTGAACATACACTATGAAATGCAAGTGGTCCACTGGATGAACAAGCATTTTATTTCTGTGCAGAGACCCTAGATTTACAAGTTAATACAGGAATTGCCATACATCGTGCCACTCTTTAAGATCATGCCCCTCTCCCCATTACTGCATTTTTCAAAATTAGGTTTTTCATTTGAAAGGGGAAAAAAAAAAGTGAGAATGTAAGACAGATTGAAAATGCATTAGTAACAAAAGGATTTAACTGTGAAAATTTCCTAATGCTTTCTTAATAAGAGATTATTTTCTAGTTGACACTGTTTCCCCTATAGTATGATCCTACTATACATCTAAACATCAGCGGAACAGCTAATAATCTTTGTTTATTAAATGCTCAACATTCCATAAAAATATTTAGAATTAAAACAAAATGATCCAATCAGAATATAAAACCAAAAAATATCGGTTTCCAAAAAACAGTCAGTTAATTTCCATCTCACTGTGTCAATAGTAGCTTTTTGTATAAGGAGAAAATATAAATCACTCCAACAAAACTAGCAATGAGCTCATCAAATTCAAATGCTGCTTTCCATTTATGTATTTTTTATATTAAAGCAATAAACATGGTTCATTTGTCTTCCACTGGTTGCCACGTTTTTCTGTGCTGTTGCTATGAACTTCAGCCATTAGCTGTGCTCCAAGGTAAACTATATGAACCATCAACAAAAGTGACACCCAATCTATGGAGTTCATATTTTCTCCAGATTATCTATGCTAGTTGACAAGCTGGTAATGAAAAAAATCACACTAAGCAAATGGTTCCTCTAATAACAATAAATTTTCTATAAAATTATGAAGGGTACAAAACGTTTCCTTGCATCTATTTTGTCATGAATTCTAATTAACACTGCGAAAACCTGAGAGTGCTGGGTCATCACAAGAAGTACATCGAGGTTTGATTGATAATATAGTGCAAGTTGGCCTATGCTGCCAAGATTCCTCTCTCTTAAATTAATGGCCACCCCACCTGCCCTAATCATACAGCCCAAATGATATTCCCCTTCTTATTTCAATTTTCTGGACGCAAGGAAACTGGAAAAGATCAGTCATTTATCTTCTAATAGCTGGATAATAGATCTATCACATTAAAACATCTGCACAAACTCAGTGATTTTCTCTCCACAAAAGTGAAGCTTTTACCAACATTAAATCAATAAGTTAAGAAAACATCGTCTTATCCACACTTTTGGGGTCTAAACTAAAATATTAACTTATTAACAGAAGCCTACTGTTGAAAAGTAGAGAGCCCAGCTTTCTTTCCCCATTAACCCCAAATACACTGCTTTAGTTTAAAAGATCAGTGTCTTCATCGCAAAGCCATCACCAATTCCTAGGACCATTTTTTAATCTAAGGGGTCTCACTTCACAAGAATCTGCACTTCATCTAGTAACCATGCAGTCTGCAAAAGAAATGCCAAGACTGATGCGTTTGTATAGTCTTTTCACTCTCAAAACAGAATTCATATTAAGTTGCATCTGTTACACTGAGGAGTAAATTATCACATCAGAACTGAATAATAAATTTATTTAAACATCAGAAGTAGTTTAATGTGATTAAAATATTAAAGGAAAAAATATTATTTAAGCAGAGACTAAAGGAAAATTTAGCCTTTAGAAAAGAGCGTAAATCTTAATTAGCAATAAACAGATTCCATGCAACAAGCCAATTTACTGTCGCTCTTCACCCAAAACTTGCCTCTAGCTCTTCCCATATTGCTTCACAATAGAGGTTTCTGGGGACACAACATCAGGAATACATACTTGGGAATCAAATCAGCATCTGCAAGTCTGGCCAACATGTTTTGAAATTTCTCTCTAACATTCTTCTGTCTTAGAAGATCTCAAAAGCAGTGCTGCACTCTGTATACTACCTGGTCCCAGAACAGGACCTATAACAGCATCAGCTATGATACAGCACAAAATATATGTAGCCACATACAAACCCTGTTCTCTGTAGGGGGCTGAAAAAATTTTTTATCATGCAGCACATGCATTTATATTTCCACACAAACATCATAAACCTCCCTTATAAACAGAGGTATCTGCCCAAACAAAATAAAATCAGATCAAAGTTAAAGACAGAAACCTGCACTAAATTCGGACATTTTTAATATGCCCAGCATCCATACAATTACATCCCAGCTACAGGTCTACATTCTGCCCTTTGGTTTTAGATGCAGCTTTAGATACACTTTGGGATACTTTAGTTAGACTGAAGAATGCAAGTCTCAAGTTCTTTTCACTTTACAGGTTTGGACAACAGACATGATTCCTTTTAAGTATCAACATGGATTTTTTAATTATTTTTTTTTAACTGCTGTAACTCCGGTATCATTAATGAACTTGATTTTTATTGTTGCTTACACAATCAGAGTTGTAAAATGCACAAGCTACAAACAAAATGCAGTTCTACAGTCCTTCACAGTATGCCAAAAGCAACTTAAGCAGCAAATCCTGCCTTAAACCCTATACCCCCCAAAGCTAGATCATCAGGCTTGTTAAGTGAATGGAAAAAATAGAATTAGAATGAAGTGATACAGAATCAACCAAAAAGAAAAAGGGAACTAGTTTCCTCTAAAATATCCAATTACACCTTCACACATGACTACGTGACTAGCTATATTACTTTCTGAGAAAATCATTTTAGCATAAAATACACACATGCTCTTATCTTCCTTTCTACATAAAATCATGTCAGCTGCTCAATTATCTAGAATTACTAGAAAAATAAAAGGAGCAAGCATCCATGTTTTCACACCTGCTTATCAAAGTCTGAAGTACTTTCTTCTGTAAAGCAAGGGTAAAAACATTATTAGGAGTTTCTTAAGTCTCTATAATAAAGTTACTTGTAAACATCTTATCTTTTTAAAAACTAAATACGCTTGCACAAAATCACAGCTTTGTTGATTCACTCTAATTCCCAGTTAGCTACCCTTGAGGGTATGTTAACGATGGTTTGCACTTGGTAATTTTGCATCTTAGATTAACTGAGAGCTTGGCTTTTAATTGAATCTTCGTGTTAAGACACTTAAGGAGTAGAGTGATCTTTCATCTACCTCACCAGAAATTTTAATGAAGTACTGGGTTAAGGTTAGATCTCATCTTATTTTAAGTTTTGCTTACCTCAGCTTATATTAAAATTTACTACTGATTGAGACCTAAAAAATGAACACATTTTGTACAGTCTGATAAAATGGCTTAATTTTACTGTAGTAAAATTCCCATCCAGACAGTTTCTTGCTATTTCAAATGTAAAATGACTCTGACTAATTTAAATACATTGTGCCTTTTCTATGCAACATAAACTGCATTAATAATCCACAATAGCATGTCCTCTCTGAAAAAAAAAAAGTCCAGTTCACATAAATTTAGAGGCATCTATGTTTAGTAGCTATTCTATCTCATTTTAATGAAGAGGTTATTTCAGCAAGTTTCAAAAACCCTGCCTGAGGTCAAATGGTTACAGAAAATAAACAAATTATGAGTAAAAATTTACCTTCTATTAAAGCAAAGTCTCAAACATCACTTGACAAACATTCAACTGTTACATACATCATTAATGTTAACAATTACACTCTACCTCCAAAGGTGTCTAAAACAAATGGATTAAGAAAAAAAAAACCCGAACAAAAATATCACATGGTGGATTTTCCCAAATCCAGTAATTATATATATACAATGCATTATGGCTTGTCTGAGGATTATCAGCCCTTAAGTACACAGAAATGCCAAAAGTAACCTGACGTTTCCATCAAGGGAAAACAATGTGGAGAACCACTGATGTTCAACAATTTCCAAAGTCACTAAGATTCTCCCACTCTGATAAGACACTATTTAATGAAAACAGCAACACCTTCCCAACAAACTAATCTAGTGACATCAGATTAAAACTGTCAGGAGATGACAAGTAATGATTAGTGTCAAGTAAACACTTGTGGTCCGATTTCCACACTATCACCCTACAAATTTCAGGCCATCTGACTGTCAAACAGGCAACAGAAGCTGCAAAAACCCAAGAACTACCATTAATCAAACACATGTATGTCATAAGGCTATGACAAAATGCTGGTTTTTTACAGCTCAGACCCGTTTCTAGAATTCTGTGGCAACAAACCTGACTTAACTTTCTTCACAAAGACTGCAAAATATTTTCTAAAAGCTTTTGTCTTTATGTCATGATGTCTTTTGCCATTTTGTTATGTTTTATGTCGTGTCTTTTGTCTTTATGTTTACAGATGACAGACATCACCTACCTGGACTTGTGCAAAGTGTTTGACACTGTCCCACACAACATACTTGTCTCTAAATTGGAGACACGGATTTGACCAATGGACCACTCAGCGGATAAGGAATTGGCTGGATGGTTGCACTCAAAGAGTTGTGGTCAAAGGCTCGATGTCCAAGTGGAGAGTAGTGACAAGTGGCCTTCCTCAGGGGTCGGTATTGGGACCAGCACTGTTTAACATCTTTGTCAGCAACATGGACAGTGGGATTGAGTGCACCCTCAGCAAGTTTGCCGACGACACCAAGCTGTGTGGTGTGGTTGACATGCTGGAGGGAAGGGATGCCATCCAGAGGGACCTTGACAGGCTTGAGAGGTGGACCCATGCAAACCTCATGAAGTTCAACAAGGCCAAGTGCAAGGTCCTGCACATGGGTTGGGGCAATCCCAAGCACAAATATAGGCTGGGCAATGAGTGGATTGAGAGCAGCCCTGAGGAGGACTTGGGGGTATTAGTGCATGAAAGACTAGTATGAGCCAGCAATGCACACTCACAGCCCAGAAAGCCAAGAGCATTCTGGGCTGCATCAAAATTAGCGTGACCAGGAGGTTGAGGGAGGTGATTCTCCCCCTCTACTCTGCCCTTGTGAGACCCCACATGGCGTACTGCATTCAGCTCTGGGGTCCCCAACATAAGAATGACATGGACTTGTTGAAGCGAGTTCAAAAGAGGGCCACAAAGATGATCTGAGGGGTGGAGCACCTATCCTATGAAGACAGGCTGAGAGAGTTGGGGTTGTTCAGCCTGGAGAAGAGAAGGCTCTGAGGAGGCCTTATAGCAGCCTTCCAGTACCTAAAGGGGGCCTACAAGAAAGCCAAAGAGGGACTTTTTACAAGGGCATTTAGTGATAGGACAAGACTTTAAACTGAAAGAGGGTAGATTTAGATTACATATAAGGAAAAAATTCTTTACTATGAGAGTGGTGAGACATGGGAACAGGTTGCCCAGAGAGGCTGTGGATGTCCCCATCCCTGGAAGTGTTCAAGGCCAGGTTAGATGGGGCTTTGAGAAACCTGGTCTAGTGGAAGGTGTTCCTGCCCATGGCAGGGGGGCTGGAACTAGACGATCTTTAAGATCCCTTCCAAGCCAAACCATTCTACAACAATTCTATGATGAGGAAAAAACAATCCACTTTATATCACAAGCTGTGGAGTCTGGGATGAAAAAGCACATGTACTTGGTTTTGATTCAGAGAGTCCTGAAGAGAAATTTGTATGGTCCCTTTTTGGAATAATAATTCTTCATATCACTTTCTGAAAAAGTAAAACTTCTGAGGCTGAGATGTCTCACCCCAGGGTGGAATTAGGTCTTGCTATGGAACAGACCAAGAGGAAACAGAAGGAGGAAAAAGTTGCAGCAGTTAACCATATTATGTCTCCAAAGACGTCCAGAAAACCCAATTCTAGGCCATCATTCTTAGTTTCTTGAATGTGCTGACAAAATAGCATAACTTTTGACTATTGCTTCATAAATACAGTGTCCATTATTCAGTACCACAGGGGCACCAGAATCGTGGCACGTGCTAAGCAATGAGCATTAATCCCCTTACAAGTAACTCCAAGTGTCATGATCAGTGTGCTGGCAAAAAGAAGACCCAAACCTACTTTATATTTTTTTCCTCTAACATTTTGTGAAAGTAAATGTGTAAATGACTAGTTGTTGGATAACTTGCCATTTACCATAAGCAATAAGGACTAGGAAACAGAGTGAAAACTCAAGGATTTTATTTTCCTGCCATAAGCAATAAAAAGAAACAAAGATGGCTTCTCAGCCCTTTATGCCTCCACAGGTATAAAGAATCTAATCTCACATTCACAGACTGCATGCACACCAAGAGCATGAACCACGAAAAGAAAATACAAAGAACCACTCGGGGGGCAACTCCACAGAAGCACAAAGGCTTCTGACAAATGAGTACAGGTCAAGCACAGATGCAGTCAGGAGAACTAACTAAGTGATTTACTGTCTGCTGAGCCATTAAGCTCTGACATTCTCCTTCAGTAACCCTTCAGTGGAAGCTGCAAGATGTCTTTTAGCGAACAGCACCATTTATGTCCTGAACACCTGGACTGTGCTAGAACAACCAATGATACATTCCTGTGTGTTACAGAACCACTTGGCAAAGAGCAGATGAAGCAACACACTATTTGGTACCTCCTACTACTTTCATTTACTCAAAAAGGATTACATTCACTAAGTTAGTAATCTGAACAAGAGAATGTGTTAATTTACAACTCTGTTTTATCTTTGAAGTCTATCTTTGACTCCTTGCTCAATTAACTTTCCGGCTTAGACTTGGGAAATTTATTTGTAGGGTACAGGAAGAAAAATAAAGTGTATGACCACTGTGAGACATCCAGGAGTTCATACAGAAAACCTGTACCTATATAGGGCAGCCAAAATACAACAGTGTCCTGGTTTCAGCTGGGATAGAGTTAACTGTCTTCCTAGTAGCTGGTACTATGTTTTGAGTTCAGTATGCGAAGAATGTTGATAACACTGATGTTTTCAGTTGTTGCTAAGTAGCATTTAGACTAAAGTCAAGGATTTTTCAGCTTCTGATGCCCAGCCAGCGAGAAAGCTGGAGGGGCACAAGAAGTTGGCACAGGACACAGCCAGGGCACCTGACCCAAACTGGCCAACGGCGTATTCCATACCATGGGACGTCCCATCTAGTATAGGAACTGGGAAGGGGGGGCGGGGAATCACCGCTCGGGGACTGGCTGGGTGTCGGTCGGCAGGTGGTGAGCACTTGCACTGCGTATCATTTGTATGTTCCAATCCTTTTATTATTGCTGTTGTCATTTTATTAGTGTTATCGTTATCATTATTAGTTTCTTCTTTTCTGTTCTATTAAACCATTCTTATCTCAACCCAGGAGTTTTGCTTCTTTTCCCGATTTTCTCCCCCATCCCACTGGGTGGGGGAGGAGTGAGTGAGCGGTTGCGTGGTGCTTAGTTGCTGGCTGGGGTTAAACCATGACAAACAGAAATTATAAATTTACAGAAATTGTCCCAGGACATCAGGTTTACTTACCAGATTGAAAGTGGGGATATTTGCAAGAACAAACAAGAGCACAGCAAGCATCATTGTTTAACAGTTGTACACACTACAAGGCAGACTTACATCAACAGGCATACTGTGTATGGTACAGAAGTAATTTATTCTTAACAGTATCACAAACAAATTGAAATGACCTAGCTAATTTCCCAATGAAAAAGTGTTCATACATAGACACTTGTACACTGATTCATATCATCATAAAACTTTCATTTTCAAAAGTAAGTTTAAAGAAGCATACATAAAAAACATGCTAACAAAAACAGATTAAGAATACCCATGATGCAAGTAGAATAACCAGTCTTATTAGAGGAGATGGTCACTATTACAGTCATAGTATAATGCATTAATACACAATGATACTTTTATCTAAAAACTTATAAAACCACATCAGCAAGGGTTAGGAAAGTGTATTATGTACTGCTGAATGACAGCCTCAGAAGTAAACTCTTTAAAAATATATGCATGTGTAATAGCATACTGTTTCTTACCGTACTTTTATCCTTCAAAAGCTTTTCTATCACTTCAATTAACATTTCCTTTTGCTCTGGATCAAGACTAGAAGGAAAAATAAAAATTGGTCAGACATATCCGAAATTAAAAGAGGTTAGGTTTGTTGAACTTCAGACACAAGCTGGGAACCAAGAGCATTGAAGAAACCACTTCCAGAAAAAACCAAGTATTCCAAAGAACTGATTGTAAAAGAACTTGACTAAAAATAAAGTTAATCATGGAATACAAAACTGAATTGAAGGAATATAAAATTAGATTATAAAGATTATCTTTATGTTATACCACTTATGTGTGTTCTATAAGAATCTTAGTACTTAAACTCATAAAAATTTTAGGATTTAAGAAACATTAAGGCAGGCCAACTAATTAGGGAGAACTTGACTGAGCTTCAGATGTTAAGCCACAAGGATCTCACTCCTTTTGCAGAACAAAATTTCAGTATGAACGAATTCAGCAGTGAATGAACATCAGGACAAAGCAGAACAATACCTTTATTATCTAATTATCAATATAATGCTTCAAGAAGACATTTAGTTAACTTCACTAATTTTAGTCAGAAGTATTGGAACTCAAAAATTTGGACATTGTATTCAAGTGTACCTATACAAAGTTCATGTGCAAGCTAATGAAAAATAGACTGCTTAAAGTCCTACATAAATAGTAGAAACAGAGGAAAAACAAAAGTTGCAAATAACAGTCTTTGTACATCCTTTTCATATTCAAAGAGCAGAGAAAAATTTGCCAGGAACATCAATTACTGTCAACCTTGCTTCTTGGGTAGGTAAGGACCAACTTTTCATTCCAGCTACTACTCCGTCATGGATCTGTAGAGCATGGAAGAATTCAAAGCCAAGGCAGAAGAAAATACAAAAAAAGTAGGTACAAAGTGCCATACAGATGTGTAGTTCTATGCCTTTGAAAAGTCATTTCAATGTGGATACTATTGCAGATAAGTAAGGAAGTATTTGGTCATTATTACACTTCAGTTTTAATGCTGAGTGATGAACTGCCCTAATGCACACAGTATATCCTTTCCAGCTACAGATTCACAAAGTGAATAACTAGCTGCATACTACTTCGCTAAGGCTCTAATACCTAGCACGACTAGAACATGCTAAATGGATAACAAAACTTTGTTAGAAGCCACCATTAGCATAAACAAAGCAACAGCATATTGTTCCATAAGTACTTTTACGATCACCTTTTGTTCCAACTTCTATTCTTGTCAAAAAAGGTTTACTGGATCTTCTGCCAAGGACCAAAACCCTCAGAGGAAAAGCCAAAAGTCTTTCTAATAGGCCTTATTTCAAATTTTGAAAGTTGGTATAAAATTTAAAGAGAGAAAGAAATGAGTCCTTGTTACTAAGAAACTTCGAAAAATATCAATTTTGTTATGTGATCCAGAAAATCTTCAATAAGGGCTCCGATAACTGAATTCACATTCCTCCCTTCCCTCTTTACTGATGTTTCAGATGAGGAATGCAGCATTCTTAGAGAGAAAATAAAAGAACAGGCTGAAGAGCTCAGAGTGATGTGCTCCCATTATGGTATCTACTAGTAATAGTATGGAATCTATTAATAATAGATTTTTATTTAATGTGGACTATTAAATGGGACTTTTGATGGGACTTTTTAAAAGTCCTTTCCCAAATCTCACTGAAAGTAAGTGCAAGTACACCGTAGATTTTTCTATTGATAGACAGAAGATACTAATAGCTTTGAAATGCACTCTAAGTGAAATAACCAAGAGATCTGACATTTTCAATGATAAAATTACTTCAATGTACCTAGCAACGTTGATTGCATTGGGCACAAATGTTGCTGTTCACACTATGCCTGAAATCTTTTCTGTTTGATATGTAAAGCTTCCTGCTGTTAGGACTGATTGAACCACTAACGAACAAGCTCTTCTAGGTCAGACATCCATCCAAACACCATGACACTAAATGCAAGGAAGACTGGAGTATTGAACCTACATCCAGATGTCCGACTGGAGCACTAACTAAATACAGGACTACCAAACAGGTAGAGAAGTCACAGAAACCAAAAAGTAAATGGAGTGTACAGGCACTATTAGAATAAACTGTTACTCCTTCTTACTCAAATGCTTGCAGGAGGTGGAGAAATCAGATGTGGGAGAGTATATAAACTGTTGACTGATCTTTCCATCAAAAATCTATCCCCTTCAGAATTCTGATTTTGACCAACTTCACAGCAAGTCTTCTGAAATTACTTGCTCATTACAAATAGGCCAAAAGACAGCCTTGCTACCAGTATGTGATCTATATTGCTGAATTGTGGGGCTACCAGTTGTGATCCTTGTTGAAACGTCTGCTGAGACTGCCCATTAAAGACTCTTATTTGCAGGCAAGCCAACTGGGCCTGCCTGTGGACAGGTTAATTTGATAGCCTATTCACCAGTTCCCAGTACTGCTGCTGCTTCAAGTGATCCAGAAAACTACACTCTCTCCCTTGGTCCTGCGGTAAACCAGTGCTATCAGGTATGGCACTTGTACAAGTAAATTTTGAAAATGTGATGATAAAAGTTCTCATGCTTTCTATAAGCAGTTCCCAAATCCTACTACCAAGGACACAACTGTTAGTTACAAATCCATTCACAAGTAACCATGAGCTTATTCTAGTCCAGGTAAGGTGGAATTTGCAGCTACAGCAGTTTGAAAACTTGCATTATGATGTCTAGGATGTTTGCATGAAGTGAAAACTTGTGAAGGATGTACAGGCCCTCTAAACCATTAAGGTAACCTTTATAGAATGTCAATTTCATTAGTTTTCCTTTGCTATGTGAGCTAGGCATCCATTTTACTACCAGTCAGTAATTTATGGAAACTAGAAGGGAGTGAGGCCAGTTTCTCCAGATTATGCTGCTCAATTTTTTTAGCATAAAACCTACCTTTTTGTGGTACGTGCAAGGATGATTTCAAAATCTTGCCACTGACATCATATAAGCATAGGATACCATATGAACCAGAGATAAGGAAAAACACAAGTTATATTTGCAGATGCAATCATATCTGGAGATTGGATGAAAGATGGGTAAAAGGTCTTATAGTAATCAAATTAGATTTCACCATCTTCCAGTTTTTCAGCAATCACCAATAAACTCTTTAATCTGGACTAGTAAAATAAAATTTGCCTGTCCTGAAGAGAAGAAATGGGAGCATCAATTTAAGGTAAAATTTCATGGACTAGCCTGCTGTCCAGATACTGCTGCACCCTGCTGGCACCAATAGACCATTACTGCCAAACTCCTCCAAATAGTTCTGATACTATCAGGAAATCAAAGCATATTCTGTGTATGGAGAATAATTCAGGCCGAAAAGACTTTTCTGTGCTGGAACCAGATGCTAACAAAAAATAAACTACTCAAATAGCAGGAAATGACGAAAATCCATTCCCTCTTGTTAGGTTAGATGATAAAAGACTTCTCTGCATACAGAGGAGTACAGAGGTGGGGGAAACTCCAATACCATCTTGACCCAGCCACTCCCAGGGCCATCACATGAAAGCACTCAGCTCATTTAAAAAAAAAAAAAAAAAAAAAAAACACCAAAAGGAAGGAGCCCCAGCTCAGGTTCTTCCAAAAGCTGCCATGGAAAAGCCATCAGCATTATGGTCCTAAAATGAACCTATCATGACAGAGAGGCTCTCCAAAGCACCTTTCAGACTTAGGGGTGTTACTAGCTACAGGGCTATGAGACTTACTATGCAATGCCAGAAAGAGCATTTTGGGATTGTACAAGACTTACTATGGGATGTTTATGGGAGAAATTAGAGGCAGGGAAAGGGAGGGTTCTAGATGATTTCAGGAGGAACAAGCATAGGAAAATAGAGGGATAGGTACATAAAAGGAGCCCGTTGTATGTAAATGCTTTGCTGCTCAGTATGCTTGTCTGGCCATGCTCTGTACCTAATAACCACAGTCTGTTCCGTCTTCTCATTAAATTCTATTTCTAACTATTTTCCTGGGTGAGGCAGTCTCTATTCTGTGTGCATGTGCAATATGGAGATCTAAACTCCAGCAACTGGAGTCAGGCCACGGGTTATAGGGACCTATACAGCTGCAGCACCAGCAATTGGAGTAAGTATGTATGTCAGTGTGTGATTGCTGGAGACTATCAAGCCAGACTAGGTGCCTTGTGAAGCCAGATATTGAAGTGGGGCCATAGGTCTGGGCTGGACATGTGTGTGTGTCTCCGAGTGAAACAACTGGAGATTTTGGCTACCAGAGGGACCAGGGCATCCAGGCAAACTACTGGAAAGACTGTAAGGCCTGGAGGTTGACTGAGATACCCATTTGTGTGTCTCAGTCTCTCTGTTCCTCTTCCCTCTTCCTCTCTACTCAGTAGGAGGCAACTGGAGACAAGGGGATAGAAGGGTCAGTTACTGCATAGTCTGAGTGTCTAAATCCAGCTACTGTGGGATTCATAGCGTCTGAGTGAAGGGTGTGGGCATGTGTGCGTCTGACCCAGAGGGTCTGTAACAGCAAGTGCAGTGGGGTTGCAAGCATCGTGCGCTTTTACATGAAAGTGCAAGTGACTGGGGAGACTAGGGATATAAGGCCAGTTACTGGAAAGACTAAGCATCCAGGACCATTACTGGTGGATCCATATTGTACATACACAGGTCCACTAATGGGCCTGCATCCTGATCAGCCAGAGCGTGCAAGAGGATAAGGCTGTTGGTGCCAGTTTTGTCTGCACGAGTGCTGTTTTCTGTCTGTGCTGATCTGTATAGCTGGCTGCATACATGTATGTTGTATATGTATGTGCCCATTAGGAACACACGCTCAGCCTCGCTGCTGGTTGGTCTCAGGGGGCATGGAACTGCAGCCTGAGGCTACCTGATTCGGAACCCCTAACACCTCTCACCCTCCTCTTTTTGGCATAGGCAAAATAAAAGATAAGTAGTAGAATAAATGTCTGCCGTTACTTTGGAAAGGTACAGGTTCTCTTGCCCCCACCTGTGTAAACTAGTACCCACCTCTTCGTAAGAACTCTTCCACAACAAGAATTTCTGAAGAGGAAAGAAGAAGATTTGGATTTGCATAGATAAAAGTTTGTACGAGTTAGTATTCATTTGTCACCTGTACTGCAAACTACAGCAAATGCCTTCAGGATGAAAGATACAGACACTAAACACGGAAATCTTTGTTTCTGAGAATACTCATCAAAACAGTTGCTACACAGATGACAAAAACTGGTATATTAAAAACAAAAGATAGCATATTAGTTTCTTTTTGTACCTCTTCATAGTTATCCTGTTATTCTAGCAAGAGACTTGGCTGCATTCCAATCAAATCAGTTGAGTGACAGAATGTGTACACACTTTATACTTTTTAAGAAATAGATCTTATATCCGAGAGACACCAATCCCACAGTAGTCTTAATAAACGTAGCCCATAACTATCTTAAAATTGCTTTTCAGTATTTGTCAGAATCACTTACCTGTACAGTTTTTGGATTGCATGGGCTGCATTCTTCCTCACATAAGGCGATAAATCAGAAGATGCTTCCTTAATAGCAAGCATCATAATAGGAACAATAATTGGGACACGGATACTGGATAAAACTCTTAAAGCACTTGCGCGGATTAACTGATTAGGATCCTAAAGATGGGAGAGAAGGGAAGAAATAAAATAAGATAGTGCAGAAATGCATCATTAAATTCTCTGCAGTGTTTACACTCATTAGTGACCACACATTAAAACATGTAAATTCATCTGACTATCAGTTAGGCTTGCAAGCTAAGGCCACACTAATAAGAAAATGTGCTAAACTTCACACTAGAAACCTTCAACAACCAAAAAAAGTTAAAGAAAGTGAGAAAGAAAACATTGAAATATTATTAAAATCTGGAAATCTGGCAAAGGAAAACATTAACATAATTCACTTTCCCAAGTAAAATATGGGAATGATGGATAAAAAAAGACTAAAATTTTATTTAATGACCTGAAACATTTTCTGCAATCCAAGTGGAATTCAGATATTCTGAAAAACACACCTAGCTCAGTTTTATTACTTAAATGTAAGAACTGTCAAATGAAAATGTGGTTCTCATTTACGACACTCCTACTCAAGTTCTTGATAATACATCCATTTTATGCTTTACTGCAAGATATAAATGGAAGCCAGTAACAAAATGAATTTTCTTAAGAATGTGTCAAAATATTAAGCTAAATGTTTTGAGACTTTCTTCTATTTCCTACCCTCCCTTCTTTCATCCCAGTACTTGCTCCCTTTTTGTAATGCTAGGGTTGGCTTGGAGATCCAACAATAGCACAGAACATCTGTATTTGGAGGAACTGTTATGTAAACCTTGTCCATTAATCCTGGGCTTACAACACATGGGAAAAATATTGCTTAATCAAGTAAATCCTCTAAAATCTAGCAAACTGAAATTGCAGCAGCATTAATTCAGTGTACTGTCTACCAGAAGGGCAATTCCCAAAGAACATTTCTCTCAAGGAGTGGGAGTTGGCAACATGGGTTTTCAGACTGGTATTAATTAATAATCAGTTCATCTAAACTCTCAAAATTCCTACATCTTAGCAGCTTCTGAGTAGTAAGTATCTGGATGGTAAAAGCACTTACTTTGACAGTTTTTGGAAAAACTGCTTGCTGTTACCAGAACATCTCCAATCAGAGAAGTTTAATATACATTTAAAAGTTCTTCCTAAAGAGGGAGAAAAAATCTCCACATATAAAGCCAAATTATAATCTTCATTACAAAACCAGAAACAAAACATTATAAAAAATGAACAGAGAGAATTAATTACATTTGCCTATCTTCCATAGCAGGCTTAGTAATTTCCTTAGTTGCTGAAAATCTCAGCTAGCTTGGAGTCTAGTTCCTTGCCACAACACCACTTCTTTTTGAGCTACTCACAGCCACAACATTTGAGTTATCCCCTCTCCTTTTGTTCCCACTATCTACAGCTTTTTAAAAAGCTATGCCATGAAATCTGTTCACTGTATACATATCTCATTAAAAACACAGGATACAAAGTCATTTCAATTTTAGCTTTTCATGGCAGTCACAGATAGTAAAGGTAGTACACATGACGTTGAGATAAAAGCTACAAGGAAAGGGGCAGAACACTCTCTAGTCAGTTGTGGGATGCTCCTACAGTTGCACACCTGGTGCTCTTTTTGCAACGTTTTCCAACAAGATGCAAGGTCTGGGTCAGTGACATGATTGAAATTCATTATGAACCTGGAGTAGCCTTACAAGAAGCGTAAAAGAAAAAAACCAACCTTCTCTTATTATAAAAACTGGCCAAATTTAAGGACAGAGACGTAGTAATCTTTCTTTTCTCCATGGTCACACACTTCAAAAGCAATCCTAATCTTTGTTCTCTAATCCCATTCCCCATTGTGATCTGAATTTGAAATAAAACAGTACAAAATCCTATTTCTTCAGTGCTTTTTTATTAAAAGTAGCATGTGCAACACATTGAATATTTTAATTCAGGTACTACTACCTTCCTCATGTTCCAATTCTCTGTTGTATACAAAGATCTATGTGTAAAAGGAACACAGGTGGTTCGGGGCAATAACAGTGTCTTCTTTCTACATCCATAAGCTACCTTGGAAAGTGAAAAGGCATTCCAGAAATTAAATGTTGAGCATGTGAATTTGAGAGCACCGATCTGCTGCTTTTCTTTAGTGAAGTAACTTTACTTCACACAGGCTTAGCTCCTTGATGAGGTTTGAAGTCACACAAAAAACTCTGTCAATGATATAACTTGAAACTACTTTATCAGATGCAGATTTACACAGATATTTTAGTTGTGTGACACCAGCTCAGAATTCTCTATGAAATGTTGTTTAGTAGTCACTCACTTTTAAAGCACGCTGGAAAGTACTGATGGACAATAATGCTAGATCTTGCTGCTCCTCTGCGTATCGCATCAGATAAACATACACAAGCTTTTTTATCTGAAAAGAAAAACAAAACGAACTCATTATCAGAAAGTTTTAGAATTCTATAAAACTAAGTCCTAGATTGCACATTTTCATCAACATTTTCTTCTTTGAAGGAAGAGTTAATATAACACTGGAGTACTCACATGCTTCTCAAACGTCTTATGAATTACTCTAATTCTTTTAATAGAAGCTCCCTGAGGTGCTGCAATATTACCTAATTAATGATACAGTCAGATGAATGCTAATAACACAAATACTGCTTTATATTATCAACTAGTAAATAAAAGACTTGAATAGTCTAAGAAGTTGACATGTGACAACTGACCATCTCAGCATCTGTCATGTTATTTTCCTATGGAAAATAGATTAAACTCCATTAGCCAAGGATTTCAACAAGTCCATTTTACTTTACCCTGAAACTCAAAATCAATTACTTTAACACATTTGAAAGAGAATACAACTTCCAGCTGAAGTATGGTAACTTACACTATTTAAATCTGATTAAAAGAACATGTCTGACTACGTCTTGGACAAAAGCAAAGGGTATTAGATCCACCTTTGCCTGACTACAAGTATTCAAAAGATGTAGCCAATATAAGCATGCTACAAAGGATGCAATGTTCAAAGAATAAGAAAACCTCAGTATGATTTGGGGGGAGGAGGGTATTCAATTTAGTTCACTTTACCCCCTCATGGCCACTGTATGCCCAGGAAGCAGCGAAAACATTTTTTACATTTGAGTTGTAAACTGACTATTGAGGTTTATAATGGAAAATTCTGAAAGACCCTCAAGTACAGCTGTGCTATAATTACTGTCACTATCAGAAGATGTATCTTTGTTCCAATTCTGACAAAAAGCATAATATTAAAACACAGAAGGTTACACCATACTAAATTATTTGCTGTTCAGCTATAGACAAGCAGCAATCAACATTGACCGCAAGAGGCCGATGCACTGAATGACTGCAGGTGTGCAAAGAAAGCCTTCTTTCCTTGAAACCACTCTTTGACTAGAAATGGAAGCACTTAAAGCTTCGTGACTACACTATTCTTTTACCATTTACATTCATTCAATGTTAAAATGCTCCTCTCTATAAAACTAATCATAACAGGGGCACATTAGGCTTGAGGAACACAGGCAGATTTGTTTAATTAGTTTATCAATATAAGCACATCAAACTCCATGAATTATTGACCAAGACTTATTTTTGTTCTATATCACCAATTGTTTATTAGGTCACTTTTTGTATCCTTACCATCCAAGACATGATGCACGTACTCAAGTTGAGGTCAGCATGTACTTATAAAAACAAAAATCACAAGGCACTTCTGTAAACAGTAAGACACCCTTTGCTTCTCTTAAAACAAATGAATGTGTTCTACTGGTTTTTCACTTCCATTTCCCTGTATCAGAACATTCAGCCCTGATTAAAAAAAAACCCAGCAGCCATTTCTGGGCAGGAAAGTCACTCGGGGACAAAGTCACTCAGATGAACTGATGTATTTTATGCTACTGCATTGTAGCAATTTGTATGGACAGATTTGTATAAGAATTCTTAAGGACAGGGAAAAAATTGACAAAACATTTTCTGAAAACAGTATCGGGATCAATCTGATTTAACCCAGTAATTTGTCATCATTTCAAAAGCACCCTAAAAACCGGACAATGATAAAGGTTTCCAAGACCCAGAAGTGCTAACTAGATGGCTTTAAGTATAGCTACATTATGACCTAAACTTGTCATCTAACTAACCTTGCTAAAGAAATTAGTCAGCTGACTTTACTGAATGCCCTGATCTCTTTTCAGTTTAACAATCTCCTTCCTCACAAGTAGGTTAGCACTAAATGGTGGAAAAATAAGCAATGAGGGAACTTTACAGCACAGAGGAAGACATGTAAATTCACATAACTATCTATTTGTTTTAAAATATAAGAAAAGGCCCATAAAAAAGAAGCAGTGAAAGGCTTTTGCTAATTAATGTTAGGTTATGTGATGAAACCTTGTCTGCATACCCACAAAGGAGCACAGAGATACAAGGGGGGTGGAGGGGTGTTTGCAAGTAATACCCTGCCCTAGCTTCTCCCGAGCCCACAATAGGACCCATCAGTCCAGAGGTGCAGAGAGACACAGTAGTAGGAAAGAACACAAATTTAGGACTCGGAGGGTAGGACACCCTGCCAGGACCCTCCTAGGACCACCTCAAGAGAGCCTCAGCTACCATGTCCAGGTGTTAAACCCATCAAGGGTCAACACCTGAGCACCTTTCAGACTGAGGGGCTTTTCTGTGTACAGGTATGGGATGCAGATGAAGAGTATTTTAGGATTGCACAAGAGACTTATCATGGGATGTTTTGGGGAGGAATCAAAGTGAAGGAAAAGTAGAGGGAATCTAAGTGAGCTGGGTAGGAACAAGTAGGGGAAAATACAGAGATAAGCAGATAAAAATGTCTGGACACATCTAAACAGTTCGCTGGTTTGTACAATTCCCCGTCCATGGCCTGCACTGGATCAGCACAGCCTGTTGTATTTTCTCAGTAAATTCCATTTTTAACTATTTTCCATAGTGAGGTAGTCTCTATTCGGTGTTAAGATGCACGTACGTCCCAGCAACTATGGTCAGGCCACAGGCTGGAGGGCCCATGAGTCCATGGGCACGAGCAACTAGACAGACCAGAGTGAGGGGACTTAAGTGCAAATCCAGCAGCTGGAAAGGGACCTCAAGTCATAAGGGCTCGTACATCCATGGTGGCCAGCACCTGGAACAAGTGAAGGTCTGGCTGCCAGCACCTGCACTGGGAACACAGGCCAGAGGGCCCATGGACTGAAAAGACTGGAGTATATGAAACCAAGCACAAGCCCATGTGTCTGTGGTGCTAGTGACTGGAATAGGTGCAGCTGTACCAGTGGATCAAGCTGCACTAGCTGGCGAGTAGGTGAAATGGCCTGGGAAGGAGGCAGGTTAAGGGTGTGAGCATCTAAGGGTGAGACCACAGAAGTTGGCTATGGCATAGACCAGGGGAGCCCCATTCAGCTGCCAGCAAAACCAGATGGTCTGTGGGTGTCTAGAGGCAAGAACCATGTGTTTGTGTGCATCTCTTCAAGGGCACAACCACAGGGGGCTGGCTAGAAGAGGACCAGGGGAGTTCTGGACAGGTCCAGTTGTGTGCGTGCACATGTGCACACATCAGTGTGTCTAAGGGCAAGACCATGATGGGTAGCTACTGGGGGACCAGGGGAGTCCTGGTTTACATGTGTTCATATGCGTACAACAGTTTATACCAGCAACTGAAACAGCGCTGCAGCCACAGGGGCTCATACGTCCGGGTGCCAGCAACAGGAGTGACTGGGATGCAGGGGTCAGCCCCTGGGCAGACCATGTCTGAGCCCAGCTGTTGGATGGATCCACACTGTACATACGTATGTATACATATATTCCCACTAGCAGACCTTCATCTTGAATGGCCAAGCTGCTGGTGCTGTCTGTGTTCATGTGAATACCCCATGTCCATTTATGTGGCTGCCTCTACATATGTATTTCTTTTCTGTGTATATACAATTGCACACCTACCAGCAATATACTCCCAGCCTCATTACTGGTTGGGCTGGAAGCCTGGAGCTGGGGCAGTCTTGCCTCTGTTGGGCTAGTGGTTCCAGCCCTAACAGTTAAAGCACTCAAGATAAATAATACTGTTCAAGGCACTCCCCTTTAGCGTAAGGTATCTCTGTTCAAAACTGGACTTAGAGTACCCATAACTTACAAACACAAGTTAAAGTGGAAGAGAATATTTAACTAGTCTGATTCCTTGCCCCATTTCCTTTTATCACTTATTAATAAAAATATAGTTACAATTTCTAAAATTAAATATAGTAAGTTCTGAAAGACTCTGAATTGTCATCTTTGCACACTTATGTCTCCTTAACTTACCAGAACTCAGTATTTGGCCTCAGCCAAATATGGGCATTCTTTCAAAGAATGGAAAAAAACAAAGTTTTAAAATAGTAGCTAAATAAGAATAGCTTCTTTAAAGCTAAAATTAGACTCAAACTTGACTATTGCTTTTCATCCATGTAAAACAAGGAAGAAAACAGACATATATGTGAACTGCTACATCGCAGCACAGTAGAGAGAGACAGGAGTTTGCTGAAGTCGTTACTGCAGGAAATATAATCTTCAGTGTCATAAGCCAGGGAAAAAGCAACTTTTTGTTCCCATTAATAACAGAGGCTGAAGTACGTATTTCTAGGAGAGGAGGGAAAAATTGGAGCATGCATTCAATTGAATGCTCTTCTTAAAACCCAGTGCTTCAAACCACGATTTCCTGCATTTTTCCAAAATTACGCTCCTGTGCAGTAGGAAGTAACTAATATCACCACATGCCCACGCTGCTTTCCTCAAACTGATACTAGCTGGTCACTATGCAGTCTTGAACTACAAACTTACAGATGTGATTTTCATCCAGATTTCATTTGTCAAGTCAACTATAACTGACACCTCTGCACTGGAGCTGACAGTGCGTGCATAGTACTGGTAGTGTGCATCAGAGTAACATTTTCTTTATAAAACCTCTGGCTGGACAACTGTAATGCAGATGCTGCTTTAGACTTCCTTGAGCTACATAGTAAGCCTGTGGATTTAAACACATTATAGTTAAACGCAATCTCCACTTTTTAACTTCCTAGAAATTTGAATTTTCGCTAGTCCCAAGGTGGATTTTTTTTCTTTTTCTTGCTTTCCTATTAAGGAAAAAAAAAAGATACAGAAGCAAGCTACTTTGTGCATCTAACACCCAATATTGGGGCAAGAACAGACACTTATGCTGCTAAAAAAAAATGGATGGTAAACAGCCTGAAAGAAAAACTTATATTTCTGCTATTTTTTTTATCTACAGAAATCCTGAAACCTATTATTAAACACATCATCTTTTTAATTAAAAAGTCACACAAATTAGTGCAAATTGAATAAATTTAGACAAGCAACTTGTCTCAAGAAATTAACTACTATCACAGATGATTCTGACTCAGGTCCTTCATCAGCTGTTTCTATAGGAAGTTTAAATTGTTCTTGTCTGCCCCTTCATATACTCCTTTCATAACTCTTCATACAAAATAAATTAGTAAGGTCATATTCCCAAGATATGTGTATGGCTTTGCTTTAAAGTCTCCACATCTTGCAAAACATAAAAGTAACATAAAGATTTCAGATTACACTGCATATTAGCAAAAATTTCTTCTCTGCTCAAGATGGGACCTATTCCCTGCCCCAGTCACATCTCTCCAAAAGACTGAGATTTGAAAGCTACTTTTCTGTAATCTTCTGGAATCACAGGCATTCACGTTAATAAAGCATTAAACAAATTCTCTAAACTAAACTATCAAAAGAATCAACATCTAAGTATTGTGAAATAAAAAATTATTTTAAACACACTTCATTAGTAACATCACATTTTGTCTAACCATGAATTCATATGACTTGTTTAACTACGTTGAAAGTGATCTCACTCTGCAATCCTAACACTGACACACTCCTTTTATAAATATACTACATGATTAGAACAGTGAAAACTTTTTTACCCAACCCTTACCTCTCAGCCTTGATCTGCAATAGACATTTTCAAACACAACGTAGCATAATCCCTACTCAAACTTTGCAAGCAGTGCCACACCCCAAACAAACTATAGTACCTCTTCTCAAAATTACCAACGCACACTTCCACAAACTTTCCCTAATCAATCAGTTTTTTAAATGTAAACAGTTATTATTGCTCCCTCCAAATCACCCAGTAGGTTTCCTTTATTTACACATTAAACTATTACCATAATGCTGTCATTGAAATTAAACCCTGAGAAATTCTATTAAAAAATACTAGAGATTTTATGGTTTATGTTGAAGTCACATACAATCAGCTAAAATTTTCATAAACAGATCTTCCATAACAGTATGCTTAATGAGCTACAGGAATACCTCAATATTTTTACTGGCAACATTCTTCACAACAGCAGGAAACAGCTCAGAAGCATTTTTGCCCTTCGCAATCATCTAAGAAAAAAAAAAAAAAGAGAGATAGACAATTCTTAGTAATGTAAGAATATAATTTGTTGGTTTTGTTTGTCTGGTTTGTTTTTGTGTTTTGTTGTGTTTGGTTTTTTTTAAAGAGATAGGAATTTATTCCAGATCAATATTTGAAACCTGATTTCTATGAAGTCAAGGATAAAGTCTGATTTTTTTGTTAACTATTAGACATTACAGGATACTATTCATACAATGAAATCCCACAGTGCTGGCTGGTTACGCGTTTGGGGGGTGGAATCAATGAACTGGACTTTACCACGTTAGACTGCAAATCATTTTTAATGCTTTAAAAATTATTTAAAACAAAGACCTTGCTAATCTGAAAAGCTTTACATAATTACCTTTTAGGAGCTGCTATCCAGAAGAAAACAACAGCAAAAAAAAAAAAACCAACAAAAAAAGAAGTTACACAAGTTTAAGTCCTGTTCCTTTTCCCTGGAACAATCTTGGTGTACGACAAAGCCAAGAGAAAAAAAAAACAAAACAAAACATCACACTTTAAAAACAAAGCAAGGTTGTTTTCCATAGCACTTTAAACACAAAAGTCCTTAAAGTGCTTATACAGAACAAAAACAAAAAACAAGGTAAAAGCAAGATCAGTCAATACACTGTTGGTTTGTTTTTTTTTAAAAGGAAGAATGTTTTCACATTTCATCTTGAAGAAATCTGAAACTAGGGCATGCAGTAAACAACAAAATTGTCTCAAAAAAGAGCACAAACAAGAACCCTGTTTAGCTTCAAGCCTTGTATGAACAGCTTAAGAAGTTATGTATAAGAAACCAAGTATGTTAGAAGGAATAAAGTACTTCAGTATACACTACAGCTGCACAACTCTTACTTCTTAGATCTAATTCCAGCAGAGTGTCTGCCTGTATGTCATGTCCGAGCTGAAAACCCTGGAATTTCATAAGTGTGTTATATCATTACAGTGTTGCCGAATACAGACTCAGAGCACCCCCAGTTATGGTGAAGGGCAGGATCCAGTCAGCCAAACATCAAGCTAATCAGAAGGAACAAGTGCTCACTAAGACAAGCAAATGTGCAGGGATCCAACACAGGAACACGAGTTCCGCAACTGCAGGTACTGCTGTTCACAGCCATCTCACATTTCCACCATTACTCAACATTATACAGCTGATTAAACTTCATATTCCTAACTCACAGGTCTGTTTGTGTATTTCATTGATCAAACACATTAAGGGCATAAAGAACTAGGATCTCATGCAACAAAAGCAAGAAAACACAAAACCAGGCAATACCTTGACAAACTGTATAGTCAGAGAAGGTTAGAAGAAAGACACTAGGAGAAGAAAGAAGGTAGTTGCAGTTCAAGCTATAACTGAGTGAGCCTTTTAAAAGGGTTTAAGAGCAGCTGTGCAGCATGACATTACAATTTAACCAACTTAACATCTTAAACTATTTCTTGCAGTTATATTAAAGCACAGGAAGTGACAAACTAAGAAGCATGCACATTGTATGGGTTTCAAGGGGTTTTAACTAAGAATCTAAATTAAACCACTGCTGTCAGGACTGGGGGTGTCTTTGTAATAAATGCCAGATTCAGAATGACCAGTCAAGTAGAACTTAGCAGCAAGATGCACTGCAGAGAAGTATCATAGAATAAAATATTATCAAACATATCATCTTGATGCAACAGAAGTTATATTATTCAAAAATAGGGATGATCCTATAGCCTGACAAGCTATAACAGTATGACTCTAGGCATTACTTGCATTATTTAACTGATCAACCGTAATAGCTCCAGTGTACCATGTAAATATGTATTTAGGGTCTTTTAAAAGAGTGTATTTTGACTCATTAAGTCATAACGATTAGTGTAAATCCTCCTTAGCCCATGGATCATTAACCTAGAAGAACATAATGGTTCTTTCCAAGACTAAGGTCTATCATGTCATTTTTGTTGCTGTGCCTAGACATTCTCCAATTGTGTTGTCTTATATACCTGGAGTTCCGGCACAGACAGAAACTTTCACTCTAGAGTAAGTCCTACGCAATGTCAGGCTGTACTAAACTTTTTTTTTTCATGACACACACACAGAGACATGGATGAAATTCTCTGTGGAAAATCAGGCATTTGAATTTGTTTCCTAAATTTATGCTCTGAAACCTTCAGGAGCAAAATTCCACTGAGATTTTTTTTTTCCCAGATTAGAAATTTAGACAGGTTTCCAAACCTGGTAACAAGAATATCTTGGTGGTTGTAATATCAGTGTATGTTTTAAAAGAAATATTAGCTATTGTGTTTTCATGCATATAGTAGAATAAACTTGGTTCTTTATACACTTCAAATTTATTTCTAAGCCAGCAGTGTCGCTTGTAATCTTCCAAAGACTGCAATTATTTTATGGCATGCATATAAGGACACAAAAAAATAACACACTGACTGAAAGAAAGAAAAAAAGATGTCATTGATCATTGAAGAAGTCACACGTAAGTGTTTTAGCTGAAGGTAGGCTTAGACACCTTCATGTAAGAGGGGGAGTGGAAACATCAAAACTGGACAACTACTATGCTTGAAATTCTGTTATTAAGAGTCACTGTCTGCAAGACAGGTTTGGTTTATTTGTAATGAATCTCCTTCTCCCCAGGGGAGAGTTTGCAAACCACCTTAGAGGAGGAAGAAGCAGCAAAAGGAGCCATAAGCAGTATTCTCTTGGTACTTTTCCATCACACCTATAAGGACAAATGAAGATTCTAGTAGACTTCAAGAAGGTGAAGACTAAGAAAATTACTGGCATGCACAGCTTTTTCACCTACCTAAAATTAGTGAAAATGAGCATTGCAGTGAGACACTTGAAACAATACTCTGACAACGGAGTTCCTTTTTCCTCTAATAATAAGGCTAGAGGAAGCCTTTCATCTCTGCGAAACACATCTCATTCCTGAGAACTCTCTAAATGTAAGCACACAACTGGTAACACACAAGCATCTTTGTGCCCAACAATAAAATTATCACCACTGCTACAAGGCTGTTTTGGGTTTGTGTGGCAGGGTCTTGGTAGCCGGGCAAGGGCTGCAGGGGTGTTTCCTCTGAGAAGCTGCTAGAAGCTTCCCCAGCTTCAAGTTGGACCTGCCTCTGGCCGAGATCAACCCAGTCAGTGACGGTGGTAACACCTCTGGGATAACATATTTAAGAAGAACCTGCAGCGGGAGAGGAGAATGGAATGTAAGAAACCCCTATGCAGATACTGAGGTCACTGAGAAAGGAAGGGGAGGAGGAGCAGGGGAGGAGGGGATGCCCCCGCAGCCCGTGGTGAGACGTCAGGCTGTCCCCCCCCAGCCCATGGAGGGAAGCGGGGGAGCAGATGCCCACCTGCAGCCCGGGGAGGACCTCATGGCAGAGCAGGTGGATGCCCCCAAAGATGGCCATGACTCCATAGGAAAGCCCGCACTGGAGCAGTCTGTGCCTGAAGGACTGCAGCCTGCAGAAAGGACCCATGCCAGAGAAGTTCATGGAGAACTGCAGCCCATGGGAAGGACCCCACACTGGAGCAGGCAAAGAGTGAGGAGTCCTCCCCCTGAGAAGGAAGGAGCAGCAGAGACAAGGTGTGATGAACTGACTGCAACATGCATTCCCCATCCCCCTGCGCCGCTGGGGCGAGGAGGTAGAGAGCACCAGGAGTCGAGTGGAGCCACGAAGGAGGGAGGGGTGGGGGGAAGGTGTTTTAAGATTTGGTTTTACTTCCCATTATCCTTATTTTGATTTGATTGGCAGTAAATTATATTGATTTTGTTTTTTCCCCAAGTTGTGCCTGTCTTTTCCCCATGACCATAACTGGTGAGTGATCCCCCCCATCCTTGTCTCAACCCATGAGCTTTTCTTTGTATTTTCTCATCATCATCCCACTGTGGTGGGGAGGGGGTGGGGGGAGGGAGGGGAGGGGGCAGGGAGGAGTGAGCAGGCAGCTTCAAGGTGCCAGCTGGGCTTAAACCACAACAAAGGCATTATGCCAACTGTGCAAGGTCCCAGCCCTGGCCTGTAAAGCTCATTGTTTCAGTTTGTTATGTGAACCAGAGGTTGGTACCAGGTGTCTGCTACAAAACACAGTTTAAACACAAGACAACAGCAAATACCTTGAAAATAAGGAAGAGACTGAAAACAGAGGATCCAGTAATTCAACAACTTTCTTGCGGTCAAGTAATGGTCAACCTTATGAGCTAGAAGACTGTTTCTGCTTTAAGAAAAGAAGCATCAGCTGAACAAGGGGAAAATATCCAAGAAACAGAAGGTCCCTCCTGCCATCTGGGAAAGTAGCGCTCTTCTAGCATTGCGCAGTGCTTAGAGCAGGGACAGAAACCAGGGACTGGGAACTTATAAAAGGACAAAAATCTGGAATTAGGAAATGCGGGAGCAGAAGAAAGAATGTGCTCGATTCAGTTCTGCCTTCCCTTACTGAAGAGCTCTTGAGCCTGATCATGTCAGCCTAAGACCATCAAGGACCACAGCTATCAGTGCCAACTACACATCTCCAGCTTCATGCTATCACACATTTCTAGGAAATTAAAGAAACAGTTGTTAAGAACTGCTTTGAATATGTAGCAGCAGCAGATATTTATAATGAGTGCATTTTCTCATTGTGCACTCATTTATAATGACAGCATTGTTTGTAGGGAAAAATGGGGGGGGGGGGGAATCAATCTAGTAAAGCTACCCCAACTTAATAGTTTCTAATTCCCCCATACATACACACACACACATTCAGTTGCAACAGTTTCCAAATACAGATAAAGATCTGGCCATCTTTTTGAAAAAGAAAACCAAAGGAGCAACAGGCAACTTTCCTCCAACCCTCCTGCCCACAGTAATAGCCAGAAGAAGGATCTTTCTGAGGGAAGCAGAAGAATGCAAGTTACCATTGGTTGAAACCATGGCACTTTTAAAGGCCATTATTTCTTGCAACAGCACCTCTGAATGCCAGACTCTCACTAGTCAAACCCTGAGGAATCCCACATCACACTGGAGAAGATGAACCAAGAAACCTTTCACCAAACAAAAAACTAAATGATGTTATGAAATAGTAGTTGATAGGTCAGCCAGATACAGTAAGTAATTGATGTCTCTGGCAGGACTAGGATCAAAGGCAAAAGCAGAAGACAATCAGCTCGAGTAAAATCTCCATCACTAGAGGATAACGAAGGGAGAAATCGCTACCTCTAGAGTCAGAGGAAAGAACACAATCGCATGATACAATCTGTACCTACTCACCTCAGTACATGCTTCCATAGGATTATCCCACATAAAAACCAAGCAAAACAAACAAACAAAAAAATCACATCCAGAGGAGACTGAAGGAACAATGAGAGAAAGCAAATGCAGAAGTCCCAAAAAAAGAGGTCAAGTGGACACTGAACAGCTTTCCATAGCACATTCTTCTAAAACTTTTAAGAAGAAATAAAGGGACTTTATCAACTTCATGATGTTTAGTTTATAGGGTTTAAACACACAATGTTGTTAAACATTATTTGATCACTTCTATGGGCACACTGTTCACCTGAAATACTTCGACAAATATATAGGCAATGGACTAAATTAAAAAAAATCCTTTTATAATCTAAAAAAGTAGTAATGCAATTTGCCATTTTACTCCTGTAAATTTCTGTGCTGAATTAAGACACCAACTGAAGCTTCTCTGATGGAACCATTTCCTACTTAAGACCTCATCTCCCTACAGAAAATAGTTATTTACAGGCATATTGGCACAGTTACATAAATATTTTAAAAGTATATGACTGAATATATTTTGACACAGCAATTTATACACAGAATTCCAAATTAACAACTTCACAGTAGCTTTTAAACACAATTTAGAGATTCAAATGCTGATGTGGTACAGGATCTGTAACGCAAAAACAGTATTCCCATCCAAGCAATAAAAACAGTAATAAAAGAACAGATACCCTAACAAATAAAAATGATAATTAAAAAAATCACATACCCCAACAATCCTTTTCATAGCATCCAGCTTTGCAGAATCTTTACTGCTTTCCAACATTTGTTTTAGGTCTTCATTTCTATGGTAGAAACACAATAATGCATCAATTAGAAAAAGTAAAAAAAAAAAAACCAAAACACAAAACAGAATACCGTTTTTATATTCTTGATCAATTCAGCAACTTAAGGTGAAGTGCTGCTACTTCTTACTCACTTTTAGATTGTATTAGTTAACATGCTGCCCTAGTACAATGAAGCGTTTAGTAAAAGAATCTTATCAGATTCTAACAATAATGCAAGCCCAAGCAACTTTCATCTGCCGATAGCTGAACCTTGTCTGGAACGTTGAAGTCTTGAGGCAAGAGAAGAGCTCAATTTGAACTAACAACTCATTCGCTCCTCCCTTTTCCTCCCAGTATGGGCTAGATGTAATAGACAGAGGCTGACGTGTTTGTGTTAAAATATAATATCAGTTTACATAAATCACTGAAAAGCCCAACAGCAGACTTCAGTATGGTCTGAATTTCAGTGAGAATCAAGCATATAACCTTATGTTTTCATCTGCTTTTCTGGATTGTAAACTGCTATCCCCTGTCCTCAGGATTAAAAGACTCAGATCTGTAGTACATCCATTCTACATGACATAAGATTAAGATAGCCCTATGATTAGACACATGTCACATCCAAGCACTTTTTACAGCTGAAATAAAATTCTCACATGAAAGTATTAAGTCAATAAGGATGTTCTCTCACAGATACAGCTTCTCATTAGCTGTCACTAATAAGAAACCACACCCTGCTTGGCTTTTTAAATGCAAGGAGATCACAGTCTAACTGCATTTATAAACTCTGAAAGTTTACAAAAAAGATTCTTTGAAGAAATAGCCTTTTGTAATGCCTAGATTGCTTGAGTACTAAAAGATACGAAGCAAACAATGGCTCAAGAAGAGACACCTGCAATATTCCAAAGAACTCTGAAAACTCCAAGTTTACAAACCCTGCGATCTTTCACATAGCAAAGGACAACATAGAAATCCAGTGTGGTGGGTTGACCTTGGCTGGACACTCTATCACTCCCCTCGTCAGCAGGATTGGGGAAAGAAAACAAGACAGAAAAAACCCTTATGGGTCAAGATAAAGGCAGTTTTATAAAGCAAAAGCAAAGGCCATGTGTGGAAGCAAAGGAAAACAAAAGATTTTTTCTCTCCTTCCCATCAACAGGTGATGTCCAGCCACTTCCCAGGAAGTAAGGCTTCTTCTTGTAACACCACCCTAAGTTGACAGATCTGTTAAAAGTAACAAATGCTGTTATTTCACAGACCTCTTCCTATTGTTGTCCTCCCAGCTCCCTGGGATAAAGGAACACCTCCCTCCGCATTAAGCTCTCTGGTTTTCTGATTTAGCTTCAAGCATGCTTGTGTTCATCTCTATATCCTCACACTCCTTTTAGCCACTCCACACAGTTTTCCCTCAGCTCTATATCCTTATTTCTGATATCAGAAATCAAATACTTGTTGGTTTAGGGGTGTACCTAAAATACCTTTAATGGTTTGCCTTTTTTACCTTTTAATCTCTCTGTATAGTTCCATTTGTAATTAACTTTTTAGGAAGGCTAGCTTGATTTAACTTTTGGTATCTCTATTGCCATTGTTCTTGGCCACAGAGACAGCTTATTTTCCTGACCATTCCTGTCCACCTATTCCTCATAGGATACCGAGTAAATCTCATTTTTTTTAGATCAGCTTCAAGGACCCTGCCTGAGACTTTGCTCTAGTTGGATACAGAAATTTCAGAGACTTCTAATTCCTTCTGTTTAAGTCTTAATCCTTACTTTATAAGCTTAGCTTGTGAGAGAATCTATGTGACACAGTTATCAAAGTTACATAGCAGAAGACTCGACTTCATTTAGAAAGTTGCTTCTAGTCCTACACTCCTGCTTCCAGTTTCCTACTGTTATTTCACATAATCATGCACAAACTGAGACAGAGATATAGTAAAAGCTAAAGCACAGGACAGTATTACTAAATTGTGATCACGTAGTTCTCATATAATTTGTAGGAGGATGCTTTGGTTCCTTTGCACAACCAAGACAGCAACTACTTTTCAAAAAAGATAGTATCTCACTGAAGAATCAAGAAGTATTGCATGAATAACAACTGCTTAAGATTCAAGTCTGGGAATATATTTACCTAATAAAAAAATAACAAAAAAGTTAACACACAAAAATAAGAATATGTCAAAAAAAATTGCAAGTGAGAAAGTAGAAAATGTGGAAACAATAATTTGAACTTGAGGATCAAGTAGCAAAAATGGAGGAAGTTACACAGCACAAGATTCAAGTACTTGCTGAAGACTACCTCCCAGAAGTTCAGAATGACAAAAACGGACAGTAATCACAGAATGAGTACGAGTTACCATTGTAACAAATACAAAGAAAAAAGGCAAAAGGTGAGTTTAAGAAATTAAGACAGAAGAAAGAAGTGTTTAATGATGAAACATATTTCTAACTGCTTATAGTAAATATTCTATCATATATCTCAAATTAAAACATTTTTTAAATGTTAACAGGGAAGATACAAACCAGAGAAATTAAGACATAAAGACCTGCTTACAGCCAGTCTTGCTTTCCAAAGAGAAAAGCGGGGGGGGGGGGGGGGGGGGGGGGGAAAAAATAGAAAAAAAACCCACCAGTTCTTGATTAATCCATTTGGAAATTAATTGCTACATGACTGCTGTATTTTTTTTTAATCTTTTCTAACAAATTATAATCCAGGATTAGCAAGCATTAGATACTTACAGAGTAAAATATCGCTCCATATATTCATATGGATCAGCAGCAGCAAGCCTTTTTTCTTCTACAGTTAGACATGGTTTCAGTGTAACCTCGAAGTTTTGCCCTTTAAGAGCAGATTTAATAGTGCAAGACACCTCAATTATTTTACCCAGTATTGTAGAATTTTGTTCCATTCTTTTAAGCACAGCATTTAAAAAAAAAAAAAAAAAAAAAGGATGACTGCACTCAACCAAGCTTGCTTGCCGAGACTGAGGTCTACTTGAAAAAAGAAAATCTTATTAAGTAACAGGATACCCACTCCCTTGGTGTTTTAACTTCTAGAAACAAATATCCTATGCAGATTTCAAAGGTCACTTCCCTCCAACAACAACTCTTATCAGCAGGCTCAATGAACAATGGGAAAGGCAAATGCACTTCAGTCTTTCGTAATATAGCTTATTGTACAGTACAAAAATATTTTTGTCTTCCAAGCATTAAGAAGATCTAAGGGAATTTCAATCCTTAAGTAAAATTCCTCAAAACAGAAAGCATAAATGCAAGCCTCACAGAGCTGTTCATGTTTCTATACTTATTAGTTATTCTAAAGTGACAGTTCTTCAGTGCAAATGTTAGACAAACAATTTCCTTATCACTTATGTCCACCTGCCAAGAGCTCAGAAAAATGCAAGCAACACTCCAGCTGCATCAATACCTTTGCCTCTCCCTCCTAAAACTTTGAGAGTAATTCTAGCCTTACAGAGTTAGGTACGTATTACAGATGACTGAAATATAAGCTTTACTACTTCAGCAGCAACACCAGGTTTAAAGATGCCTAACCTGATAGTTTACAAATAATACGGAGCTATATTAAGCAGAACAGTAAAGGTCCCAACAACAACAGGTGCAAGAAAACCTTTGTAAGAGTAAATATATTGTCTCTGAGCCTGTTTGCCCTAACAGTAAGAAGAGGTGAAATGACTTTCTGTGACGGAAAAAGAAAAAACAAAAAGACTCCCACCTGTCTGCTCACTGCCATATCTAAGAATGCAATGAGTCTTCCTAGGTTGTAGTCTAGTGTCTTAACCTCTATATAACATGGCCCCACTGTCCTAAAAAGTTGCCAGTTGAAAGCACTGGTATGGACTATAATTAGATATATTATATATTATACCCATACACAATGTGAACAGGCTATGAAATACAATCTTTATTATTTGCAGAGCATCTACCAAAAATGGCAATGAGCCAATTATTAATATATTAATGAATCAGTATTCAGCTGCCTTTGTAATCTTTACCACCACAGGCTTGTATTCTTCATTATAAGAATTTGAAAGCTAAGTGAGTGTAAATTAGAAATGCAAATTCATTGCCTAACTTTCTCCCATAGCAAGCATCACACATGGCAGATCTGTGATGACACAATACAATGGACATCACAAAACACATCCAGAATAATACATTCTCTTCAAATCACTGGTCGAATGTTAAACAGAAGATGATTTCTAACTTTCTTCTATGTTTTTATATTTTGTGATTGGAGCCTTTAAGATAGATATTACTTTTGTCTTTCTACCTCAAAGCACTGCTTTCTTCATATGCCTTTGCACAACTTCTAGATACGATAGGGGCATAGATATGATGAGACCTATGATATGCCTACCGGTTAGGATTAGTCTTATGGACATTACTGTAAGAAAGTAAACAAAAAAACAACAGTTAGATTTTTCTCATTCTCATTCTCTTTCATGCTCCCTCTACTCCCCTGCCGTTAAAAAGAAAAAAAACAAACCTTACAAAAACTCCACCCCAATGCCCCAAAATAAGAGAGAGAAAAAAAAAAAAATAACAAAAGAAAACCCCAAACAAACCAAAAAAATAGAGCTTGACACTCAAGAGAACATACTGTCAAACTATTTTAACAATCTGGAATCTTATGCCAGAAAGGACCCTGACCATTACTCTCCATGCCTGACTACAGCAAACAGCAACTAAAAAACACCTCTGAATATGCTGTACTCTTGTCAGCACATACTCGGTCACTAAAACTGGCATCTTGCTCAGATTAAGACTAGGATTTCAGATTCCATCGAGCAACATTCCCCACTTTTACAGAAAACAAAAGAGGGTAGGCGTAACTGTATGTCACTGAGGTTTAAACCAGCTGTGTCAGTGATAAATCTGGGCCTCTCTCTCAGTTACTTTGTCTTCCTGCAGGAACTATCACAAACATTTAATTGCACTAAAATACCAATCCATATTCTGTGGCATATCATTTGCCACTGCACCTACATATTCTGCATAACTGTTACGAGAACACTTACTCCACCCTGATAAGATATACACTTATTGTTATCTCCTTTTTAGCAACACTGGAAGATGAAACCCATAAATTGTCAGCGTTTGCTACAGTTCTAATGTACCCAGATACTCCAAGAAGTCACCCACTAACTATAAGGCTTTCTTTGTAAAAAGCAGAAGTTTCATGAGTATCAAAACCGCAACTGAAGCCCAGCTGGCAATGCAACAATAATTCTTTTAGCTACAAAATCTTTACTCCTTATCAGCCTGCTGTTTTACAAAAGAAGAATTTAATTACGATTCCCCATGCCATTTGATTGCCCCAAAACCTGGGAACAGTTTTAATTATCTCTAAGAGGAAGGGATTTTAAACAAAAACTCATGGTGAGACAGAGGCTCTTCATATACAAGGACAGACAGCATTGTGTTACTGCAAGGTTAAGATACAGAAAACAACAAACATCCACCACAAGGGAGGAAGCAAGCTTCACCAGTTCTGATATTATGGAACAACCTGTTACAGAACAGGAACAAAAGTTACGGACACCTCATTCAACAGAGTTTTAATAATGCATTTCTTAGGTTCTCCATCCACTGCATACTTTCAGTTACACGACATCAACTGCATTGCTCTTGCGTTCAAAGTCTTTAGGAGACTGCAGTCTGGATGACATACTTTTAACCACAGCATACTAGGATTTATTTTTTTTTGCTTGCAGCACTGCAAAATGTTCCAATGTGAACTCTGAAATACTGTGAATGTTACCAGGTTTGAAGCAGAAAATCCACACTGACAGAGCAGCTTAACCTCTGGTCTTGGTACCTGAGTAGCAATGAAGTCTTATGGAAGGTCCCATGTCCCTCCCCGCCCCAATTTAAAAAAAAAAAAATTAAAAACACCCAGTTTTTTTACATTATACTGGCACTGCAAAATCCTTAAAATAAACTGGCTTATTCTAGCTCAGGCTATTGTGTAAACTCTAAACAAGTTTGAATTTAACACTTAAAAAGGAACTGTAAATTGATTTCAGAGCCATATAACATGGAAGGTAAAACAGCAGCCAATACATGCTGCAATTTGAGTTTATTTTGCTGTTGATTTGAGGTCTTCCTCTAGCAAGAAATTAAGAGGTCTGAGTTGCACTGTGTTTCATCCTATACCACAAACTGTTTGAATGACATCTTGTGGTGCTATTCAGTATTGCCATCCTCTTCCATTGTAACACTATTTACATTTATTGCCAATTCACCACACCAACATAGAATTCAACTATTATTTCAAGGGAGACTCAAATCATTTGGCTATGTAGCTGTACTGTGGTTTAAAGGGAAACTGGGATAAGAAATAATCCCTTTCCTTTTAAGCCACTCCTAATTTTTCAATCAAACACACTACCCAAAAAGCACACTTGATAGTTTTAAACGATAGACAGTAGAGGTGTGAGGAAAACCAGGATAACTATAGTATCCTGTAAGGCTGAGAGCCACAGAAATTAACACAACCAGTTATAGTCTGACCAGCAACATAATTTAACTCATTGAATGATTGCTCTGCCACTAGATTCTCAAAGCACCTGCCATCTGGATGGTTTAGGTACAGTATCATCCTTCTCACTGAGGAAACATATAGAAAAGTGTAAAGTTAAAACTGAATAAAGCATCCTCCCAGTTCCCTGTTGTGCGACTATAGTACCTGAACAATGCTTGAGCAACTCAGTGCACGAACACCAGTAAGTTGCTGCTGCCACCAAAATTAATGCAGATATATAAACAACCCACATTTCAAAAGCTCTAACCAGATGGCAGCTAGTATGACAAAGCAGTTTGAAACCCTTTCTGGAGAGGACTGCAATTTAATCCAAGATTATCTGTTGTCAGTAGAGTAGTTGTAGACACTACTTTACCTAGCAACAAGAAAGGTTGTCTGAAAGGCTGAAAAGTACCAATCTTGCAACCCCCCTGCATACGACCTCTTCTGACAGTGCCCACACTAACGATGCTGCAGGGAAGCTTCTGCAAGAGAAAAAACAAAATCTTTCTTGGTGGCAGAGATCAGTTTCCTGAAAGCTGAAGAAGTGGCATCTGAAGTGGTGCTGCCACTTCAAAGGTTGTATCAGTTTACAGTCTGTCTTGAGGCCAGTGATCAGAATTTGCAGACATTTGCAGATCACTTTGCAGCATTTGATAGTTGTGAAGGGATTATAGGAGTGCGAGAAGTATTTCCAGTGGGAATTAGGCTTCTTTAGACAGCACAAAGGTGGTGCTGTCACTGCTAGAACCCACAACAGTGTTAGTATATTCTCATATATGTCCACGACATTCCAGAAACACTGTTAAAGAGCATTACAATGCTGTTTATACTCTAGTGGGATGTAAAAGAAAAAAAAAAAAAAATCTTTATATGCCAAAAGGATTCTGGTTTTCTCAAAGTGAGAAAACTACCACAGGGTGGCATAGACAAGAACAGTCTTCACAAAAGCAGAACTAAGAAAATCCGGAATTCCTTTCAAGAGTCAGCCTTATGTTATAACAGTGTTATAGAAGTTAATGCCATTCAGGATGCAGATCACAGCAAGCATCTAAGGCAAATATATGACAACATAATAAATATGCAGAAACCACAGTGAAGACCTTAAACTATAAAACTTGCCTTTCTGAGGAAATAAAAAAGCCTCAAAAAAATTTTAATGACTACATTACAGAGTATCACAGCAAATCAACAGTTCATTGCTTGCATGCTCGTATGTGCCAAGTGCACGGCAATAAGAATACATTCAGTGTGTGTCACTTCCCATCAGATCTGACTGATTTCAGCTGGAGAAGTGCTCTGCAATAGTATGTCTACATTCGTATACTGCATTTAATTCCTATCCTGGTACTGACTACAGGGTTCAGATTTTATCTTGTAGAGTCATCAGTTCATCCAAACCATTCATCTTTGCTGGCTTGTACATTCTACCGAAACTGGCATATCACCACATTAGTGGGCATAGCGCCATTATAACAGATGGGGAAAGAAAGTAGTTGTGCCAATGAGCTAGCGGATGCATCAAGTTTGAATATTAGGGCTGGAGTCTCCTCCAAGAGTTTCACAAATGGCAGTCTATGTACAAGCTTTCCATGACTGGTTGAACAGGATATGCCAAGGCAAAACTAGATCAATTTAAGACTCCAAGAACATCTCTGGCAGCTGTTGAAAGCAAGTTTTTAGCTCTGATGAATTTGGAAAAGTCTTCTGCACAGAGAATTGGGAAATGAGGATCTTAATGAAATCACCACCTTAGATCAGCTCTCTGCAAAACAGGCTTGCAAATCTTAGCAAAAAAAAATGGGTTTGCAGCCGTGCCGAGTTTTCTGATGAATAGCTCAACAGAATGCATAAGCCAGATCTGCAGGAAAAAAGTCTAATAAATTACAAATGTATTTTGCTTGGCAGGAATACAGTTTAAAGATGCAAATCAGTAAAGTTGAAAATGCGTGTCATAAATTTTGCCATCTGCTTCAATACTGTACTTATCAATTGATATCTACTGATGTAACATGTGGTTCACCTGTAAATTTTTACATTTGGTTTAGATATAGCAATAGCTAGTTTTATTGCTGAAATTGTATCATTTCCAAGAATGAAATGTTATTATATTTTAATATTAAATGCAGGTAAATTTTGTCTAAAATGCAATTAATGTAGATGAAAATCCTCTGTCCACCTGCAATTAACTGTAGATAGTAATAGTGCACCCTATTGTACGCAATTAACATGGTTCTGTGTTACTAATTATCTCTCCAGGTTTTCTTAGAAGTTGGGAGGTCGTTAGACTATTCATCCTTCTACACAGAGCAACAGTACATAGTGTAACTATAAAAATATCCTATTAACTTAGGTGATGTGTGTCAAACAGTATCTCTCCACACTATACAGATGATTCTGATGGTCTTCCAAGTAGGCAGTGGTTATTTCACAGATTCCATCAATCCAGGCCATGGATAAATAGCTTGACGTCCACAGGCTGGATTCAGCTTGTCCATAAGACTTACATGACCCCGTGGCTCTTACAAATATCCTGCTGAAAACTCCTGTAATGGGCAAAGACTTATCTGCAGACCATTTCCATTATTCTGGTGGCTCACAATCTGACCCTTTTTCTTCTTTTTCAAACATGTGGGGCATGTGAATGATGTACATCTGGAGCACTTAGAGTGACCTATGTCTGGAATATAACCAGTTCACAGAGAACCGTCAAGACTACCTACCTGGACACACAAATAAATTCCTAAAATGTAACTATACAAATTGTATAAAGGATTACCATACATGTCTCATGACAAGCATGGGAGAGGGAGAGGGGAATGAGAGGAACAGGCATCTCCAGCCATGCAACGGGGCGCATTCCACACAAGAAAGTTTACACTGATTAATCTCAGGTACATAAAAGATCTTTTAATCATTCAATTATTGAGATATTTAATGGAATGAACACAATGTTTCCATTCTCTGAACATGAGATCCAACTCTGACATATTCAAAGTGATTTAACTAACCAAAAGGCTTTTTAAAAGCAATACATACCAAACAGGCAAGTTATATTTGCCTCTTCAGTCAGGATTCAATACTCACAGAAAAAGTCAGCCCCAATCTCATGAATTTGTTGTGAAATCTCTTATTCAAGAACAGTTTCAGTGTAGTCAAAAACGGTAAGAAAACAGTTTTATGTACATGTTGTACATAATAATAATTTATATAACAGAGGTTAGAAAAACCTCCTCCTCACCTCACTTCTTTTGTCCTGAACATTTACACAGTTACCTGATAGAAGCAGACCAAAGTTGTATTTTTACAACCTCTATTTCTTTTTTCACTGCATTGGATACATACAGTATATTAATGTCCTGGTTTCAGCTGGGATAGAGTTAACTGTCTTCCTAGTAGCTGGTACAGTGCTATGTTTTGAGTTCAGTATGTGAAGAATGTTGATAACACTGATGTTTTCAGTTGTTGCTCAGTAGTGTTTAGACTATAGTCAAGGATTTTTCAGCTTCTCATGCCCAGCCAGGGCACCTGACCCAAACTGGCCAACGGTGTATTCCACACCATGGGACGTCCCATCTAGTTTAGGAACTGGGAAGGGGGGGCAGGGATTCGCCGCTCGGGGACTAGCTGGGTGTCGGTCGGGGGGTGGTGAGCAATTGCCCTGCACATCATTTGTACATTTCAATCCTTTTATTATTACTGTTGTCATTTTATTAGTGTTATCATTATCATTATTAGTTTCTTCTTTTCTGTTCTATTAAACCGTTCTTATCTCAACCGAGGAGTTTTACTTCTTTTCCTGATTTTCTCCCCCATCCCACTGGATGGGGGGGGAGTGAGTGAGAGGTTGCGTGGTGCTTAGTTGCTGGCTGGGGTTAAACCACGACAATTAACTAATGAGAAACATACTATTTGCACATGGTACATGCAACCCCTTGTTTATATTAAGATAACTATTGATAACATTTCAACAATTTTTTTATCTTTATTGATCTTCTAACAGTCAAACTTTCCACTTACTCAAGTTCTAGGTGTCACCGTGACAGAAGTTTCAAGGCACTGAGATATTTTCAATACTGATAGCACATTTCAACAAAACCACAATACTAACATGTTGAGAAAATACTACATTCGTTAACTGAATTGAAGATTCTATTTGTAATTGAAAGTTAATGAATAAATCATAGAATTGCTAAAAGTAAAAAACAGCAGCTTTAGCTGGAGAATAAGACACATGGGCTTTTGACACCAAGGGATGCTCAGAACTTTTAGATGATAAGTACTCCAGCTGAGTATTTCTACCAAAATGCCAAAAAAAACCCCCAACAGTTAGGACAAATAATTTATATTAAGTCAGCTTTAGACTTCAGATTTAAGTCTACTGATAGTCGTTTGTGCCTCTGTGTACAACTTGTCATAGACCATTCTATATAGCAAATGCTGCAAAACTGAAGACAATCTACCCTAATAAACAATTTGTTTATTTCAGAAGCATTTTGGCTTACTTCCTCTTCACAACAAACAGAAGAAGACAGAAGACATAAAGAAAAGAGGCATAGGTTTTTTTAAAGGAAGTGTTTACAGTAATATCTTGATATTTATACTTTAACCACATGATGTTGTTCAGATTAACCGGCAACAGGCAAGTGCAGGCCTCTGGTCCAACAGTTACTGCAGCAACATTCTGGGCTGTATATTATATATCTGCCCCTCTGCTGAGGAGTACTTCTTGTAACATCAGTAGGACTAAGGATGAATCTCCCTTCCTCAGCAACAAAAAAAGTTTGCCAAGCACTGAAACACCACAATGATATGGGATATAAGCATATCTAAGATCATATTCAGCAGCGTTCAGTGACAATTAAGAGAGATCAATGAACAAACCCTGAAAAACCATAACAGTAATTTTATTTTCACCAGTGGAATACCCCACTATCCTCACACTTTAATATGCAAGATGCAGAGACACATCTTGCACTTCTCTGTATTTCCAGTATGGAGGGATCAGGTCTGCCCAGTTTAAAGAACACAAAAGCAAACCACTAAAAGATACTATGTCCTACATCTGGGCTACAGTCCCTGTTCTAAGAAGATTTCCATTTTAGCTCTAAGGGAAGAAAATTTTGTTTGCTTCTCAATAAGGAGGTTTTGGGCTATCACCAGTGTGGACTATATGGCACACATGCTATATGCTTGACAAATGACTACTGCATTTTCCAAACAGACTGCAACGCAGTCTGCTTTTCTAATAACCCTCACTTGCAGTACAGTGGCTTTTTCACACTACACAAATTTCATAATCTTTCCTTCACAGTGCCTGTTCCTCAACTATCCAATCCATTCTCAGAGCTTACACACACAGGTTTGAACCATGGATAACTTCCTATTTCAACATGAACTTGTTTATCACCTACAAAAGACCACAGAGATCAATGCCTGCTTTCCTCTCAAGTCCTTCCTTTAGAGGATGGATCTCTCCCCTCCTGTAAGTGTGAGAGCAAGTCTGGAAGAGCAATTAATTAATAAGGCATGCATACATATCACAAGCTATTCTTGTTGTTCCACACTGAAAGACAATCATATACATACATGTGTACAAAACATCTCAGGACCCTAAAGCTGACCATTGGGCAGCCTCAGGCAGAACAGAGAGCTATACTTCACCTGCAGAACAATCCTAAGTCTAGGATTAAATGACTTGTGTAGAGAATTATGGCCATGACCAATGACCAGGGTACCCCCTTTGTGAAAAAGAAGCAGCAAAACAATGGTTAAGAAATAAAGTGCAAAGTTGTTTCTGTGGAAGGGGACAGGAAAAGAAGGGTGCAAACAACATAAATCAGCTACAACACTCAGGTCAGCACAGGGGCACCCATGCTAGAGCAGTGAAAATTTTAACTGGAACAACGAAAAAGCAAAGTATTTAGTGGAATAGCAGGGGAAGAGAAACGTGGCTTGTCTGGCAAACTGAGGAGCCCTATCAGCTGCTGTCTCACAGAGCTAAGCATCAGAGTGACAGCAGCTTCACGTCGTTGTGATTTACTTTGGTGTGGCACAAAAATAAACACGTCAGCAGAGGTTTCTAGAGCATGGATGTTCTCTTTGTGCAGAACAATCAAACTGAAGAAGAAGGGATTGATTTTCTAATGTACATGAGACCTTAGTTTATGGTGCTTTTTATTGGTTGCTCTCAGAATAGATTTCCAATTTGTTCTAGGATACAATTCCAGCTTAGCAAACCTCTTGATCCTTCCATTTAGACACACTTTTTTTTTCCTCTCCAATTCACTTGTCCTTTAAGGAGCTGAAGGCTTTCTATGCCAGTGCACTTCAGCTGGGTTTTTTTTTCTTCCTCCTTCATTTCCTCATTTTGACTTCTGACCGAGACACAGCCCTGTTAACGCCCACTCTGAGCTCGCTGCCGCGCCATGATCGACTACACTTCCAACTACGACTCCCACCAATACTTCTAAGCACTTTGTTGTTCTTTTTTAATACATTTGAAGTCAAAGTGAAACTAATGCCAGCGTGGTTACCCATCAAAACAGAGGGAAAATGATATGCACTTTTTCAAACAAACCAGCAAAAAAACTTCACAAGTTACCCATTCCGTTGTGAACACCTTAAAGATAAGCAAGCGAACTTTTCCACCGAGTCTCGAGGGGGTAAAAGCGGGCAACCGAGGCACCGCTTCCCCCCGCCACGGCCCCCTGGAGCTGCCCCTGCCCGGGAGAAGCCCGCAGGCCGCACCCCCCCCCCCGCCGCCCGGCCCCCGCGCCTGCGGGGCAGGGTCCCGCCAGCCCAGCGCCGCCCTAACGCCCACGGAATCGGTCACCGCTCGCCCGCCCGCCCGACAACCCCGAGCGGGGCCCGCCCGGACGCCGAGGGACGGGACCCCGCCACCCGGCCCGGCCCGGCCCGGCCCCCTTACTTCTTGGTGTCGCTGCTGAAGAGCCCGAAGGCCGCGGGAGCCGAAGGGGTCGCGGTGGGCACCACCTCCTGGGCCAGCTCGGACGCCGCCTCTCCCCCCTGCTCGCCGTAGCTGAGCCCGCTGCCGGACATCCCGCCGCCGCCGCTCCCCGCCCGCTCCGCCAAACTTGCCGGGGCGGCACGCCCGAGCCCTCCCCCCGGAAGCGGCGGGCACGCGCCAGCACGG
>NW_010973285.1:4686231-4722401 GCF_000737465.1 Haliaeetus leucocephalus
TTGCCGCCCCGCCACGGGGCGGGGGGGAGCCGCGGCGCCCGCAGGAGGCAGGCAGTCGCCTCCCCGCCGCGGAGGGCCGCCTCGGGACCGCTGCCGCTTCCAGCCTCGCCTCTTACCGGCCCCGGTCTCCGTCCCGTCCCGTCCGGCGGCCCCGCAGGCCCCGGCAGCGGGCGAGCCGGCCCCGCGGAGCCCAGCCTCGCTCCTCGCCCCTCCGGGGGAGCTCCGGGAGAAGCTGCGTCAGCGCCCGGCTGCAGCGGCCGGGCTGCGGCGGGAGCCCCGGGGCCTGGCTTGCCCTGAGGCAGAGAGAGCCAGGCTGCTCGGGGGGCAAGCTGTGCTTCCCAGCCCTCCGCTCGGCCTGGGGCACGGCCGTTCGAAATACAAAGCGTGGCCTCTAGCATCAGCTCGTTGGTGGGTTCTGGTGCTCGTATTCGGGCTGTACTTGGCTCCCAGCAAACGCCGGTACCTCGCGCTGCCCTCCGCGCGCTCCGTTACAGTAGTGGCGGGGTCGCCCCGACTAACAGCAGCAGCTTACGGGCGGGAGGCCGTGCCATTTACAAGGATGCTTGTCTCAGGAAAGTTTCTCCTAATTTCTTTTCACAGTCTTCTTTTCCTAGATGCGTCTCTCCCCCCGAGGAATAATCCGTGTTCATTAAAATGCCCTTCTATCCATCTCCTGACACATTAGTGGAGTCCAACCTTTTCATCCTGAGAACTGAACTCATTTCCAAAAGGTTACAGTTCACAATCAATACTTCTTATCTTGCAGAGAAAAAAAAAAGGGGGGGGGGGGAGATGGATCATCATTTTCTGAAGCAGCTTTTGGACTTGCTTGTCTTTCAGCAACTTGTACGTTTCTGATTGAGACTGAGTCATTACTAAGCAAATAAACTTGACGAAAGGGGTTACCAATACAGGATTTATTAAGACTGCAGCGTCTGCTATAAGGGCAGTTGTCCTCAATAGTTGCCTTCTATGGATGCCAGCGTTTCAGTTTTTATGATCTCTCACAGCTTTTTTCATTGAAGTACTTTTCTTGGCTGTGATGGCTTAAGACTGTGAAAGTCCCAGTGTGAATATTCTCGACCATCACCATTTTACCCGTTAGTTCTTTAGACCTCAATTTTTGTCCTGCCCCTTGCATTGTTTACAGTAACAGCCATCATAGTTTTTCCCTGTAGATGGAACTACCTCAATATAACTACCACAAACGGTCACAGTAACTGTTGATACTTTTCCAATAATGTGACCTGAGGCGGACAGTCATACCATGTCAGATGGCATCCTACACTATGAGTGTTAAAGGATCAAAAACCAGAGTAGACTACTGGAGAATTGGATCCAAACCAGACAAAAATGGACACTCCCTTCTCTCCTAAAAGTTTAAGATGTTTCTGTGATTTACAGGGAGATCTGAGAATTCATATAAGCAGTCTTTAGAAATTGTCTCTCTCTGTTTTTCAAACCATGCATTAATTTCAAAATGTAACAGTGAGAGCACTTGAACTTTGGTCCCAAACATGGTTATGTTTACATGAAGGGGCCCCTGGCTTACATCTTTTATTTTTGTGTAAGGCACATATAGTGTAGGAAGGGGTAACAGATACTAGGCCAAGTCCATATTTTGTCAGGTAGATCTGTTCTAGTTTCTGTTAAGACTGCCTGCCTGTTCTCTGAAGCAAGAAGTTTAAACTGCTTGCTTCTTTCTATAAATCTATAAAATAAGTATTTATTTTTAGCAATAAGAAATATCTTAAGTACAACAAACTACTTCTTTCATTATCATGTATATCACTTAAAAAGTAATCTTAGAGGAAAGACTAACAGAAGAAGAGAACAGTAGACTTGTAGAATATTTCAGAGAAATTTGTGGGAGTACAAACCTGGGGAAAAGCAGAGAAATGGACTGTTGAGGTGGATGATCATGGGACTGTGATATGAGAAGAGAAGCAAATAATAACAGTGAAGCAGATCTTGGAAGGGCCTTGAAACTGGGAACAGAAAGTAAATATTAAATGAAGATTTATTAAGTACCATTAAACAGTCCTATCAGGAAGGCTAGCTATAAGCTCTTGATATCAATTCTTGCTACCTAATTTTAGCCTGAAATATGCCACAACTGTTCTGCAGATAGCCTTTTCCTGGCTATATTAATTCTTCAAAATCACCATGCAGTGATAATGTATTTGCACATTGAATTTATACCTCTACAAAATTATGTCAAAATTACTTAATTATTAAACACAAAATACTACCAAATCTAAATTCTCCACTTACATTCATTGATTACAGTATTCTATATTTCAAGTTTTTGTGCAGCATAAGAAAAGTAACAGACAAGGCTTAAAACAGGGAAAATAGAAGGCTTTTGCGTCTCAGTTTTCCACTCATCATGTTTCTTTCTGAGGACATTTCACCTCCATGACTCATACCATCTTCCCAACTGCAACTTCTATAGTATCTGGTAAATTCCATAGTTTCTTACTCTTTCATTCATAGATGTAAACAACTATATAATATGTGATATATGGACATAGCTTTAAAAATTAATCACACTGAGCAATAACTTCCAAGGCACTATGGAAGGGAAGATTTATTTATATGAATAAATACATACGCATTTTCATCAAAACTCACTATCTTGTATATACATATGCATTTAAGGTGAAAAAAGATTCGTGTTACTCAACAAACTGTAGTTTTGTAATTCAAACAAACATTAACTTTGCTTAGCTTTCTGAACCATTTACAGAAGATATTTTGCAATGTTTTTACAAAGTTATATCCATTTTGTGGTCTTTTAAACTGAGCTGGGTTGCCATGTGCTTATTTGGTGCCCTCTTGTGGCTCAGATTATTAATATGTTATTTGTCATGAAAAAGACAAGATGCATTGGTAAAGAAACTCATTTTTAATTAAATTCGAGCTCTGTATAACAGAAATGTCAAGATATTAAATGCTTTTCTCATATTTTCTATATTGCTGATAGTTTCTGATATACCTAAAGTGTGCTGGTATTGCAGATCCTAAACAAATGTGTAAGAGTTTTGACTTGCAATTTTTTTAGTAAATGCCATTGATGAAGGATAAGAAATTATACAATAAAAACTTCTGAATATTAAGATTTTTTCATTCAGTAATGATTTATAAATCTGATGTATAATCAGTTACTTTAAAATTAAGCATGGAGAACTCATTCCCTAACCTGGAATAATGGGGTTTCAGTCTGAGGCATGAACTCAGCTGCTAGTATTCCTGAGTAGGTCAGGAAAATTCTTATGCAAATGAGAAAACTAATGGGTCCGAAAAAAACCTTGCTCTGCCTCTCTCAAGTTGAATCTAGATTTGGGACTGTAATAAAAGCAAACCAGTGTTCTTTCAAAAGCACCTCTTCTCCATTCCTTCTTAGCAGAACTGGCTACCATATTATCCACAGGAGCTGCTCACATACTGCCTGTTGAAACGAGGGGACTCCAAATCCTGTTCTGTTCCTTCAGCTCTTTTGTAAACTCTAAAATTACACAGTAGGTGTCTTCTGGCTTCATCAACTAGTATTCCTTCGAACGGTTATGAAGATTTTGGTTAAATGTTGGATAGGAAAAGTAGAAAGCAAAAAGCAAAAGTGTAGAACACAGAAAATGTTTGAAAAATAAAACAATTCTTCAATTACATGAGTTCTTTGTAATTTCTTCATCATAAACATGCAAAACAGGTATTAGTAGAATTAGAATTATAACTTTCATGTATATATAAAATTGGATTTTACTTTTAGATAGAGAATATCTTGCAATTACAGAGATCAAGATTATATTCAAAACTATTATAGAAATAAAAAATCTCCAAATGTAAATAAAGCCAGTGGAATAAGTACTCTTACACTTTTGTACTGATATCATACGTGCTGTGTTTAATGATAATTAAAATCCATGTAAGATCCAAAGTGAATTAGTCCTCAAAACTTTCACTATAATTGAAAAGATTATTTGTTAATTCTTCGTTATTTAATCATCCCAGGTATTTAAATATGATACCATCAAATACCATATCAAAGTAGGAAACCTGAATTAACTTGCAACAAATTCCCAGTCATACGTAATGCTCACAGAGCTCAAGTAATGATTTTAAAATGTTCAAAACAATGTTCAAATTTTTACTGCACTCTATCCTAATTTTAAAAAACACATATTGCTACAGAATGAGAAAATTTCTTGTCTCTACAAAGATTTATCTTAACTAGGAGAAGAAATTCAGGGTGTGGTGGGTTCTCTCAAATACCCTATCTGGCCAGAACTACCTTTCTAATGCAGTTACAAGTTACAGATTTGCTCTTGATCTACCTTGTTCATGTCAATTCTAGGTTTCCCCCTTGATCTATTGGCATACCAACTATAGGCATGGGTCTGCCAGTTTATCTTCTGCTTTTCTTAATCTAGACAAGCACAGGGTCTAGCTAAGTTAGAACAAAATATTTAACTGTTTTAAGGAATGCAGCTTAAATAACTTTTTAAAACCTTGTGCCTATACAAACAATTTATACTGTAACGTATCTGGCTGGGTGAGGTTACTGGGTTGAGGTCAGCTCCAGACTTCTTCAGGAATTTGCCTTAATGGACAGACTAAACCAGAGGTTTTTCTGCCTTTATTAGTATTTCACAATTTGCTAGTTAAAGTTTGTAAACTAGCACATTTATTTAAATATTTTTTTTAAGCTAGTTTGGATTAAAGGCTTTAAGAAGGAGGTACATGTACATGGTTCATGTGTTTATTATAACATCTCTTCTTCTTTATTGTGCTGTCTCCTAGCCATTATCTAGAAACTCCACTGAGTTAGGCTGCCTTTGAAATACATGCCATACTGGGTCCTGAGTTTCAAAAGAAAATCAAGCTGCACTTCATAAGGAAGTTCAACCTTCATGTTTCTTGTGTCCCTTCACATCCTCCATGTTTTACCTTCAAATTGTACTAGAACAGATAATACATGTTTGTGTTTGCTTTGCACTGGTACTGTGAGTTGTTTGGCAGAAATAAAGGGACGAATATTCATAGAAAGAATGGCAGGATGATTAGATCTTCTCAGAGTGTGTCTGTATCTTCCAGTCACTGTACAGAAATACACATCTGTCCTAAAGAACTTCTATTCAGTTCTTGAATTTTGAATTCAGTTTACTGCTGAGTAAACAGCAGTTACAATACATACAACAACAGAAAGATAAATTAGGCAATTTTGAGCAACTGGTCCATAAGCAGGGAGAAGGCTAGATGTAAGCACATTGTGACTTCCTCGGCATGGGGTCAACTATGCATCAGTCCTGGTATAGATTACAGTAGTAGGGGAACAGGTTTTACTGACGTTGAATGAATATAGCATCCAAATACTTTCCACTGTAGCTGGAGCACAATGTCCTTCAAATATACCACCTTCTTACTTCTGCAGCATTCAGCATGTATCCTGTCCCGTGGGGTAAGAAAAGAGTATACAACAAAGAAGTCCCTGTCCAGTCCAAGGAGATTTAACTTCTTTTCTAGCATTTTTGTGCAATTTGAGGACACAAACTAATCATACTGTAATAGAAGCAGACACATAATGTAAAAATAAAATATAAAGTGGAGCCTGGCATTAAATAATAGAGAAAAGGAGAAAAGTTCTTTTTAGAAATGAGAATGAGCAAAAATGAGAAATGAAGGCTCAGAAAAACATGATGGCTCTTTGAGGTGGTAGGGATCACAGAAGACAAAATTCTTTGCCAGAATATAATAGGAACTTGTGGGGAGTCTTTTACTGGAGGAGTAACAAAGTCAGAAAATAAAGGCACTGTGCCAAGAAATGGTTACTGCTCACATTTTCCTAAGGGTGAAACACTTATATTACTTAGCCTATCGGATTTTTTTTTTAATGTATGATAATTTGTAAATGGTTTCTGGAAAGAACATAATGAACTGGCTAAGAATCAGGTCTGTAAGCAATTGCTACACTCAAGTGCACTTGTGTATGAAAGGGGTGAAAAGGCCAATAAATTATTTTCCTGGCAGATCAAGAATGAGGAAGTTGAAAGATTTATCTTGGAAGTAACACTGGATACACAGAAGATAATTTCAGACAAGGGAAAAGAAAAACCCAGCCTTTTTTTGCCAGAGACGCCCCTTGCAGTCATGTCTGAATAGCGACCATTCCTAACCTGGAACTCCAAACGCCATGGAAATGTGTGTTCTTGTTGAACAATAATCTCTGGCTTGTCTTTGAATGAAATAAGGGTTTCTCAGCACCCTACAACTGTGATTCTAAAGCTAACTCACTTATTTCATCAATTAAATCTGAAGGTTTTTTCCTATAATTAACGGTTATCTCTCAGACAAGATGTATATCCTGTTTCTTAAAAAAAAGTAGGGAATCCAGAGCAAAGAGAATTTATGTGAAAATTCTCCTTCTTAAAAAAAATATATTTTTTTAATACTCATAAAATTATAATTAAATTTACAGTTATGTTTATTTTAATTACATTTCTTTGATTTAATATTAAAATTTATTTATAAGTGTGATCATATAATTATATTAAATTTAAAATTCTGAATTTATAAATTAATTAAAAATAATTTTACATGACAATTTTTGTGAAAGTATCAGACTATGTCTCTGGTATTTATTCCTTTTACTGATTAGGCATCTTATTCACTTCTTCAGTGCTACTGAATCACTGTAAAATACATAATTTTTTCATACTTCTAAGAAGGATCTTCCTTAAAAGTTATGTGAAGAAAAGTAGATTTCTCTCATTTATTATTTTTAAGACTAAAATAAAAGAAATACAGTGCATATTTATAAACTTTTATTGTTAAAGCTATTTTGCATGTGAATTCACATACCTTTTTTATGATGTAGGCTGCATTTAAATACAGAACATTTGTAGTCAGTTCTGGTCAGTACATCTCATGATGTACTTAATAAAACTTGAAATGATACAGGGAGATTGAGATAAAGGATGACTTACATATGAGAAAAAAACCCTAAAGAGACTTGAACTCTGTGGCCTAGAAAAGAGACATTTGACAGAGATCTATCGGTTTTATGATAGAGCTCTCTAAAGTCATGAATCGCAGAGAACATGACTCATTTTCTCATCTGCTAGGAGGCATCAAATGAAACTAGTAGATTGCAGGTCCAAAATAAAGGGATTTATTCTTCCTAGAGCACAACTGAAATGTGTATTTTAATAGTTGCCACGGGATATTGTTGATGGCAAAAGTTTTCATGAGTTCAAAGAACAAGAAGACAAATTAATGGAAGAAAAGGTTATTAAATACAAAGATAACATCTCTGGCTCAGGAAGTTCCTGAACCACAAGTTTATTACAGAGAAGTACCATTACATACTCTCCTTGTTCTGATACTCTTCCATAATAATCTGGTACTAGTCATACTTAAATGTAAGTATTTGGGGCTAGATGGACCTTTGCAGGTGCAACTGTTCTTATGAGATATATTTCAGTTGACTATTCCTATGCAGCTATGTAAACGTGTGGATATCCTGCTGCCTTGTAACACAGTTCAGCAGTTAAAAAATGTGAAACTGCAAGTAATAAGGCAAGTTTGTACAAACCACTCAGGAGTGCTCTGTGGAGTACAAACAGCCCATACACTGCAACTAGGAGTTTCAATGCAATATGAAACAAATAATATGAACAATGAAAAAAACTAGCACATGTATTATCTAATGGCATGGTTCAACTTCCACAAAAGATTTGCAGTCCAGCAGAATGGAATTAAATTCATGCTATCTTTCTGTTTGTTTCCTCTTCTAAGAAATGGGAACACACCAGTCTACACCATCTGCAGTTGAACAATGCCATGTATGAGGCAAGTCAGGCTACATGTCCCATTCTGATCACACAAGCTGAAACTTTAGTGAGGCTTCCTGTTTATTTGAGAGAAAAACAGAAACATCCTTTGTTTTCAGTCTTATTTATTCCCTCAGGTCTTGCTTGCCATTTCTGCCTTTGAAGTTGTGAAAGAATATTTGTGTTCACTGCTGCCAAACCACTGTGATCAGTCTTTAAAAATGCTAAATGTTTATAGGGCTATTATGGCTATCTTTAAAATGTACTTGAGATGTTTTATCTAGGATGCCCCATCTGGTCTGCTCTCCGGGACACCAAGCCCCAGCTTGCTGGTTGTCTGGTCCTTCAATTGTAACACTTTGGTGCTGCACGGTTATTAGATCCAGTGCTCCACAAAGCAGTTCACAGAAATGACTTACACAGAAATTCTTTTTTCTCTGTGGCAGTAAACTACGATCCAGGTTTTTGTTTCAAGATTCCAAGCTACTTCAGTGATTCATTTTCCTATGAAAGAAATATGAAATAAGAAGTTGATGTTGAAGAGGCAAAATCCTATTTTGCCTTCTATACCTCTTTGTTCCATAACTGAACTCAAAAGAGAAAAGCTTTCTTTGGAGACAGGAGTATTACTCAAACATTAGACAAGCAACTAGCAACTAAGAAGGGCAGAGGTCCTAGATGTAATATACTTCCTTTCAAACCTTGATAAAGTGTTTAAAGATTAGCCAATATATCATGCAAACCTTCTGACACCATTCTCAACAGAAAATTCTGCTGCTATGGGCTTTGATGTCTGCATTTCTTCTTTCTTTTTATCATTAGTGACTAAATCATGAAATGCTAGTTAAAGAAGACAGCTGCATTTCCATTACCCCCTTTTACTGGTTGTTCATCAGGGAAAAATAGTTGCTTGTTACTGGTCTGAGTTTATACCCAGTAATCAAGGCTTTTCACGCTTATTTTATTTGAAGAACAAATTGATGGCATAAGCAAAGTCAAAGTAATGGCCAGTGTTGTACAAAAGGAGCAGTTCTACAGGAATACTCAAAAGGAGCGTCAACTATTCTGAAACTGCAAAACTGAGCACGCAGCACAGATGAACGTGGCACACTAGTCCGGATAGTGGGCGTATGGGAGTGGGATGAGGAATGCAGTTGGGTCAACAGGGAATACCACACCTACACAATGGCCAGACTGGTCTGCATCTGGTTCTCCTCAGCTGAGCTTTGTGTATTGGGCTTTGCTTCCGGGGCAGAAGATAACGCTGAGCATTGGAGAGCATTACCCCACCCACGCACACGTTCACTTAGATGTGGGCTTGGGGGAACTGCGGAAAATGGAAGGACCTGAGATTTCACCCTTGATACCAACAAGCCTTCATTCTGCTTTGAGAAAAGCATTTCTTTGATGCAGCTTTGTATACAATGTCCTATTCCCTGAAAACAGAGAGGCAAAGACCAAATAGCAGTTTCCTTCTGCGCAGTTTCCAAGCCACTTTTTCGGCAAATCCAGGGCCCTAGAAGTCCTCTTTCTATATTCATTCAGGCTCCCATTCACACTTGCTTCTTCTGATGGCTCACAGCTTTCTGCCTCTTATCTGCATTTTACCAGTCCAGTTGTTTGCTTAAGTGCTTGATTTTCAAAAAAGATGAGCACTTACATCTTTTTCAGCAAAAATTCATTTAAGCGGAATTAGTACCTTTAAAAGCAGGCTACTTTTACCCAAGCCCTTGCTAATGAAATTAAGTGTCTAAATTACAAACACCAAAACAGGCTACACCAGGAAAACACTTCTAAATGGAGATTAACTTCCAGGCCTCCTGAAACACCAATAGGTTTAAGCTTTAAGCTACATAAGAACTGAATAGTTTGGCTGCCTAAGGACGTCCCTTCTCCCATACTTCGGACTTCCATCAATACTGTTTTTAATTTCTTTCTGTACATTCTTTGCTCTTTTTTAGTTTCTCTGAGTGGCACTCAACTTCCCCTATGACAGAAATGCAGAGAAAATTTGATACCAAACATGGAGAAAATCAGGGGGAGCTCTCAAAAGTATTATATATTTTTGCCCTGCTCTTACTCTCCTTTGGGGGAAGGAGACTAAGAGATGACCTCATGTTCTGACCCACTATGGCCTTTCTTTGGTTCTTGTAATTGAGATTGTGACATGGAAGTAGTACATGAAAATCTCTTCTTCTACAGCAGTAAGGGGAAAAAGTAGTATGAAAGCTGCATGGAACAGAAAATGGGAAGTCAACAAAATTACCTAGAAAACAGTTTTAGAAGTTTTGGAGGAATACACAATAGAAAACCTTTCCATTCTCTCCACAACACATAGGTTAAAGACACCAAATCTAATTCTCTAAAGATTTTGGTATCATTTAGTCATTTCTACCCATATAAAGCAAATTAGAATTCTAAGCCTCCAAGCAGCCAAATAAACATTTATATTCATCAGACACTTTTTTTTTGCACTTGAAGTTACTTTGAGATTTTTTTGAAGAAAACTTAGCTTTGGCATCTAATTTAACTTAGTTGCATTAGAAATCAGTGCTTTTGAAACTTCTTTTAAATGGACTGATTTCCTGGCATGGCCTCATCCCCTGGGAGCCCCCAGCCCTCACTGTGCCCTGATTTGTAAATCCATAGACAGAAAAGGACTGTCCATAGATCCACATTCTCTTTACACTATAAAAAGCTATATTGTTAGTATGAATCAGTGTTGACAGGAAATTATATATATTCAGTTTTAGTCTGTATTGCTTAATGAAAATTAGCCTTGTCTATGGCAGTTCCAACTTTGGGCACAAGAGGTAGATGTTTTCACATGAAACTTCCAGCAAATACTCAACATTACTGAACAACTCCCTGTTACACTCCAAGGTAAATGATGATCAGGGATTGTTCATTTCCTCTTCTATGTCTTATGTAGGGATACATATAAAAAAGTGAGATTAATTATAAAGATGTAATGTAGAGGACGGGGGTAGCAATGAATTGACTTACAACGGACTACCATGAGTTATTTTTGTTTGCCCATGGGATCTTATGACTTCAGAGGGGATGCAGTGCCTTGTTAATATTTTGTTCTCTGGACAAAATATTATTATATGTACTTATGTGCACTTATGACACCTGAGTACACACAGTGAAGCTGATTTTGTGGGAGATAGAGAGTACATGTCACTGGCATTCCCCTGCACTGAATCTAATAATTTACTACATGGGTTGGGACTGCTTTGTGAATTATTTCTTGCTCTCTGCAAGCTAAGCAATTAATGATTAAAAGCCAAGAGTAGCTGTACCTTCAGACACTATTCAGTTTTAAACAGTGTTATGTTTACATTATGTGGCTGATTTTTTTTTTTTTTAACAAGAAGTCATAGGGAAGAACTACTTGAGTCTATTAAAATATTTGAATTTTTAATATTGTGAGAATTTTTCCATTACTAAATATCATGGAGAAAAAGCAACACATTACCTGTATTTATTTTCCATAGGGACCCACATGCATATTTCCTGGTTAACTGCTATCTAGCAGAAGGATTATCAATGATGATTTTTTTAAAGGGAACTATGAAAGATTTTCATACGAATGCAAACATGAGCATTGCTTTACGTATGGACCTAAGTCAGATGATTATATTCAAAATATTATCTGTATTTTAATCTTCCAATAGTTACCTAAACTATTCTTTTTAAAAGACTTTGAACATACTTTTTCACAGACCTGTGTGTTACACAGACTCACAGTATCCAATGTAAAAACTAATCTTTTTCATTCTACATCTCTTTTTATCATCTGTCATGACCCATACAGTGGGGCCTGGCTTTGCGTGTATGTTCATTAGTAGACTCATTAACTTTAATGTAGTTATTTATGTGAGTGAGGATTGCTTGCATGAATAAAAGTTTCAGAAGGGGAACTTTATCATATGTTGTGGCCTAGAAAGCTTCTGCAGGAACTGCAGTCAGTGACAGACTTCATGTTTTTTTCAAATTGCCATTTCTACATGTTATCTGAAGGTTATATTTGTGTTGTCAATAAGAAAAATATTTTATGGAGAATAATATTTACTTCAAAGGAGTCTGAAATTTTAGAGTAATTACTTGCCACTGATCTTCTGAAATCCTATGGATAAATTACTTTATTCTGTTTCATTTATGTGAGGAACCTAACTCTTCTGTGATGGAGCCTGTAAAGCATCCACTTCTGCAGTTATTTTGTGATAACCTATGTTCACTGTGAAAACTGACCAATGCAGATTCCTGTATCCACTATACTCACTTTCTTCAGGTGTCTTTATACTGAATTGTATCAGTTCAATTTTGCTCACGGGTTTGATGCTGTAAGTACATAATCCCTGCCACAGCAGGTAATCTGTAATTGCAGTCTCACATGCTGCAATAGTATTAGCCTCTTGTTGGTCCTTGTATCATTCATTGACTTGTCAGCCATTCACTGTATTCCAACAGGTGTTCAGGTTGTTATAGTTGAAAGTGAAGAAGAATTGATTTGAAGGAGTGTATTTGATAATACTCTCAGAAATCTCTGAGATTTTATCCTACTATTTCACATCAGTAAGAGTATGAAGACAGTATGTAATAAAAGTGCAAAATCTGCATAAAGAAGATAGCATCAGTTCACTTTACTTGAAAATTTTCACTACATATGTTATAATGCTATGTATTTAGGTTATGTTAATTTAATAACTTTCTTCACACATATATAGCATTTTCCATGTAAAAGAATCACATTTTCTCACAAATATTAAATCAGTTGTGGAACAATAACTGAAGAAAACCCCAGCTAAAGCATTTTTGTACTTCTAAATTCACTTCTTTCTTAAGAAATCCTTAAGATGAAGAATCCAAATAGATTCTATTAATGCAATGTTAATAATTCAGGAATTTGAACAGAATGAGACAGGCTTGTGCAGTAAAGCGCTGTGACTGATTATCTTTGGGTGTTTCTAGAAATTTCTCTCGTCACAGATTGGTTACAGACTTAGTAGGTGAAGAGTCCATACTAAACAAAACCAGTCCAGCCTGCAGGAACTGAATGTGACTTTAAATGAACTGCCTTTCTTAAAAGCCAAAAATGGCTGTTTCATGCAGAGAGACCACAGACATACCCTATCCTGTCACCCAGGGAGCAAGAAGCCAGAAATGGTGGGTCTGCGGTGCTACAGCGATAGGTATTTCAGGTCTCAGGCTGCTTCTGTGAGCACAGATCAGCTACCACAAAACAGTTTTGCAGTGGTTCCATTTTTTGGCTTCGCATCCTGACTGACCCACTTGACACGTTTTTAGTAACAAGGTTCAGAGCACAGCTGGCATCCTGGTTCTTCACTACATAGAGCAAGAGCAACCTAATGGAAGGCTAAGTCATATGCCATAATACAGTATTACATAGAGCAATACATAAACTACAGCTTATGAATATATAAACTAGCTTATGAATACATAACCTTGCATATGATGTGTGATTAGTTTTTGTGAAGCAAATAGTCTCAGTATACTTACGCAATAAATGCCAAATATAATGAGTTGCACCAGGAAACCGAAGCATAATGAAGTTACAAAACCAGTCGAGTTTGAACTTCTGAGCTGGATGGTGTTTCCTGGCTTAGTACCCAAAATGTACCAGACAAGAAAGTGAAGCTTGCAGAACCAGTGGGAAATAATTGGATGATGAATTGTGGTCGCTACTTCAAACTCAACATCTGCTACCTTCAAATAAGGTGTGTGATATTTAATGCTATGCACTTTACAGTTTTTAATGTTTTTGCATAACAATGTATGGAAAAAGGCTAAACATAGCAGAACTTAGTTGAGACATTGGATATTGAGAAATATTACAGAACAGTGCTAACCTTGAAAAATAATTCCAACTATTAGTAAAATGTGAATGTTTTACAAACTTACTTTTGAACTATATTCTTTATATTTTTCAGAAATTTAATCTCATTAAGTAAGGGTTTAAAAGAGGATATTTGCAGTGAAAATATAGTTTAATAGTGGAGTACTGCTAACACTAGCTCTCCAGTGACTATGTAGACAGCTGTGAAAACTTAATAAAACAGTAATTCCTCATATATATTGCCATTTTAGCACCATGTGGACTCAGATGTTTAATTAAAATAAATACTCATATGGCTCCAGTTAGTCTTTTTGTCATGAAATGAAGATTTGATATGGCCTTCTACTTACTCATTAGTTTAATTAAGCTAAGCTGTAAATCTTTTTTTGTTTTGGTTTTGTTTTCCTTGTTGGCTCCACTTAAGCTATTGTCCTTCCTCCCCTCCAGAGTAATTATCTTATAGGTATCCCAGCCATTGTTCAACAATCTAGTCCTGGCCAGACTACCATATACATGATTTAGACATTTGTAGAATGAGCTAATTCCAGAAAGAACCTGTGTTTCCTCATCTGATCCCCTTCATAGACCAAGCTATAGAATATATATTGACTCCTATTTCAAATGAAAAGTATTCTGTACTGTGACTACCATTTAGGAGAACAGTATATCTTCACTGTATTGACAAATATCCATTAATTTGACACAGAATATGATTACTCTTGTCAAAATTCAGTGTATTTGACCCTGAATTACTATGATTCAGTATATAATTCATGTGTTCCCTATGCATCTATCATTAAGCATAGGTTTAGGACTAGAGTTTGTCATAGTGTTTCCAGTTTTCTTAAAGAAGCCTATATGGACAGCATGAAATAAGTAACATTTTATGCCTCATAAATATATCTGGATACATACATCTGTATTTGAATATTGTACTTTCCTCTGAGATTTTCAAGGGAAGTACTAGTAATGGGATAGTCTACTTCAATGAGAGGCAGAGGGCCTGAAAACCTTCTGGTTTGTGCTTATCAGATCCAACTGGGAAGTGCACAAAGCTTTTTATATAGAACTGGAGAGGACTAATTAAACTGCAGCTTTCAGCTGAGGAAAGGTGAAGGATATAAGGATATAGGAAAAATACCAATAGAATAATTTAGGCCATTTTGTACAGGGAGAATCAAATTGTTGTTAAAATAGGGCTTGTGAAGATTTTTGGTCAACAGCCCCAACTGCTGATAGTGTTGGTAATTCTGTGCAAAGATAAGTTTCCAGAAATTTCTTACAGATTACTGGACATGTCTTTTTGATATTAAAATGGTAACTAAATTGAGGTTAGAACTAATGAACCTGCAGTGAAAAGAAACTTCTTCTCTCAGTTAATAGCACAAATTTAGATTATCCCAGAAACATGATTATGAAAGTGTGGAATAACCTAGCTAAACTATTTTAGCAGCTTTATCTGGGAGAGTAAAAATCACTCAGAGGTTTTGGCTATTAGTTTTAATACATGGCCTCCAAACATATGACTGAAATGAACATTGCTCTCTTTGCTGTCACAAAATGTGATATTCAAGAAGTTGGTTATATTTTGCAAGAACTTAAGCAGCCCATGTGCCACATATTCAAATTTGCATGTCTTTTCCATCCTACCATTTGACCTGCACTAATCTGAAATTTTCAAATGTGTTTCCTGGAGGATGAAGCTCATTGCTGCTCTTCCAGGACTGCCCTTCTGCAATTCACTTCTGCCAAATTATGCTTAAGCATAATTTTGTCCTACTTAAAAAAAGATGAAAGTTAAATCCTATTGTCCAAGCTTTTACAACTAATTATACACAGTTCAATAAGTGGCAGGATTCCATTTAGGCTGTTGCCTAAGAGGAAGAGTAGGAGTATATTTTGCTCTTCTTACTGAATTGAATAATTCTATTGTGCAGATTCTGTGGTAAATTGTTCATTTGTTTCTTGTTTTAATTTATCTTAAAATTACTAGAGATACTGTAGTAATTTGCTTCATATAAATGCATGTAATGACAATGTCTAACCTCTTTATGAACAAAAGCAGCTTTGGAAAAATATATTTCTACCTAATAAGGAGAATATTGCTACTTCTACCGCCCTAACTTAGTATCTCCCTATTGCAAATCCTGAAAAGCAGTAGGCACTATATAATTCAGGAACTAAAAATGTATGAATGCTTTCACTGATTAGACTATATGAATATATTTTCATATTTGTATTTGAATAGCAAGGGACTAAACAAATAGATATTCTTTTCTCAGCATGGCTAAACTTTTGGAAATATACTACCCATCATGAAAATATCCTCCAAAAAAGATGCCCAATGCACAGAAGTGTGTGCCAAATGATGACACTTTTGGAAACAGTTTTGCAGCAAATCAGACAGCTACCAAATAACAAAATATTAAAAAGAAAAGCTAATCCTGAGACAGCAATTTTGGTTTTAGTGGTTATGGAACAGACCTTAGCACCACCAAAAGCACACAAAAAATGAGGTGAGATATTATTCTTAAATTTGAGGCAGATTTGCAGATTTCCATTGCTACCCCAGAAGATTTGGAAACTGTTCTAGAAAAAGTCTAGCAACCATCACCAATTATTTCTTATTAGGAAGAATGGCAGAGAAAGCAAAGGTATCCATGGCCCTTAAGATGGAACAAAACCACAAGGAATAGGGTTTATTACTAAAGAACAAAGAATTTCATTCTAAAGGAGACATCTGCTCTCGGTCAGATGTATCACACCCTATTTCTGTTTCCATTTCTGTTTCTGTTTCTGTTTGTTTCTATTTCCATTTCTTGCTATTAACTATAAATGGTGTCTTTGATAAGTAGATCAGATGTGGAGGGATACATTGTAAAAGACAGGTTCATTTAGTCAAATGAATTCCATCCAAGAAGAAATTAAAAACTAGGCAAAGTTCTGGAGCTGTAAGGCAAGTTTCTGCTCATGATATGTATTTGACCATCTGTCTGAAGACCTGTTGGAATATGCAAGTCATTGTAGACTTCGGGAACCTTGACAAACAAGAAGAAAGGCAGGTAAATTTACCGGAAAGCATTCTAGTCCCATGACCAAGGGAAAACAGAGAAGGCAAATAATTAATTATATAACTATCATGAAAATGATAAGTCCTGTGGATCCCTAGGCTACATTCCAAGAAAATAGTTAAAAACAGTAGTAGTAGTAGTAGTAGTAGTAGTAGTAGTAGTAGTAGTAGTAGTAGTAGTAAACAGGACTATAATGTTCACTTCCGCTATCATTATAAAAATATATTGATTAACAAAAAAGGGTATGAAAGAGACTGAAAACCTTTTTCCCAACTCAAAAAAGAAGAAAGCCTTGTAGAAACTTATAACTTTATCAGTTTAATTTGACTGGTTTATCAAAAGAAAGATGAAAGATGACTTTATTAGGATGTACTTGTATCTCATAGGGGGGAAATAAAAGTTAAAAATGAATGAAGTCATCCAAGATAAGCACAATAGCAATGATTTGAAATTAAAGCCATAAAAATACAAAATAATTTACTTATCCATAAAAATTAAAGTGGCTAGTCATTGGAACAAAAAAGCATATACAGATGAGGACTAAATGTTTATTTCCTTCAACAGACTGTACTTGTTTGGGTCAAATCTGGATTACCCAGACAAAGCTTTATAGCCCATGTTACATGGGAGATCTAAATCAATGAACTCATGATTATACCTGATGTTTAACAACTGTGATTCTGTAATTTTCAGGTTTTAGAAAACACACATTTAGTATATATGATATAGAAGAATTTGAAGAAACCATCATATGCTTTCTTTCCTATTCTCCCTCTTCTCCATCCGAAAACAAACATTGCAAAATAAAATAAATCTGAATCTAACTTAAATCTGAAGCTGAATACGGAGCTTCTAGACCTATATGCGAGGTGAGTAAAGCAGTTGTATATACAAATCACCATTATAATAACCTAACATTTTATTACTCTACCAGCCAAGTAAATACCTTTGTCCTTCAGAACACTAAAAGTTAGCTATCCTCAGATTTTTTATTAGTTATTACTGTCCTCTCCCTCCTCTTCCATATCATCAGCTACTGGATGTAAAAGACTCAACCCTCGTCCTGGAAAGGAGCCACTGTATGGTCTGCCTGAGCAATTAATGTGGGTGGCTAATACGTAATAATGAAGATACTGAAAGACAATATAGTAAGCTGATGAATGTGATGGACAGCTACTTAATTGCACAGGAGAAAGTTAATTCACTACTGAAGTGTCATTATTTAAGTAATGCTTGTCTGTTCAATAGGCATCTACTTAATAGAGATGTTATTAAAGCTAAATTACAGCAAAGCTGTGAGACATCTCCATCTAAACAAGACAGGCAAGTCAAAATGAGTGATGAGATACTTACTTTAGTAATTTTCAGTGTAGCCATTTATTGTAATTACTATTGGATGCTATATCTTTCATTGCTTCATTTGTCACTTTATGTTCAGAGCCACCTGATTTGTATTTTTGTTGTTCTAAGTACATAAGTAATATAAAGTAAAATAGAACTTTTTTTTTGTAAATTTAAACCGTTATTTTGTTGAAGAAGTGATATGAAAATAGGATGACATATGAAGCAACAGAAATTAGGATTTAGTATGAGCTAAAATAACCTCAACTGCTAGATGAAAATGGGCATGTGGGAATATCAACTTTAAATTTTCAATCTCTCACGGTTGCAACAGAAAAGCTTTAAAATGTAATAAAAGTGTTACCTGCAAGATATAAAATTAGAATAGATATTAAAACCCCTCTGTTGCTATTATTTAAATCTGATTGTTTTTAAGGCAAGCTTTTGTTCTGGAGCAGAGAGAGGAGTTAAATATTAATGTAAATAATAGACCACAGTAATTCAGATCTTGACCACTAACTTGTATCAAAACAGAACCTAATTCACCCAAAGTCTTAAAAACATAGACAAAAGAAATTTAGGGGAGACACAATTCCTCTAAAGCACTCTTGTGCACTTCTTTTTATCTTCATATTCTTAGTACCCCCCAAAAATACCAATAATACAATTTCATGATTACAAAGGCTTTCACTGCCAATCAGCAGTAGAAGCTAAATGCAACGTGTACCCACATTTCTGTGATATTTGGATGGTAATACAAGATTGAAACTCTTTTCTTTTCTACTTTTATGTCATTTATATCAAGAGATCAACATATGCGGGCAGCCTCACAAATGCTCAAATGCTATTATTGTCAGAAGTTATTCTGCACTAACATAGATGAGGATACAATCCAAAAATAAGACTCTGAATTTCATAAAGGGATACTAAGTTTGTTTTCCTAATAATCTTGAGATTCTTTGTACAGAATCTTCTCTGTTTAGAACATGTGGAATGGGAAAATTGAAATTATTTATACTTAATGTATTTTTTAATTTCAATGCATAATAAAATTTGTATATTTATTTTGTTCTTCAAATTTAATTTCACCCAGACAATTGTCTTTTACATTAATGTGTTCATCTGTTTTGCTTCCTTGGTTCTCAAGGTAGATCACAGTGTTGCAATAATTTGTATACACAACAAAGACCACTGATGTTTAAACAAGTTGTTTTGACTGTGTTTTGCATTTACGTATATTCTTTTAATGTTAAGAGTTTGTAAAATAGTTTAATTCTAAGTTTATTCTTCATATATAACATTAGCCTTTTAAATTGCATAGTGCATTTATTCTCTTAAAATATTAATTCTTCTAGTAATGTTAAGTATTATTTAGTAATATTGAGTAATATTTAAAATATAATGAATACTGATATGACATGTTTTTTCATTTAATTGATTAATATTTGGCATTGAAAAACCTTGTTTTCTCTACCTTCAAAGAATGGATAAGCAATAAAAGATGTTTATTTACTCATGGGTCATGTTATGGTTTTACATTAGATTTTAATGTATTTTGTTTCCTAATCCGCCTTTCTTAAAATATGGAAAAGTGATCTGCATTGTGATTTCCCTTTTTCTGCTAGATAGCTAAAGGTTCAGATTAAGGGCCTGACTTGTCATCCTTTATTTGTGTGAGTAGTTTTTCATCATTTCAGTAGTTCTCCTGTCTTAGTTGAGTATTCATACAAATAAAGGATGTTTCAGTTAAGCATGAAGTCTGTCATCCAGCTTTAATCACTTATGCTTGGATTATTTTAATTTTCACTTATGAATATTTGATATCTTAATCTTTTTTTCCTTTGATCAATCAATTGCAGAAATTGTAGCTTCATTTCTTTTTTCAAGAGGTCTGGAGGAAAAGTCGCTGAATATATAGCTTAATGTTGCAGAATTTTAGTGCAGTATTAAAGGAAATTGTTAAAAACTCAAGTTTAATTATTCCAGTCTGTCACTGAAGACAAAGAGAGTTTTGTTTACACAGGTCTGACCTCTAAAGCATGCCAGATGTTGTGGAATGAGCTATGTAAGAACTGAAATAGATGTTTACTCTTCACAAAGTTAGGCGTGTTCCTCAGAAAAGAAGTCCTTTAACTGATTACTCTCATCTGTCCATTTCTACATGAATTGGCTTTTTATTATTATTATATTGAGTGCCTTTCTTCCTTCCTGGCAAGTAGGAAAAAGGCTTTATTACTCAGATCATGAAGTAAGTACTCCATATAACTCCTGCTTCAAAAATAGTAACTTAAGAGTAAGTTACAGGCAACATATGGTTTCACTTATACAAGGCATCACCTGATACAGTGGAGAAAGTCTCAGGAATTCTTTATCTCTTCCCAGTATTTTATGGCATCTTTGAAAACTTCAACCGTATCTTTTTACTTATTCATAACTCCCCATTCAAATTAGGACAGTGTCAGTAACTTTCACAGTTGGCTGTTTTGAAATGTGTTTGCTCTTGGACTTATAAAAACAAGAGTCAGAACTATTTTCCAACTAATATTGCCTTGCTCGTTAGGCTTAGAAAGTGGGTTTCTTGTTACCCAGAATTGGTTTGACCCCTTTTGCCAACACTTTACAATATTCTGTCAACATTTTAAAATATTCTGAAAATGGGACAACTTTCTAAAGCAAGCCCTGTGGGAACCAGAGCTTACTTGTGACAATCAACTTGGTGAGAAGTCAGGCTGAGAAATCTGCGGAGTCTTCTTCTACGCTCACCAGCTCACCTCTTCATAAGGTCACCTTTGCTTTAGTTATCCAGACTCAGTGTTCTTACTGGTCAGCACCTACAAATACTGTAATGTGCCCATAATTATGGAACAGAAGTACAATAGTGAGAGCCATCAGCTCTAGCATCACTTCTAATGGTGATCTCTAATGATTTGTCCACTTTGTAGTCTTTATGTCTTATAGAAAGTATTAACATGCTTTCATTTTATAAATAAAACCCAGTAAACTTGCAGAGGAACATTCCCAGAAGAGGTGATGCTAGACACTGTATTTCCAGCATGGCAGACCAAAGTTTTGTCAGCTGAGTAGAAAGGCCTTTCAAATTCACAGGTATTCAGTATACACACTTATCTGTACCTGCAACATAAGTCCTCTTTTACACACTTGATCTACCAGGCAGTACTTACTGGATGTTGTCACAGATCAAAAAAGTACAAGAAAGTACTATCTTTCAGTTGTTCTACATCTGATGTATTTAACCAGTGGCAGGTTATTTCTGTTGACCAATATGATGGATGTGACAAGCAGATTGGCTGATACAAGCAATTACATATACTGCATTTAATAAATGACATCAATGCAGAATATCAAGGTTTCTGTGTTGTTTTGTTTTGTTTTTTCCAGTTTAGTGTATAACAGCTTTAACATTTCCAATATATGACAGTTCATTTCATCTTAGAAGAAGGCATTTAGGAAATAATGAAGAGATATTTGTCTTGCTGTATTGAGTTGTGTAAATGCATTTTAAAACCTTTCAAATTTTTTTCTAGCTTGTGTCAGTCATTAACCAAACAGGTCTTATTGTTTTGAATGGAAATAGCATGATTATACTTTGGAAACTTTGAAAATTGGCATGACACATAAATATACATCGTATAAGATTTAAACTATTGCTTATTTCTGTCCCAGACCAGCTGTTTTTCATTTTAAAACTCATGCAAGGGATTTTTACATTGATATTCTATATTAAAAATTAGATTTTAAATACTAATTATATAACATGTATTTCTATTATATAATGTTGTTGATGTACAGAATGTAATAATAATAATGTTGTATAGTAGTATTATGTATTAATGCTTCAGTATAATGAATAATTTGATATATTTTATACATTATGCATTGCACATGATATATATTACATCTTAGTATATATTCAGCTGAGTATGTGACATACAGCTGTATTTGAAGTCAGAAGGGAAATGCACAGGTCACACACAGAACTATAAATTATCTATTTCTTCATGACTGGAATTCTGAAATGATAATTCTATTTCAGCCACACATTCTTATCCCATTTACCTCTAAGCTGTGCAAGTGGTACTCTTCAACAGTTTCTCCTGCCCTGGCTTTAGGATCCATTTGGATAATCCCGAATATTTACCCTAAAGTCTGATATTCTAAAAAGGCGGGCGGAGGGGGGAGTACAATGCTTTCCTGGCATTGAAGTCTTGAAAATGTAATTTGTACAGGATAAGTAACAATATCAGTAAGAATACCATAATTTAGACTATATTGCTTACTAAGTCACTAGGTGTAATGAGAGACATGCATTCACAGAATACTACTAGGACATAGGGGCTTCCAGACACAGCCTCCTAAGTGCCTTGACTGCTCCTCCTACTCCAAGCTTGTATCACTCAGGAGATGTCCCCATAAGAAGTGTCCTCTAAACACAGAAGTAGGTAGGACTGAAGCTGTAGTGGACTGGATGCTTCAGCCAGTGTTAGATGTTGGGTTGTGCTTTTGTGGTGGAAAGTAGTCTTGGTGTTCAGGGCATCCCCCTCCTGTTACACAAAAATACCCCTTACATGGGCAGTAGCTGCTACAGGGGCTGAAGACTAGTAAGAAGGAGACACCAGGAAGATACTAGCCAACAGGGGAAAGAAGTGCAGGGAAGGCTGTGTGTCTTCTCTGTACTTCTCTTATTAGATGTGTTCAGATTAAAATGCATAGGATCCTGATGTAGACAAAGAGCCGATACCACATTGCCTAAACTGGAGAACTAGAAGAACTCATGCAGCCAGCTTTCCTTTGGCTTTGAGATTAGCAATAGATTTCAAGTGGTTTAATGAAGAATGAACTCCAAAGCTTTCTGTATAATTGGAGGCATTCATAATGCTCCCTTTAGAAATTTTCTGGCACCTAATAATATAGTTTAGTTAATGTTGCAGATTTTCCCTCATTTGCAGCACAAATACAGTCTCTCACCTACACACATATTCTTTGAAACTTGGAGGAATGTGGTATTTTTAAGGGGTATTGATGCACGCACAAGCACACACATTAACTGAATAATGGCAATTCCTTAGGAAACATTTAATGCAGAATTCCTCTGTCTTTCTGCCAGCTTCCTCTAAGAAGCTAGATGATCCTCTAACAAAACTATGAGATTCATCTATGAGACTAACACTAAGAGAATTACTTTTTAACACTAATAGCTTTAAAATTTGTTTTATTATGTTCCAAATATGCCAAAATCAGCACATTATGCTGCTTTCTTGCCTGATATTAGACGAACAAATCTCACTTCATCCCCAACCTGCTTGTTGCACACATAATAGCAAACTAATGTGGTTACATTTCTTAAAAAGGTGCTACTACAAAGTAAATACTTTGTATACTCTGCAAGGCTAAAATTTTACTTAAAGCAATAAATGGCTACAAAAGCACCATCCCTTTATACAATGCAAACAACAGAACTACATGAAGAGCAAAGAACCCTGAAGTGATAAAGCGGCTTTTTTAGCTCTTACCATGAGAGATTTTCAGACAAGGGATATTCCAAAAACTTACACGTGAAATTCTGACATTTTTGCCTAATAATTTTAGTGACACTATTAAGATACTAGTAGCCTACCTTTAGACTAGACCTTCCCTGACCTCTCAACATTTCCTGAGCCTTAAGCCCCTGCCCCAAGGTACGCAGGAATTAACATAGTTTAGTGGCATTTTTCAAATATATCCCTGCGGAGACTAGAGGCCCGGAAGCCAGCATACTTCAGAGTCTGGAAATGCCTGTTTTGATATGTAATAAAGGAGAAGGAATAGAGGCTCCAATAACACAAAAGAAATAGAAGAATCTCATAATTAAAAAAACCACAGAACTATCCTCAATCAGACAGTTACATCGTTAGATATTTTTATCTATATCTATATCTATACCTACCTAACCCTTTATCTATACAACTGTTATCTCAAAATTAACCAGGTAGCACAAGTTCAGTACTATCTGTTTCATGGAACGTTTTAATCTTTATGTAAGTAGATGGTACTGTTGTCCCAGAGATCAATGTGAAATGTAAAATTACACAAGCCCTACTTTATACAGGACATGATGGAGATGGGAGAGCTCTTGCAGGGCTGCAAAACTGATGTGGAAATGAATTTTGCAACAGCATTCTGGGAAGAGATGAGCGGTGAAAAACAAATTAGTCAGGGAAAGGTTGTTACAGTAAATGAGATACGAGATGATGAAAGCCTTGCTGAGGATTGTAGCTGTTGTGGTGGACAGGAAAGGGGGCCACTATGACTGCGTATCGCTAACATTTTTACTTCACTTTAATTTATGTTCCATTGCAAATGCTTGGCAGAACCACTGACCAAGCATGTCTTTTGGATGGGACACCTAGGTGAAACTGCATCCTTTTTTAACATTTCTCAGATAGTTACTAAGTGGATGGAGTACTTCTTTTCATGTTGCACTTTTCACATAAATGTTCACCTGAAGTAAACACCAAATACGTTACTTTGCTGACTGCATTTTCTCAGCATTTCTACAATGCTCCAATAGATGCCCTTTCACAAAAATAGAAACAATATTGTTTAGTTGCTAAATATTTCTCAAATGTTAAGTGCATCTCACAGGAAGGACATGGGCATGAAGGAGAAAGTATACAGCTTCTTTATTCTGTTACTATGAATATTGCAAATTGAAGAAGAAATAGTTTACAATGTAATTACACTTTTGAATAGAAATTTTGCAGAATCAGTATTCTTGATTCAAAATTTTGCTCTGTGTGTTCTGTATCACATTTAAGTTCTATATTATTCAAATTTTCACTGATTGTAAATATGGATTTTCTTCTGATTCATACAGCATGAAAAAAACTTAGCAATTTTCAGCTACAGTCATAGTTTTTATCAAAAAAAAAGAAAATCCTTTGAGTCTAAGAATATACTTCTCTATACATTTTCTGAAAGCTAAAAAAATAGCAAAATTCTCCATTCTTTCAAAGCTGATCTAACTAGGCTTGGAAGGCAAAAAAGCAATAAATATGGAAGTCTTTTATTACTATTTTTGCAAAGTCACATTTCACAGCAGGTTCAGACTTTACAGTGCCACTACCAAATGTTTTAAACATCCCGTAGGATGGTATATTAGTATGGTGTGAGTGGAAGTCTGTTTCTAAAGGAATGGAGTTGTACACCCACCAACATTAGTAAAAAATTTCTTTCCTTTGCTATTTATTTCTGTGGATGGAACTGGAAGGAAGAGGGGGCATAAATACTGAGAAAAGTGTTGAAGACATATTTCTAAGGATAAGCAGTATTTGACAGATATGTTGGAATAACCACATGGACAAAAACTGAGGAACATTTGCTTATTTACAAAAAACTCACAGAACCACTCCATGTGTGAAACTGGTTATTAACTATTTCTTCTTTAACATAACATATGCAAGGGCCATTCTTCTCAGTGAAAGCAAGGAACTACTTTCACAGACTCTTGTTTATGTAATGAGTCTCATCTATACTGTTAAATTAATGTCCAGCATATAACCATACCTATTCCTTGGAGTCAAGGTGCGAGGAATTCAGCTCTCACCTGCTATTTTTTGAAGTGTTTCCTCTCAGGCATTTGATGAACCCCAGCAGGGTTTGTTGCTTACATATTTAGCTCTTAATTCCATCATTTTTCCCAGCAGTACTTTCTGACTGATGACTAATACCTCTCTTCTTTCTCGGATCTCTACAGAGTTATTGTAGCATCAAAACCAGAAAAATGAGAGACTTTCTGAGAGAAAAAAACCCAACACACACCTGCTTAAGGGAACCAAGGAAATGTAATAGAGATTACAATTATTAAACATTGTGAAAAACAGGTGTCAAGGTTGTCTGTCTGCCACCAGGCTTCCTTGCCTAAAACCTCCCTGAGACCAAGATAGCTCAAAACATACTGCTACAACTGAGACTGAGATGTCTCTCCTGGGTCCTGTTTTCTCCTTCTTTGGAAGGTATTTTAACCATTTTAAGCATGCCTCAAACGGCCCAGCGAGATCTAGCTGTGCTGACAGCATGACACCAATAGCTTATGCTTCAAGCAAAGATGCCAGGCCATCTAGGATACTGCTGGCAGCCTGGGCTAGGTGATGGGGTCTCTGGGCTGATGAACTGCTGACCTGCCCCCAAGTTTTGTCAGTGGGGCTGGGGACAGGGACAGCTAGTTGTTCCACTCCAGAGGGGATCCTAGCGCTCAGGCCGCATGTAGGGCCCTGCCTGGGGTGGAAAAAGGATGACCCGAAGCAACAGTAATAGGTGCTCCCATTGCCACTGAAGTATCAAAGCCAGAACATCCATCATTAAAATAACAAGCTCATCAATGCTTAGCAAGCATTATGCAGTAATATAACCATCCTGTTTGTTTAACAGGGTGTTACCATGTTTCAGTGTGAGCTGCTTTACACCAATCAGATCATATACCTTCTGGTGACTTTTTTTTTATTAAGCTTACTGTGTCATCTCATCTATCAAACCAGACACACCTATCAAATGCTAACATAAAAAAAAATGGAAAAGAGGTTAGGGTTTTCAAGGCGAATGTGCTTTGAGAACTAAAATAATAGTTTATTATCCCATCTTTTGCCGGCCACTTAGAATACTTAAACTATGCTGCTAGTCTATAGATATTGATAGTCCAGGACATCAATAGTACACTAGTAGATGAAAAATTAATTCTTTATTTCTGCTAAAAAGGCCCATAAGACTTATTGAAGGGTAATATCTAGCACTTTGTAATATCTGTAATGAACTGTAATACCTCTGTTATGAGCTGCTCTCCAGCACTTTCAGTGGCCGGAGAGGTTTCCATTTATTTCAGGGTTCTATCACAGATCCATAAATTAGTCTTTACTAAAGGACAGATCAAATTTTCTAAGGTGAAAAACTTGATTTGCATTGATTTGCAGTATTTTCATGATACACACATACCTCTAAATTTTTTTCTTTTGATGAGCACAAAATATTTGGCTGGAGCAGAGCACTCTGCATGCACTACAGCTCTACCACACAGTAATAATGATACCATACAATATTTGAAACTGTTTGGCAACCCATTTTAATAGATCTACACTAAGTATATACTCTACCTATCACTCTTTATTCCACATAAATGTTAACAGTATTCTCTGCTTCACCTGCAATGCTGTTGGAAAGACTGAAACAAGAATATCCTTGGCAAAACATTAACCTTGTTAGTGGCCAGTCTCTTTCAACAAGGACCTGCGTGTTTTCTCCCCAACACTTCAGATCTCCATTTACTGAAACGATGATTTGACATTTACAACCTCTAGGTTATTTTGAGCTTTGAATTTTCAAGTACCACATAGAGCTTGCTGCACGATTGTACTCAGGTTATTTCAAAGGGAATACTGATTTGACTTTAGCATGCTTACCATTAGCAGTTCAGTGTTGGCATCACTGTCTTTAAAGCCAAGCATTTTTATGAAGTCCTGGATTTCCTTAGCTATTCGTTTTCAGATAATGTTAAAGTTTATCAGTATGTAAACCTATTTTGTGATGTAATTTTAAATTATCTTGTCATCCACATAAAAAGGCTACATGGTCAAGAAAGGCAATGGGTTGGAATGGAGATTAATGGACATTCTTGGCTAATTCTGCAATTTAATTTGAAGAGCTGCTTTTGAAACTATAGAAAAAGCAGTTACCTTTTTTAAATGGGGGACAAGTGGATGTGACCCTAATAAGAGATTTCTTGCTTATGAATTGCAGACTTTCTTAGCATATAAGCTCCTGAAAAACTTTAAACTTTTGAGCTAATAATGCAGTTTTGCTTCCCTTTTATGCAACATTTCAGAGATCCAGAATTTTTTTCAAAGGCAGCAAGATAAGTGTATTTTACACCACTTTTGATATGTTTCCAGTGAGGCTTGCTTCAACTATTGAATGAACTAGCTTTTGGTAACTGTTAACATTTTAAAGATTGTAATTACAACACTTTTGTAAACAACAGATCCAGGTCACAATAAAACAACTAATCAGGTTCCCTTGTTGTATTTCTTTCCAGCAGTTAGATTTAGTGATATGCCTGCTTTCTTTTCTTTTTTTCCCCCTTTTTAAAAACAAATCTACCCTAATAAGGAATCAGTCCAAAATGGAATCAGTCTTGACATCCTCTCTTTCAGACCTCTATAGTTCTTTAAAGAAACAATACTTTTTGTCTTGAAAGCATACACTGAGCTACTGTTATTAGAAAAGAGAAAGCAATTACTGCATTTTTAAGATAAAATATCCTTCTTTTCTAATTGACTTTAAATCTGAGGAGGCACAAGTTTAACAAACATTTCATTTATGCTTCTTATTTTTCAGAGGAAGCCTAATCTGCATGCTAAAATTTGTCATTTTTCATATCCATAATCTGCCCCTTCTGAAAATAAGCCTCTCAAAATAATTAGTTGCTGGGTTTTTTTTAGTTCTGCCAAGATGTTTTTCCTTTTAAAGATCTGATTAATAACCTGTTATGAATGTCAAAGGGCATATTCAAAGGAAAGAGTTATTTATAAAAAAAATGAAAAGTATTTTATGTGAACCGTTGTGCAATAAATGTCTCTCATCTCAACTATGCTGTCTCTACAGCTGTGTACAGGAGTAGCTATCAGAAACTTTCAGAGCTCTTTTCTGTGTTCATCCCCACTGATTGTTCAGTTCCCTCCAGTTTCCTGCACACTTTTTAAGTATGCAAGATGCAAAAGATTTTTCGAAAGTCAGACCTTAAATGGATGTGCTTTCCTAAACCCTACGTACAGCTCGCATGAGAACATAAACTCCTGAAAAGGTGAACACAAACTCCACATTATATATGCCGTCAGCAACAGACCATCATCTGATTTTTTGTTGTTTTACTCACAAAAGGAAGCTTTGCAGAGATTACTGAAAGCTGTTGTTCCTATGGATTATTTTATAAAGGGATGCCATATAATAGAACATATACCTTCTGCTTCTTTAGGTCATGTGCCTGCTACATGGGATAGGCCACTGTTTCTGGTTCTGATATTCCTAAAAAAATTCTCAGGAATAAAGTTTGAGCAGACAAAACCAGGAAAAACGCTGCATGCCATTAAAAAGAGATAGTCCTACCCAAACTAGGATATCTGTTTACCTAACTTACGGTTTACTGTCATCTCTGCTTCTTCCAGTTGCTGACATTTCTGGGAATCACTCCTTTTTCTTCTTTAAATAAAAAGCAGACATCAACACATAAGAATCATGCCTATCCAAATTAAAGCAAGATCTGTCTTACGTTCCTTCAACACTGTATCCTTTCTATTTAATGTTTAAGTCATACAGGTATGAATACTTCCATCAGCTTCACTTCATGTCTGCTATTGCAGCCTTCAGAACATCTCCACCACACCATATCTCTGCAGCAGTGTGGTAATCTGTGGTAATTTTACCAGATGATCCTTAGATTTAATCTTGGAATTATCTTTTTTTATATCCGAGACTTAGCTTCAGACTGCAGGTGATTGCCTGAAATTTCCTCATTGTCTAATGCTGTGGTTCCATGTTTGTGGTTGTGCGTGGTCATATTACCTTGGAGTACAGATTTGAGTCAGTTCAGACACAAGGGCACTTTTCCAACACTGCTGTTCACTCAGCAAGAGCTAATGGTAGAGGTTTTTGGATGGCAAGAAGCCTGATGCTCCAACTTCTCCATGTGCAGCCATTCACTTGTCCATCCTCTTTTCCTATGGGGCTCCCTATGGACTGGCCTCTTTGGAAGAGCTGGCCTTCTGTTTATAATATCAGACTTCCCCTATACTGCTGGCCAGAAACAACTGTCCTTAAAGCACTGCTTCACTGCCAGGACACCATTCAGCAGTGCAAAAGCAATACATAATTTTTGCTGGATTCTTGCCTGATGACAGCTGTATTGAGACCCTCTGTGCCAGGCAGGAGCCTTCTTGTCCACTAACGGTCACATACAGGGAGAATAGGTACACAGAGATGGAATGACACCAGGCCAGGCTGCCCCAAGCCTAAAAATTCTCAATATATTGTTGGGCTTTGTGTGAAGATTAGTAACTACTTGCACCTGTGCAACAGAATCAGGAGTTAAACTGTGAAGGATGGCCTCCAAGCTATTTTATGCAAAATTCCACATTTGTTCTGCAAAACTGTGTATAGTTGAATTGAAATCAAGAAACCATTATTACACATACCTTTTGTTCTCAATCTTGTTTCCTTGTCTTATTTGTTGCAGAACAGAACTCCTGATGCGAGAACCACAGTTTTGAATCACTCACTCCTTATATGTATACAGATCCCTCCGTGAATTGTTTTTCAGATCCTAGAATTGTAATTCAATTGCTTTCTAATTGGAATTTAGTTTCTTAATAATTACAACTTAATAATCACTCAATGAAGAAAATATGAGTGATTAAAAAGCAATGCAAAACATAAAATAATCAAAATGCAGACAAATATTTATGTTCAACTATTCATGTACAGTTCTAAATTGGAAAGGATGAGAGATGCACTGAAAATTTATTTGCCAGAATCATTTGGCTGGAAGGAATCATAGCACAAGTCCTGCTACTGTCTAGACAATTCCCACTGAAGTCCACCAGTGTACCTCTTCTTGAGGGATAGAGATATGGGAAGAGGTTGGGGAGGTGTAGGAAAAGGGCTGCAGAAGCCAGGCATCTGCGGTATAGTACAGCAAGAGATAATACAGTGGGAGGACGAGATGGGTGAGACTGCAGTCTGCTCTTTTATCACCTGCCTTAGCTTCTGCTCTTCCTCCCATTCTTTAGTTGGTATAGGAACATATGCAAGCAGCACAGATTGCTAGTGCTTCCTGGCTTCACTCCACAGCTGCCTGGAATGCTCTCTCCATTCCCAAATAGCATGTGTTCACTTTGCCGTATCTTCCTTCATGACTGCAGCTTACTATTCATTGCTCCCATGCACTAGCTTCCATGGTAGGTTAGCCTTCCTCTTAAAGGCAGCATTTGTGGCAGTGTGTGGCTTCATCCACGTGTCATGACTCTTTAGACGAGAGGGAAAATCGCTAGTGTTCTGCCGCCAGCTAGATGGATACATAAGTCTTCTTCTAGCAAGAGTAACTTTTCTTACTTGATTACATCCTGCTGTCTTGGACAATGCTGACGATTGCTGGGCTCTATAAGTGTGTTTATGTCTACCTTTGCTGCCTGTGGGATGGGAAACAGGCAGACAAATTCAGTCTGAGAGAAAAATGAAGACATCTTGCTGGTGATAGCTATGCTGTGCCTGCACATTCCTAAAATACAGGCATCCCCTGCCAGTAGAGAAGGGCTCTACTGTTTGGACAAAGACCAGCAACTGGTCCACAGGGAAAAGAAACAGAGGGAAGGATGGTTTGCTGATGATCTACTCTTTGTAGAGTCCCAGAACAGATGGAGCAGAATAGGACTAAGGGGAATATGAAGAGCAGCAGAGACTAATGGCTCCACTGGAGACAGCTTTTACTTTTCATATCTAATGCTCATTTCGAATGACATGACATTGAGCAATGTCATACTAGGTCAGCAGAAATGATTCTTTGCTCAAGAAGAATGACCCAATTTTGTTATTACACAGCATGCCCTTAGAGCACCTGGACATTAGCAAAATAGTTACTCCAAGTAGCAAATATGAGATGTTGGTTCTCTGCAGTGAACTGAAGTTCAGTTCTGATTCCCCTGAGGGGCATGAGGAACAGTGGCTGGATGCACATGTCCTTACATCAGTGCAGGTCTGGGGTAGAGCATACAGGGCAGGGTCAGTCACAGCAAGAGAGTGGGGTACAGCATGGGCATACAGGGCACGAGATCACTGGCAGTACTACACCATCCTTTGGCAAAATGACCACAACATGGCTATGCATCAGTTACCCATTCCCTGCTGCAATTCAGCTTCTCTTACCTCTGAAGAGGTGAGCTGTCCACAGAGAATTCCAAATATCCTGCTACAGTTCTGGAACACAATAGGAAAATGTAAGTGTGGGGCTTCAGAAAGTAGTCAGGGTTCTCATAAAAAGGGGAAGATGCTCACTAGCCTGTGTGTATTCACTGTTCCACTTGCCAGGTGACCCCAGAGGTTTGGCTTGGTTACGCACCGTCTCCTGTAAACTGGCTAAGCTGGTTCTACTCAGAAAAGGGTGCAAGTGTATCTTCTGACAGTAGAACTGGCAAAGCTACCTCTTCAGGCTATTTAAAACAAGTTTGTATTAGCTCAACACTTTGCATGATGGAAATGCAGAGATTTTGATTCAGCAATCAGCACACCAAAACTGCATTTATTATCTTGTGGAATCAGGCCTTCACTGAATTTTAAGAAAGAGAAAAAGAGAGGTTAAATGGGAGTCTGCATGTAGCAGATCGTTGGAGTTCTGAATGCTGCTATGATATCTGCCCTTTCTCCTATCTTCTCCACGTTTTTCTTTTAAATTGAGGTAAAAGATTTTGGGGAATATTGCAGCTCATGACCTTCAAGTATTATATTGAAATGCCTGTTTATCACACTTCTCTCTCCTCTCTCCTAAGTTAAAATCTTTCCAACATTTTGCAAGTAAATCTCTCTGCTGTAAAACCTAGAAAAAGGTTCTTGCTATTTTAAATTGTTCCAAGAGCTGTTATTGAATAACTCTTCAGGTGAAGTTTTACCTAACAGACTAGGTGCCTTCCGTCTAACCTTTCAGCAAGACTTTAAAATTGGTATCTGCACATGATCTAATTTGAAGCTGTAACTTGCACTTACACTACCATGGAGTTCTCTTGCTTGTTTCTACTACATGAGTTTCTAGCAGTCGTTCAGTCTTTGTGCCAGTCATTTTGCCCAACTTTTGTAGCAGTCTTAGCTATGTGCTCATGTGGCACGTTGACATTCTCCATCCCTGCTTTCTTCTAACATTTATGCTTGCATTTCATGCTGCATAGACTGCTCCATTTTATGAAAGGAAACACTTCCTCACAAGGTTTACTAGGGCTTATTTGTTACAGCTTGGTTTTATTTTTTGAAGATCCATTCTCTGTAAAACTGTGATCTACTTTATTGGTACAGAGAGCTGATCAAGACAGATCACTTGGTTGTGTACTCAGCATTCGAACATTTTGGATTGAAAAAAACCTGATGGATTTTCCTCTCAGCTGATCTGAGCACTTCTCACCGCCATCTGAGCTTGGCATAAACATTGGAAATTCCTTAAGTGATAGAAAATTGAGAAAACCAGGACTTGAAGGAATAATATCAAGTCAGTTCCTTACACAAGATTTCTTAAACACAGTATACAAGTACAGTACTCACACAAGCAGTTCAATTCTACTGTTTGTTGAAGTTTAAACTACTTCTTTGTAAGAAAATGGCTAATTCAGATTGAGATAATTTTGTTTGCTAAGAAGGCAACTATTTCAGAATTATTGAAAACCACTGAATGAAACCAATTCCGGAAGGCAGGGGAATTTTTCATTGAGAGAGATATTTTTATTTAAATAATGTCACCTGTTCTCTATCAGAACTTATTTTTCAATGAACTTACTAGCATATTAAAAATCAGATTGACGTATTTATGAGCTATTTCTAGTATCAAAATCATAAAACAGCTAATTGCAAGTAGGTAATTCTTACTAAAAAATTCAACTCTACTATTTGGTAAGCACAGTGTAGAAAGGATTTGTTAAGGGGGGACATCTTTGGCTAATCATGTCTCTTTTCTAATTCTGAAACTCCTTTGTCAAATAAGGAAAATAATTGACAATGTCAACTCTCAGCATCAAATGCTGACCTTTTATATTGCCCATGTTTTTTATGTATAGTACAAACTACTCAGTTAGTTGGAAGCATAATTTAATTCTCATTTTCTATTAGCTGGCAGTCAGTTGGTATCTCCCAAAGTTAAGACTGCTGGTAGCAGCAAAGACGTTCTATCAAAGTTCTACCATTTAATTGTAAAATGCTTATTATCCTTTCCAAAAACATCCTAATGCAGTTTCATTTCTGCCTTGAAACTCATATGAGATGACAGCTTATTCCCCTCTAACTGTGCACAAATTATTATCAGAGAAACATCACATTGTCCATGATTTGAAGCACCAGCAACCACACAGGAAAAGATGTTCTTTTCAGTCAAACCTTCATTCATTCATGCATGCATTCATTCATTCATGTTCAGCTGAAAGAGGAGCAAATATACAGTTGCCAATGCACAGAGCTTCTGAATTATCAATACTTATCATTGAGCTATGATATATTGGGCCATGGGCAAATATTGGAAAACAACATGATTTAATTTGCTGTCACCATAAGTGAGCTATATAAATGATTCTGACTAATACTGTAACGTACTTTTGTTGATCGTACAACAGCTGCCTTTGTGTTTCTTAAAGTATGAAGTATTTTACACTTCATAGCAAGAAAAAAGTTGAAAGTGTTTTGTTGTTTAGAAGCTATGCTTTTATGATTTGTCCCATTTGCATACCATCTTATATCTGACAGTCCTTCACAAATAAATGAGAATCTTCTGCATAAATTAGAGCAAGCCTTGAAGCAATTGTTGCTTTCTTTACTGATCCATGCAAAATCAATCCTTGTGTACACGTAGGATTTTTCCTGACTTGCTGACAGAACACCACCATTGTAATGACTGCCAGTGTCAGGATCAGAGTACTGATATATGTAGAACCATTAAAATACATAAAAGTGTTAACATTCTGAGTCAGCCTTCAAAAAACCCTGGATCGTGTGCCCCTCAGTTAGTCTATGATTATTACATGGGAAACAACCACATCTGAATAGCAAAAAGTTAAAAGGCCAGTTTTACTCTCAGAGCAATTTATTTCTGTCTAACTTGCCTCAAACCTGTCCTTTTTTTTGCATTTAAATGGAAGTTTCAATCATTTCTTTAGAAAGCATGTAAAGAAATTCAGGATTCACTGGTTTTAAAAGTGTTGCATCAATGTAGACTGTTTGATATCAAGTATATGGGATTTCAGATTTCAACCATGGCTCTGAAGCAAAGGTTCTTCAGTGCTTCAAACAGCTGCTCCCATTTATTTACATCACTCAGACCAGGTTCTTCGAACTGCAGTGTCAGTAGTTCTGAGGAAGTATTTGAAATCTTTCAAACAGTTCGAAATGGTTCAACACTTCCAAGAAGCCCTTTTAACGCGTCCACCCACGGAAGCAGGATTTTGTGACCGTGGTTCAAAGCCATACCCTACCGACAGCCCTGGTCGAACCTCTGTGTGAGACATCTGAGAAGCCATACGCTTGGCAAGCTATTTATCATGCGAACAGGAGAAGGGTACAAGAGAGTAAATTTGTGTTTCACCACATAAGCCCCAAATTTGAAGGCTTTCTTGTTACCTTCGCATCTGCATTTCACTTTCCAGGCGAGACGGGCTGCCCTGACCCCCTCTGAGGGGGGCAGGGGCGGAGGAAAGGACAGGCCACGCACCTCCTCCCGTCGGGCACCGTCCGCACGATACCGACTAGCCCCGAGGCGCGGTTACCAAATGGCGGCGACCCTGGCCGAGCCGGCGCCTCGGAGCTGCCCGGCCGGTCGCCGCTTTCTGAGAGAAGGCACCCCGCTCCCGCCATGGCCGCCGGCACCGTCCGCACGCCCCTTGCAGCTGCCGCGCGGAGCCTGCCACAGGCGGGAAGCCCCGGGCCTCCCTCTTCCACGGCTCCCGGCTGGTGCTGACAAGCGAGGGCGGTGGGACAGAGTCCCCCATCGCCCCCCGTCAGCCCAGGTGGAGCGGCGAGGGCGCCCAACACACCTCACCCGCCCCTGGAATGGGCTCTTCTAGCCCTCCCCCGCCCTCCCGAAATGGGCGCTCCCAAGCCCTGCTCCCGCCCTGCCTCCTGCCCGTGCCGGGAGTAGGCGCTCCCCCTCTCCTCTAAGGCCGTCCTGCCCCGTAACCTCACTTCCGGGGCGGCCATTTTGGGAGGTCGGCGCTCCGTGGCTGGTCGGTGCGGAGGGGGCGGGCCCGGGCGCGGGTCGCAGCGGCTGGTGACAGCGGCAGGGGCGGG
>NW_010973285.1:4722725-4852035 GCF_000737465.1 Haliaeetus leucocephalus
CGGGGGGGGCTGCCCGCCGCGAGGCTTGGGGCACGACGGCTCTGGGGGGGCCTGTAGGGTAAGCAGGGGTTTTTTGGAAGCCCTGGGAGCGGGCGTAGCCGCTTCACAAGTTCAGGTTTCTCTGTTTCCTTCTCTTGCTAAAATAACACAAATAGCGTTTCGGGTGGATTGTTTTGAAGGGAAAAAAAAAAAAAAAGGCTTCTTGATTTACGCGGTAACTTTGTGTGCATATAATACTACTACAGTCTGTTTTCTTCCGTTTGACTGACCCAGATAGTTAAGCTCAGTGAATTTACTCCCTTTTTCCTCTCTAGCCTCCTCCCAGCCTCTGTCAAGCTTACTTGCTTTTTTACGTTAGTTCTGAAGTGTGCAGGGTACTGATGGCTGGGCATAAGGTCTACCCTGCATCCCAAAATGCTGCGTTGTAATGTATTCTAAAGCTTTTAGTTTGCGCACTATTGACTTGTCACATATCTGAGAATTGTTTCTTCACCTGCTGTTCTGGCTTCATGTTCTGTCAAAATGAGCTGACCTCCTTAGATGCTTCCCCTTCTTATCATTTCTTCCTTTGCTATTTGAATCCAGTTCAACTAGTTTATTGAGCTACTTACCTTAATAATCTTACTAAACTTTTTTTTGCTGCATTTTATTTCATGCTGATGCTTGTGGAATGATTGCTCGAGGTGACTTATTGATATGTGTGTCTGTCCCGTGCCCCCCCCCCGCCCAAGGGAAGGTGCAGCTCCAGGGTGGAATGCAGTGGATATGCAAGAAATCTGTTCCATAATAATTCCCTAAGCAACATAACCTGCAACCTTAGATGTTAGCAACACCAGGGGAGGTTGGGTTGCTGACTCTTAAGAGAAACAACGCGGAGGGTGGAGTGGAGTGGAAACACTGGCCAGGCTCTGTGATATCACTGCAGGGATGGGGAGCTGGAACTACTGGAACAAGAATGGAAGGTCCCTGCATTGAATCGAGTGAAGCAAGGAGGTGAAATAAGGGGAGTTCTGTCAATGCTATTGCCTTACTTCTGAATTGTATCATAAGTCCCCAGTTCTGGAGTAGTGACACGCTAAATCATGTTCCCTGGGTGAACTTTGCTCATTGTAATCTCATTATAATACCAAAACACACCTCCATCCCAAAAACTACCTGCCTCCGAGGTGCGACCACCCCTCACTGAGCATGCGCTCTGAATTTTCTCTAGCATAGACCTTTAAAAGTAAAGTGAGAGAACTTTATACCAATCTAAGTAAAGGTATGTATGACTAGAGTCACTCAAGCTCCACCTAAAAAATAAGAAAATATGAAAGGGCTTAAGAGAGGAAGACTGTTAGGGAAGACACCATGATAGAGAAGTTGGGAGGACATCGCTGACTTCTGGGATCAGTCAAAGGTTCGCACCTCTTCCCCCCCGCCCCCCGCCAAAGGGACACCTATTGGGTGAGATTCAAACCTTCTGTTATACCGAGTGCCTCCCTGGGAAACTTAGAAATCTCTATAGAGTTTTTCCATAATCTATTGTGCTTGTAGTCAACTGTATTATTATTTGCATGTGCTTTGCAGACAGTGTATTTATCACCGGCAATCCAAAAGAACCTGTACTGTTGCTTTAATAAACTGCTCTGCTCATTAATCTAGTTGTAATAGTTTGTTAACGCAACCAAACTCCCTAAGTCTGGTAATTCTAGTGCATTGAACGTGGCTAAGCTGACAGCGCAGTACACTATTAAGTGCATCTGTCATCGTGATAGTTCAACACATTGAACGCAACCGGACTTACAGAACTGAATTGGACATTAGTCAGAAATTAAACCTAGCTGCCCCCAGCTCCTCTGACATCTGAGGATAAGCTGGAACACAAGGGGGTTTATTTTCTGCCAAACTTCTTTACCCTTTAATGCAACAGATGCTTTAAAGCGCACACACATAGTATATGGCAGTGAGTTTAGAATGTCAGCTGGAATAATTAAGCCTTTTAAAAATTGAGCTGTCACATTTCAAGCATACTTCTGTGCAGGTAGCTGCTGGAAGCATAGAGTTACTGACATTTTTTCGTTGGAGTCTGTCTGAATCATTAGTTTGGTTTTTATGGTCATAAAATTTAGTCAGTAGTATTCCTTAGGCTAGACACTGTGTTTTTACTTGATGCTGTGCAATGACCTTCCAGATGAACAGCAGCCCTGGCATTGAGGGTGTTGCCAGAAATAGTTTGGACTGGCAGCAATGGCAGTGAGCTTTGTTCTTTTAAATACGTTTTGGCACAAGCACTGAAAAGGTGTCATTTTTCTAGAACGTGTCTTCAGCAACAAAAATATGTTGTGCTTTTCCTCACTTTTTGTAACAGTTATGAAAATAACATCTAGCAAAATTTTTTGTGTATACATACGAAGAGTGGTTAGGGGTATTGGAAGCAGTACTGTTGTCCCTGCATCACTTACCAGCTGAGGTAGCTTGTCCTATGTAGTTTCTGAGACCTGAGCTTGGGACCTACCTCAAACATACTTGCAGTTTGAAGGCGATGCTTAAAGTGCAATAGTTTATTCCAGTTTCTCTTCAGGGAAGGACTTCTGTTGTAGCTGTCAGGGAGAATCCACGCTCTACTTCCCATCTGCAATGCATCATGATAAAAGGATGCTGTAACAACTTCTCTGTAACTTGAAGCTCACTGTTAAGCACAGTTCTGGATTTCTTTCATTTGCAGAAGTTAGTTTAGGAAAAATGTATGCTTTTCCTTTTTCAGAGGCTTTTTTGACTTCCTTCAATCTTTCCATCACATTCCACTGCCCACAAAAGGTAATCTTGCACACCTTTACTAGTCCACACGTTTAACTTGAAGGGGCAGAAGGCCTCATATATAAGCCAAACCTTGTTTGTCATCTCATTGGCATAACAGCTTTGAAATTAGTGGGTATTCATGCATGTCTGCATTTAAGTTTTTTCTTACCATGTGCTTTAAAATACTTTATCCATAGAACTAGTATTTCCAGATGGACCCTGAAACCTAAGTCGTGTTGTCTGAACACCTTATTCAAATATACTCATATTTTTATTTGTCTTTGCTTGATAATTTAAAGTATGATGTGAGTAGTTGTTTTCCTTACTTTTGAAACCACTTCCTGTGCTAATGTAATAGCACAAAGTATTATGGCAGAGAAGGGGGGGGGGGTGCGGTGCATCACGTGGAAGAGCTGTTGCCAAGGTCTAAAGATAGATCCTTCTTAAATATTTTGGTTTTACTAATTGTCTGTGATCTACTTGAGGTTTCCTGTGACTGTTCTCATGCCTTTTAATAAAAAGATTTCAGCAGAGATTCTTGCTTGATGTTGAATCAAATAAATATGTTCTCTGGGAAGATAAAGGTAAAGCAGAAACATCTAGTTTTCTCAGTATTTTGGGTAGTTAATTCTTTTGGAAACCTGAAATTAAATTAAGTTTCTGGTTTAGTATCTACTGGAAATAATGAAATTTAGTTTGTAAAATAGAATTTCTTCTTTCAAGTATTAGCTTACTTGGATGGATCATAAAACATTGTTGATTTTGAGACAGTGGCTACTTAACCTCTGCTTTTTCTTTTTTTATTCTTTAAAAAAACCAAACCAAACTTGAACTGAACCCAAAGGCTGATATGCTTTTGAAGTTATAGTATTCCTCTGTAAATAGCCATCGTCTGGATGCTGTACCAACAAACCAAGACATGCTTTAGTTTGAAGGACAGGAGGTAATGAAACAGATAAGTAACAGAAGAAAATGCATCCATGTACCATACAAATGAAGACATGATAATCCTGCTATAATTTCATGTAGCAGCATTGTGAAGAAGTACACATTTGGTGTGACCTCAAGTATCATAAATGAAAGCAGAGTAATAATGAAAGCTGTTTCATTTCTTTCACTGAGAAGGACTTGTCATAACTTGTGAGTATGAATTCACATTTGGTAAAGTTCTCACTGACAAGTGCTGCAGTCCCACAACACCTGAACAGGGTGAGCAGAGCAGATCCAGTGATGGTAACTGTGTTCAGCCAAGAGTCTAGAGTGCTAGACAAATCCATAGAGAGGAGGCAGATCTGAGCCCAAGTTAGAAAGTCAAGTCAGGGGCAGGATCAGGTCCAGGGCAAGTAACCAGGGTCAGCCAGCAGTCTGGTGATGACCAGGGAAGTTCTTAGTGATGAGGTGGGTCTGACCACCTGGGAGGTGATATGGATACAAAGGTTCTGAAACAGCAGTCTCTCAAAACCCAGTGTAAATTTCACTTGATCTGAAGCAATTCAGCAATTCACATACAATAAAAATGTGTTGTTTCTGTAGTTGTGTTTCTTTTTTTTTTTTTCTTTTATAGGGGAATGATACTACTACAAAGAGAAGAAATTCTTTTTTTAAGTAGAGCTATGAATTTCACAGGCCTTTGTGGCTTGGCTGACAGACTGTAAAAGGTTTGTGGGCTGGCTGTTACAGTCATCCAAACATATGAAACAGTTACTTATGAGTGACTGTGGAATCGTGACTTTAAAAACTGTGTTCTGTGATTAATTGGGTCGGTTCATCTGATGTATTTAGAGCTCTGAACAGGTGCAGGTATTTGGTACTATAGAAATTATGGTAGGACTGAAAACTGAGATACATTTCTGTTTAAATGTGAATGGTGACCTTTAGGTAAAAGCCAAACCTCTATGTGATATGGATGAAGTTTTGAACAGAATGGCCTATGTGTTGTTCAGTTTTAGTGTGGAAGGACACAATCATGGAAACTCTCAAATGTATGTAATGTTAATTATGTGAGTAGTTTCTTTGGGTGGGATTAGGTATCCAAACTGTGGTCATGTTTGAGTTGTTGCTCCAAAAAGACACAGATCTTATGTAGTTCTGTCATGACTGCCATTCTTGTGTGGATGTCAAAGATGCTCTGAGATATGTAAAAATGGCATTAGGCACCTGAATTGCTCCCGCTGAGGTCGCAGATTACTTGAGTCACTAGAGCTAAGTATATGTTAGAGCTTAAATTTACTGCAGAGGTAATTCCAGTTTTAAGTTGGATATTACACTTAATCTGACTCACATGAGCACAAATTAATCTTCCATCTGGTTTGGCAGGAAGTACAAGCTGGATGTTTGATGCTGAAGCTAATAGTGCAAATGACTGCTACCTTGTGTGGCAGCAGAATCTATAATGTTTACACCTTGATTGCTCAAGTGAAGCTAAAGTGATAGAAACTTACAGGAAGAAAGAGAAGTCTTAATTATTTTTGAGGGATCAGGACCCTGATTTCTTGATGTGTTTCTGCAGTGTTTGTGCTTTAGAATTCAAAAGTTGTGTTGTGTGCCTATATGCATAACTGAATTTTAATTCTTTTATATGACTGAAATATACCCAATTAAGTTGTCTGTCTTTAAATTAGTAAAGGACATAAAATACAAATATTTTTCTGACTTTAATAATTGGTTTCCCTTCATGACCTCAAAACTTACAAATTCCCCTAAATCTTGCATAATTTAATGCTGAACATCATGGTATTGGAAGTGTCCTTTAGCTGCCCTACATGGTAGTTAGCTTTGAAGAGTACATTTCATCAGTGCTGTAACTGCACTCTAATCTATTAAAACTATGAAGTGTTCTAATAGGTATTCAGTAACAGTTATACCTGCATTTTTTCCAGATTTTCAGTAAAGTGTTAGCACATATTGCATTACTATTATTATTGCACTATGTATTGAGATTTAATATTACAAAGAGGAATGTAACACACATTTCAGAGCTGAGGAAAAAGATTTGAGAATAGGTATGAGATGGAGATGAGGCTTTGTTAGGCATCCAGTACTCCATTGCAAGATGGGGCTGGTGCAAGTTTTAGGACAAATTTGGCCTTGTGAGCCTCTGAAGTTCTTTTGGCTTCAGAGGTGGGGAATTTGCCTTGCTTAGTAGCTCAGAACCCTTTGTAGCTCTGCTTCCATGAGATAATGTGGCATGTAGCAGGCACTGCATGAGAATGAAGTATAAGAACCAGTTGGCTACTTTTGTGCTGTCCTATTTAATAATTGTGTTCTGGTAGTGCTAGAGTGAAAATCTTTTGAATATCATTCTGTGAGGGGGGTGGGAAATGACTGATCAGTGAATGAGACGTTAAACTTGAAATTGTGAAAGAACTGTTGTAGCAGTTACTCAGTTGTTTTGTTGTTTTTTTTTATTTATTTTATTATTAGAAGTACAGAAATAGTCTTTATTTTGCCTCTAAGTAATTAATTCCTCCAGGTGTTACATGTGTAACCTTTAAGGACAATTCTTTCTTGTAGTAAGTGGTTTTTAATCATAGGTTAAAATATATTATTGTTGGTGCAATACATAAGGCTTCCTTTATATGGTTAAATGTAAACTGTTTATACAGCTAGTGTATTATTAGAATAGTCAAAAATGAAATCTCAATTTAGTTGCTGTTTGTGAACACAGTTTCTGCACCTTTACTCATTCTTGGGCCTGGGATGATGAAGAAAGAAAGCATGAAGAACCAGCAATGTTTGACACTGCATCAAAACGTCAGTAGCTTCTTGAAACTTAACTTTTCCATGTGCAGCTTGTGGCATGAACAGGGAGGAAGTCTTTGGGGAGTTTAGCTCTTTGATTTATACCAAATGTTTACTGAACATGTACAAATTGCAATTTCAGAGGCTTCATCTGGCTGAATGTAGTGTTATGGGACTGAAAAACACATCCTTCATGTGTAGGCTATCTTCTTTTCCAAGTGTCAGGTCCTAATATAAAAGCTGAAATGCAGCAGTTAACACAGGAGTAAGAAAACTTTGATATCCATTGCTGGCCAAATAAATTTTTTTCTCCCAATTTTATCCTCAAAAGCTAAGCTTTGTCAGAAATCTCTCCCCCAAAATGAGGACATAGTGAAAGCAAAGTATATCATATGGAGAGTTTAAACTGAAACAGCAATAGCTTTGATTGCTTTCCAGAACTCGTTTATGAAAAGTGGGATGCATAGTTTTCTCTTTGAGAAATCAAAAACCTCAGACCAACAAACATAGTTTCAGGCATTTTTTCATTGCATTTTTGCTTAATTTTCTGAGCTGGTGGTGTGATCTTGGGAAGTACTCAACAGAAAGCAGGAAGTACAACTGTTACTACAAAAAAAACCCCCAAACAAACCTCAGGATGAATTCTTACTGGAAAGTGTACAATTAGTGTTACTCACATTTAGAAAAGGCTAATATGAAGTGGTTATAGGGAATAAGTTGTGATAATCATTGAAGAGCTTAACTTGAAATGAATAGAGTTTATCCTTTTCACGTAGCAAAACAAAGCCTTTCAGTAGGAGTGGTAGGGATAAGAAATCCTTGTTGGTCAAGATTGACTTTGCTAGATTTGTGGATCTAATCTCATGATTTCCCTAGGGTGGATTCACCAGTCTGGATTTGGTCCTGTTAGACCTCTGGCTTCTGCTTCTATTCTGTATACAGTCAGAGTTTTTTTAAGGAGTAACATCTTTGCTGAGCATGTTGGGTAGTTTGGAGGGTAAGATAGGGGTTGTGCCTCTTTTGCTTTCTGGGAACTTTCAAGCACAAAAAGCAACAGGGAAAATGCATAGCTAGGTGAAGCTGGTTCTGGAACAGTAAATGCCAAAGAAGTTGGCAAAGTGAAGGCTGGTTGATACCAGCAACTGGTAAAGCAGTTAGCTTGGATAAACTTATTTGTGGGGATCTTGAAGTAGAAGAGAAAAATTTTATGGTGACAGATCTTAAGGGTAGCCAGTGACTGATGAGGGACGTGGTAGGATTGATACAGTGAATTATTGATAACATAAAGAGACTTCATCTTCTAAGGGTTTTTGTGATGCGGAAAACTGTTTTCTCAGCTTACATTGCAACTACTCCAGTCATTAAGAGATCATTCTTAGCTCTTGAACTTAATGTAGAACTAAGGTCAAAAATGAAGATTTCTACAGTTGTTTTCAGTAGCTTATTCTTCCCTTGAATATACTTAAGGAACTATGTAACTGATAAGGTGTTTTCCATATTTTCTTTTTCTGACTTCATTCACTAAAAGTAATTAATCCTCTTCATTTAAAATCTTCATTTTTTGTGTTCATAGTATATTGTTTCTCCTTAGTCTTTTTTCCCTAGGACTAACCAGGTGTACTTCTGTCAGTTTACTCAGATACTTGGTGCTGTCCTTTGAATTGCATGTAAATTTAAAAAAGAAAGAAAGGAAAAAAAAAAAAAAGAATTCTGTCACTTCTAAGAGCAGCATTTCAGTTTCTGCTTTTTCCGAACAACATGATTATTCTATTGTTTTGATGTATAATATTCCTGGTATCCAAGTCTTGGAAGATACTTAGTTGTCTTGCTCACTTGCCCTTGTCAATCAGTGTTAAAAATTGACCTTATTATCCCATTTCCTTAGCAGTTACAAGTACCCTCTGTTCTTTTCCTTGTAAAAGTATCTTATGCATTTTTCCCTGTACCTCTTACCAACAATTTTTTTTGTTCTACTTAGGTTATGTGATTTTTATTTGAAATTCTTGTTTTCAGTTGCTGATGTGTTGCAAAACAATTATAATCTCTATCCCAGTCAGGGTTTAGAATGGGCGTTTATAAACCCTGTTTCTTGACCTCTGCAATAAGATATTGCTTTTACTTCCCTGCTTGTCCTTGGGAGCAAACTGAACAATAGTAAAGTAAATTACATGTTCTGTGCAGAGCACTGCTGTCACTTACTGAGTTCCACTTAGAAAAAAAAAAGAGGCAACACAAGGTCATATTATCTTTGTTATATTTTTAGCTGTTTATTTTTCTGCTGTCGTTCCATGGTAAAGTATTTGTGCACAAGATAAATGCTTTGGTCTTTTTGGTAGAAGAATGGGTGTACCTCAAAAGTGAAAACTTTTTTTAACAACATGAAGGACAGTTCGGAGGGGATGATTCTGAGTTCACTACTTTCTCTTCACTTAAATCAAAATCACAAATAACAGTGTAAACTTAGCTGATGGTGTTTTTCAGAATATGATTGCATTAGGTATGCTATCAAAGCATTTTACTCATGGTGGAACAATGTTGGACCCATTCCCGGTGAACAGTAATACAAAGCATCATTACAGATGTATCTACTTCTTCGGTCTTTAATTTGCTAATCTCCTCTGTATTAATGAAACCTGGTAGCTGATGACTAGTTTTGGTCTAAAGTTATTTGGTCTAAAGTTGTTGCTTTTTTTTTTTAAAAGCTGTAAAAACTTGCATAGATTGGATTATTCTGCTCCATTTTAAACATTCTCACTTGTAATTAATTGTGTTTGTACACCCTCCGTGATAAATGGGAATTCACTTAATTTTATTTATATCTGAGTGATGTGAGCATAATTTGTTAACCTGGTACAGGAGACATTTTTAATAGATCTATAGGTGCTCTTGTCAATGTGAGATATAAATGTGTTGTGGTTTTGGTTTCTGTTTTGTTTGTTTGTGTTTCATTTGGGTTTTTTTCTGACTGACTTTTCCATTCTTGATGTAAATACTGGGGTGCTTCTTGTACCTGACTCCTAGTGATTCAAAGAGTATGATGCTAATCTTTGCTTTTGAGAATGACGTTGTAGGAGAGGAACTACAAGAAGTAGGTAAAATGAAAGATTAGTTGAAAAACAGTTAATTAAGCTGTGCTGGTTTCTTACAACTTCAGTCTCCTGAACGAATTCAGATCTTGAAAATATCATCTGAAATGACTGTGTGTGGCTTAAGTGCACCAATAGCCACAGTACCTAGGTACGAAAAATGGCCTCTTCTTAAATCCTCTTCCATGGTTGGTATCACTAATAGTTAAATAAAAAGGTCAGAAACGCAGGGGGCTGAACTGGCAGGAGTTTGGGTGAGATTAGGCTAGAGAAGGAAGTGTGAATTGGAAGGAGGGAACAAGGAGTTGGACAAGATGAGAATTACAGGGATCAGCCCTCAGAGGAGCAGGGACTGGGACTGGCTGGGTCACTGAGTAAAATCAGGTTGTGGCAAGGAGTTAGTGCAAGGGCAGGTCCAATTCAGGCAGAAGTACTGGTCCACTGTGACATAGCTTTCTCAGCCTGAGATTGGACAGGGCATTTTGCAGTTGCTGCATTCAGTGGATGACGTCAGATATTTAAAGTCTGTCCCAGAAATTCCCAATCTTCTCTATTTGCAGAGGGTAACCCAATTTTTAATCACTTAAATCATGCAGCAAGTTGAGGTCTCTGGATATTTGATGGTTCCAGCCATGCTGCTGCTTTGTCTTGGTGTCTGTATATTATCAACTGTTGGAACTTGTCTTTATGGCTTTTTTCTGTATCTTAACATTAAAAAACAAAAATAACTAAAAATTAATGCATTTAACTTTATTATCTGGGTGGAATACCAAATATGGAAACACAAGTTATGCCAGCCTAGATTGACTTACACCTATAGAATATTAAAGTTTTCACTGTTTTAACCACTAGAATATGTCATGCAACATAGAAATTTGATAGCATTCATATAAATGTCACTCTTTCTTTGAGTGTGTGGTCCTGCATGACATTTATTGTTCGTATTCATTATTCAAACCCCAATTAACTTCTGAATTCACTGTTTTATTATTCTGCAGCATTCTGAGTGCTTCACAGTTTTTCTCACTGTTTAAACAAGTTGGCATTTGCTGCATATTTAAAATGAGATGCAATGAGTGTAAGGTAAATGATTCAAAGTAATTCTTTGGAATGTCAGGTCTAATCTCTTCAGAAATGCTGTAAGTAGTGTTTTGAAACATGAAGTGCAGCTCCTGTTGGTGTCAGTTGTTCGATGCACTGTAGGTATGCAGACCAGTTTGAAGTCTAGCAGCCTACACCTGGGCACACAGACTATGAAGAGCTTGTTTCTTTCCATGCTGAGGACAGCTGTAGCATTAGAGAAGATTGCAGTGGATGGGTATAGGAGAGGTACAGATCTCCAGGCTAGTGCTTGCCTCCTTCAACTCTGAGGTTTCTCTTCTTTTCCTGTGATCTCTGGTTTAGTTCTTGAGTCTTGCTGCTTGTGGAAGAGACGAGGCCATGGACTTCTGTTGAAGTCCCGACTGTGTAATTCAGGTTTTCTGAGAGCAGAATTTGAATGCTACTTGCCATGGTGGGGTTCAATTTGTGTATTTCAGTACAACTATAATTGGTGGGGTTTTTTTTCCCTCTGGGTAATGAAAGTTTTCTTAAATAGAGCTGATAATGAGTGTCCTCTGAGTCAGGTTTTTTTCAGAGCTGCTGCTGCTACCTTTGCAAACAATAGCAATATTTGGCAGACGTATAGCAATTGGTAATTCAAAATGAGAATGGGCTTCTGATGGAGAGCTTCTTGCTCTACTCACTGTACGTATTTAAGCATACAACTTCTTTCTAGTAGTAAGACTTCTGACGTAGTAAGCTTGTTTGGCTCAACATACATTCCCTGTCATTTGTCAGTGTTAGAATGTCACAATAGCTTTGTGAAGAGATCTGAGAAACTTTTTCCCCCTTGGTCTTCTCTAAAACACTCAGAGAAAAAAGTCTTTCTTCATCAGATATTTATTATTGTTTGCATATTGTATTTCTAAGTATAGATTGCTCTTCTGAATTTGACTTGACCACTCACTCCTGCTTTTTGGAAATCTGCTGCTGTTCAGTGGCTGTCTCATGAGTCTGATAACACTAGTTATTCAAATAATGGCATTTATTGTCCTTTGCAGGCACAATCGTGCACTCTTCAAACACAGAAGTTTAGTGCGGAAATACACTTTTTAAGCAGCTGATATAACTTAAAAGTACTAAGTGCTATTTGAGTTTTAGTAACGTAGACATACCATTTCACTATGTGGCTGATGGTTAGCTATCACTAGTTTCATATGTGTCTATACTTGAACATTTTTATGTGTGGAAGAGGGAATGGTATGAGAGGATTTCTGGAAGGGGTACCATACTGAAAGCGTGAACAAAGAACAGTGTTTTATGGTCTGCTAATTTGCACTAATGTGTAAAGGCTAGAATAAGCGTACTGGGTCTGGCAGAGATGGAGTTAATTTTTTTCACAGCAGTCCCTGTGGTGCTGTGTTTCCGATTTGTGACCACAGCAGTGGTGGTAAGGCACCAGTGTTTTAGCTGTTGCTGAACAGTGCTTGCACAGCATCAAGCAAAGCCTTCTCTGTTTTGGACTCTGCTTCCCCCTGGGAGTAGGCTGGGGTAGGGCAAGAGGTTGGGAGGGGATGCAGGCAGGACAGCGGACCCCAACTGACCAAAGAGGTATTCCTTACTGTATAGCATCACGCTCGGCAATAACATTGGTGGTGCTGGTCGTGGTGGTGGGGATGTTCCAAGGTAACCATTGCTCAGAGGCTGGCTGGGCATCTGTCCGCTGGTGGGAGTGGTGAGTGATTGCCTTTGCATCGCTTGTGGGGTTTTGTGGCCTTTTATTCTTTTTTTACCTCTACCTCTCCTCCCCCCTTATTAATCTGCCTTTTTCTCAACACCCACAAGTTTTACTTGCTTTTGCCTTTCTGATTCTCTCCCCTATCCACTGGGGAGGGCAGTGAGCAAGCACCTAGGTGGGGGCCTACCTGCTGGCTAGGGTGGACCCACTACAATAAGTTAAAAGTTTTCAGCTGTGTATACAACTTTCTGCCATCCTGTATATTGAATTATGAAATTGTGTTATTAACTTCGTTTTTAACTTCATCTTTTTTGATCTTGTACTGACAAGTCTACTAAACTAATGCCTAATTCAAACGTCAGATTTAATTCTTCCCTTATTTTTATGATCTTTTTATTCAATGTTTCAAATGATTTGTAGTTGAATTTTGACAACATTCTCCCCACACATATACTTTCCCTTGTTTTTTTTGTTCTTCTGCAAAATATTTTGTGCCAGTCATTTGATGAAAGAACATGTTACAGTGAATTAGTCCATCAGCTCACGCAAGACCTGATGAGCTTTTAGTTGGAACAGTGTATTCAATTCCAGGATGGTAACTAAAAAACATGGGAAACATGGGGGAGACTGTCACCAGGGTGGCTTTATTGAAATCACTAATTATGGTGTAAGTCAAAGAGGAAAGCTGATTTTGAATTGCATGCAATATTTATAGAAAGGGTGAGTCTTTTTCAGTCACCATTAAAATAGTGCTTTGCAGCTAAATGTATGCTTTAGCCAAAAGTGGTAGCATCTGATGTGATGAGAAAGGTAGTTTTTATGTATGCTTATGCATATAAATTTGATTAAAATATGCAACATACAATTTTTTAATTTCTGAAGCAATAATTTTCTTGTCTTAAACCTTTTTTAGAGTAAAAAAATTTTAATTGCCTCATATTAATAAATATGTGACTGTAGCTAGTGGAAAAACCAGACTTACTCTCATTTGCTGTATCCATCAGGATTTTAGAGTTGATTGGTACGCTGCCCTCATTTTTGGTTTTTTGGGGTTTTTTTTTCTGGCTGTAAATAAGTTGAGTGCAGCCATTAAGAAAATACTGTTCCTGCATCTGTAGATTAAGTTACTGCTGCCAAGACTAAGCTAATGCTGTAATATAGATGCTAATCCTAAGAATCTAGATTTTATTTTTCAGTAGCTTAATAGTTTGTATGTTTACTTAAGTGTAGATTAAGTCACTTAACTGTATTTTTTAAAAAAATCAGACAAATATTTCATGTAGAAGTTTTAAATGTAGCTGTCTTTAAAGGAAATATGAATGTAAATGTATATAAATGCAAATACTTACCACCTTCCCAGTCTTTATCAACTCCAGTTTGTTTTCTAATGTTGAACTAGAATGTTGAAATTAAGAAAATAAGTAAATTTATACATAAGTTATAAATAAGTAGTATATTTACAGTTATTTTGTATATTTGATGTGCATATAAAATATCGTACACTTGTTTTGTGCATTTATGTAAATATAAATGTAACTATCCATATTGAATACATGGATTTATTGATTTTCAAGAAAACTTTCCTTTCATCCATTCTTATGTTCTGAAGATGCAAAAACATTAAATTAAGGCACAGAAACAATGTAGTGGAACCCGACATCACATGGAATAAGTGAAATTTTTCTTCATATGAAGTTAGTGTGGGCTATGGTAGTGGGCACTTCTGTTATTCTGCAGAACAAAGCCTCCCTGTCTCTAGCAGAGAGAATTCCTGAAGTAGCTTTCTTGAGCTAAACCTCAAGCAGTCTTTCTTACTGTATAGTTCACTGGAGGAAAAAAATTACATTTTTTTCTTAATTCTACCAGTTTGGGTAGAAGGTGAACCAGAGGTGCTTTTGGCATTATGGGACACTGTTTCCTCAGCTTCATTTTTGGGAAATGCTTTTCCTATTCCTGAAGATGTTGGAGGTACTTCTGCATGGGGAAAACCAAGAGTTACAGAAAGCTCTTTTCTTCTGTTGTGCTTTTTGGGTGTATAGTTGTGGAGTCCAGTGGTCAACATAGCAGGATACAGTTTTCTTCCCTTCTCTATTGAAAGCTTTTTTTCCTTATAAATCAAACGTATGACAGATGGGGTTCCTTTTAGACTGTGTTAATCTAGGTTTATGAGAAGCTCAGAATGGAATGATGTCATTTTGGAGACAGAGAACGAGGTGTATGTTTACAGGCTTTTTTAGTGAGAACAAACCTTTTTTTTTTTAGATTGAAGCAAAAGCTGAGTTTTATATCATATAAATGTTGACTTGTTGCTTTATATACATGTGCATACATTGACAGAACTGTTTTCTCTTCTAGGATCCTTCTGTTACACAAGTGACAAGAAATGTTCCTCCAGGGCTAGATGAGTACAATCCTTTCTCTGATTCAAGAACAGTAAGCACATTTATTTCTTAATTTTGCTGTTAATCTTTTTAGGTAAGGTTTGTGAGTTATTGTTTTGAGAGTTTGGGACTAGTATAAAACATGTGACAGGCTAGCTAGAGGTAATGGAAGATGTGTAAGGATAGATAGTCCCATCAAGTATCTGGAGGATTCAGTGGGTGGGTTGACTTAAGTGAGCTTTGACCTGTTAAGGATAGTGGCTCTCTGAAAGGGAACCAAAACAAAACTGAGTTTTTCCTGTGTTCAGTAAGACTTCTGGTAGTCTGTCCTTACGCTTTTCTGAATTTTACTTGCTTTAAAGCTTGTGACTGTGGCCCTATTCCCCAGCGTCTTGCTTTTGATTTCCATTTCACTTAATAAAAGTGCTGTTCAGAATAAGAAAAACATTGCATTTAAGTAACAGTCTGCAGGCTATGAGTAGTTGTGCTGTAGTGAATGGAATAATTTATGTCCAAGAAACACAGTTGGTTTTTGCCTCTAATTTGTATAGTTTTAATTTACCTTGTGCTTATTTTCACCCATGGAGGGGAAAATACAAGGAATGGGGTAGTAAATTCATATTGTAAGAGCATTTTTCAGTAGTTACTTTTGACAGTGGAGATCTTGTGCAAGATGAGCAAAATGTATGGACGATTACTGTCTGTCAGTATAATTTATAAACATTAAAATATTGTCTTTTTCAAATGTAGGCTTATTTCTTATGGCAAATCTGGTAGTGCTGATAGGGAATGTTGGTGTTTGAGTCTTTGCAGTACAACAGTAAGGCTTCATACGGTGTTTAAAATGCTAGACTGGAAGAACCTTGGTTCTGAGTATGCCTTGGATCAGCTGTTTAAGGCAGAATATTTACAACTAGCAACAGTATTAAATAAGTCTCCAAAATCTTTTTCTCCAAACTCACAATGTCATGAATTATGTTTGATTTATCTTTCTGAAGCTTGAACAGTTTCAAAATTGCTTTGTATTGACCATAAATTAGAAAGACAGTCTGACATTTTTTATTGATTTTGTATTTATTTTTACATGCAGCTCTGCGGGAAAAGAAAAACCGAAGTATATGGTTAAGGTTATCTGGCTTTGAACAGTCAGTTGTTCATGTATAAAAAATTCTAATTGCTCATTACAGATGTCACTCTTATAGAAAAAACGGGAGGATGGAGGAAATCTTTAAGTCAGTGTTCAGATCTCCTAAGTATGTGCTATATTCATACACTGTGGTTCAATTAATAATCTATGGGATGTTACCAAATTCATAAAAACTGTCTGTTGAATGAGCAGTTCTCTTTCTGTAGAGGAAAAGAACTTTGACAGGTTTTCTTGCAGAAAGCAAGGCTGAAAGAATAAAGCATGTTCAGCTAAGAGTGCAGTAGTAATCAACCTTTAGATGATACTCCCCTTCCTCTCTCTGTCTCTTGTGGATGCTGAATATGTAAGTATTTATTCTGTAATTATATGCTTTTGCAGGAATGTGCTTAGGTACCTGAGGAGATGCTCACAATTCCATGTACTCACCTCTCTTTCCTACCAGCTTTGTATGCAAGAGGAGAGCATACTATGCATGTACAAATAAATGTATGCAACAGGACTGGAAGTGAATGTCTTTAAAGATTGAATGAACAGAGGTAGGAGCAGGGTCTGTGAATTTTGGGCTTGGAGGATTACAATGTCCTTCAGGGTAGGGATAGAAATTACTCTGCATTTTGTGTGCTGTGCAGAGCAAAAACATCCAAATAGTTTCTGGGGGCTTTGATTTGCTGCTGTTCCTTGTTGTACCTTTGTTGAGAAGCTGAGTCGTCTTGAACAGTTTTGTGCAGGTAATCCCACTTCTAACATTTGGAAACCATAATGGTGCTAGTGAGCAGAAAGGATACAAGCTGGTGGTAGCAAAGTATGTCCTGGAGATTTCTGTGCTTTTTAGTTTGAGAATTGCTGGTCAGTAAGACTTAAAATGATGTTGTTTCGCTATGAATAACAATGTGTAGTTGTAGTTTTTAAGGAAGCTGAGAATGGTATGCTTCAGTTGGAAATCCAGATTTCTAGTGGTAGTGGTAAGATGGTAGGTATCTTGCAGTCTATAGCATTAACACAGCATTAACCTTCTTTCCCCCTTCCCTCCAAATTCAAGTTAATAAAGCATGCTGGAGTGCAAAAACACTTCTCCATTGCAAATCCAGACAGGAATGTTTCTTCTGTGAGAAAGTGACTTCAAACTGTGAATACTGACATTCGTTATCTTAGCTCAGTTGTGTTCTCCCTTTGCCAAGGGAGATGCTTCCTATCAGTTCTTTCTTGGTCATCAGGATAGGGCATAAAAAAACCCAGTAAATTCTACTTTTTCTTGGTATTCCTTATTCTAATTTCTTCTTTTTTTTTTTTTTTTTTAATTATTTCAGTGCATTCACCTTTTCTCGGTCAACTTTTATCCTTCACATCTGCAGTGGGAAGTTTGGTGGGAAAATAACATGTAAGACGTAATGAGGAAAGTGAATGGGCATAGGAGATTTTAGGGCTCAAGTGTCACCAGCTGATATCTAACATGAGAAATCAGGAGTCTTTTTTTTTTTCTTTTTTTTTTCTTCTTACCAAATTTCAAAGCCTGTCTTATTTTTGATTGTTAAACAATGTTTTCAGTGAATGGTATAAATGTCAGATTAAATATCATTGCCTGCATCTTCAGTGATTTTATTGCCAGCTTTAACAGTCACCATGGAGATGACTTTGTGTCTTTTGTCATGTTTCTGAAATCAACAAGGAACAGATGTGATCAGACAATTAGTATTTTTGCTTCATCTTTTAATGAAAATACTGTTGAAGGAGGCCTTTAATCTCTTCCTCCTTCTACAAGTTTTGCTAATGCATGTTGAACTTCTCCGAGCACTGTGTATAGATGCATAACGTGTAGACACAATAATGCATATAGCAATCACTTTCAAATTGCTGTATTAAAAATTTGGAAGAAATCATTGGTAGAGTTGGGTTTTTTTTGTTTTTAAGAGACATATTTCGATGGATTTTTTTTTTTTTTCCCAGTAAATTCCTGGGCAGCTTCCCTCCTGTCTTGCACCCAAATTCAGTGAAGTGTTTATAAGACACCAGACTGACCATCCACACCTGGCTTCTTTTGGAAGTCTTCTCCCTGCCCCCAATAAATGGACTACTTCACTCACATGGGGAAATCTATTAAAGAGAAAACTAATTTTGAGCATTTATCTTCAGCCAACTTCTTCTCTTTGAGAGGTCATATAATTTGCTGCTTCTCCCAGTGCAGCTGTGAGAGCAAGGCATGAAATAAAAAGATCTATCCCAGAAGTAGCATTTGGGGTAGGAACAAAAAGGGGTGTTGTAAAGTGGGGTTGATTGAATTTCAGGATATAAGTACCTTATCGTAAAAGACCATGGGCCTGTGAAATAAAGTCTCTAAAAACAGTAGACTTAGTTCCCCTATCCAAATATGGGTGGTATATCATGATATGATATGATAAAAACAGAATTGCTGACTCTCTCTTCCTGTGAATGTCTCATCAATCCTACGCAGGCTGTCAGTCGGCTATCTCTCTTCCATACCCAAATCCCTAAGCCACCAATAGCACTTGGACAGGCAACCAACAGCACATGGACAGACAGGTATGACAAAGTAAGTGCCAAGGCATAGGTTGCAAGGGACCTCTGGAGGTCATTTTTTTCAACCCCCCCTATTCAAACTGAGTCACTAAGTTGCATTCGTCAGCACCTTGTCCTGGGAAGTTTTGGATATATACAAGGATGGAGATCCTGCACCCTCATTGGGCAACCTGTTCCAGTGTTTGGCAGTTCTTAACAGTGATTCCCCCCCCCCCCCCCGTAATATCTAATTAGTTTGCTGTGTTACAACAAGTAACATGCTGTGTAATAAAAGCAGCATCATCTTTTCCCAACAGCCCCATGTGTATGCTGATCCATAAGGGAGTCAGAATGGATCTGTTTCATTTCTTATACTTAGTAAATTATGTGTTGATTATGGCAGAATTATACAGCTTTATCCTTTTATGTGAGTAAGCCAGACTTTGGTCCAGTCGGTATGATATTAGGAAATGAAAGAATTTTTATGGGATGACTTTGACTCAGGTAAGAAACATGGATCAAGTCTTGTTTTGAAATTTTCATTATGCCTGCCATGGGGCCAAGTCTTCCACGTTCCAGAAGAATGGATAGGACTGTTAAATTTGAGAGGGGAAGAAAGAGGCTTGACTTCTACGGCCCTGAACTCAACGGAGAAGCCTATGTCTACTCATCTACTTCTGAGACAAAAGAAAGCACAGTAGTTTTTGGGTACTCTGGTATGAACTGCATAAGATGTTCGTCAAGGTTAAAGGAGTCCCCTGGCAAGTGCCAAGTTCACTGGTTTCCTTCAAAGATGCCTCAGCAATTTTTATTCCTAGGAAACCTATGTCAATAAAAATGAAAATAACATAGACAAAAGTACACTAACAGATGAGAATTCCTTTTCTGCTTATTTGTTATGGATCTCAGTGTCTTTATGAAATGTCCATTAATTCTCAAAAGTAGTTCTTGCAGTTACTTCATTTGACATCTTCAGGATTTTGACAGTTATTGACCAAGTGTCTCTCTCCCACTTGCATCTTTTGTGCTGATAAAACATTTGAGGTGACCTTAAAAAAAGTGAGTGTTTGCTTTTGGTTCTAAATAGCAAATCAATTGCTCCTATAACTAACTTCAATCTGACCCCTTGGTAATAGTATTTCCTCAATATGATTTACTATGTACAGGTTTTGTGTGTATTAAATGCATATCCCTTGCAAACCTTTTAAAAACCTAGATCTGAGCTATTGCTTTCCAGAATGCCTCCAATTTTAGACTTCATGCATCTTGTACAATAGCACTTGGGCCATTTCAGTCAGTTTTTCAATACAACGGCTTGCAAATACATTTCCATTTCAGAATGTAAGGAACCTACTGTATGCTACTTAACATTCCAACAGATATTTTTACTGGAATTGTTTTGCAGCTCTTTTGTGAAGTTAGTTTAATTCTTAATTGAGCTAACGTCAGAAATGGCAATTAGAGCAAACTTGTGCTTAGTCTATATTTGGAAATTAATGTGAGACATTGACTTGTAGAATTGTGTTTTGTATTGTCTTTTTAATAACTGTAGAAAGAACTGTCTGCCTTACTGTTTTGTCTACCAAGCCAATAAATTACTATTTCTTTTACTTTTATTGAGTATGTTTTATTTGCATGTATGAAGCAACACTTGTTTTGAGTACCTTGTTTGCATTAAAGCTTAGTGTGCATAACCTCTGTGCTCCCTGGTTCTTGTTTGTTTGCCTTTTATGCATTTTTATTGAACTTCCGTTTTTCCAGTTATTACTGAATACTGGGAAACATATTTATAGGACAAAAAAAGACATTAAGTGGTTTCTGATAAAATGTTATCACAAACCCATTTTTTTCCTTCTTTTTTTCTTGTATCCTGTACCCTTTCCTTACTACCTACATCAGTCCAATAATAGATAATCTTGTATGTCAGCTGAACTTTAAGTCCATGCAGTTCTCCAGATCTGCTGCACAGTGCTAGAGCTTGAAGATGTACCTTCTCTGATTTTGCTTCAGTACTTCTTGCTTCTAGAAAAATCCCAAACTGTACAGCTATGTTTTTCATTTTTGTGTTGGGGTTTTTTTTTTTTGGTAGCCGAATGATTTTCCGAGGCAGCAGGATACTTCTGTTTGTTTCATGTTAAGTAGCTGTGGGATTTTTTTTGCTTCTCAGCTTTGATTAGGGTTATAAAAATGAGTACTTCCATTTGATAGGAAGACTTAGTGCAACCTGAATTTAAAATGGTTTCATGCTGGTCACTTTTTAAGAGCCATCTCTTAAGAGCGCAGGAGCAGGCAATTCCAAAGTGTTGGAAGTCAAGCAAATGGGGCAGAAGGCCGGCTTGGCTGAGCAGGGATCTTCTTCTAGAACTTAGGTGGAAAGGAAGGTGTATGGACATGGGAAGCAAGGACAGATGACGTGGGAGGACTGCAGAGATTCTGTTTGCCACTGTAGGGAGAAAATTTGTGTGGCCAAAGCTCGATTAGAGTTCAAGCTGGCAGGCACTGTGGAGGAGAACAAAAAGGGCTTTTTAAAATATGTTAATAGCAAAAGGAGGATCAGAGATAACATCAGTCCATTACTTGATGAGGTTGGTCACCTCACAAATAGGGATGTAGACAAAGCGTAGATGTTTAATGCCTTCTTTGTCTCTTTAACACTGATGATGGGCCCTGGGACCCCTGGAGCCCTGTGACTGGGGTTATCATAAACTCCCAGTGGACTCTGAAGTTGTTTGAGACTTACTGTTCCAGCTAGATGCACATGAGTCTATGGGGCCTGATGGGATTCATCCCAGGGTACTGAAAGAGCTGGCCAATGTTATTGTGGGACCTCTGTCCATTATTTTTCAATGGTCATGGGAGTCTGGAAAGGTACCAGTTGACTGGAAGCTGGCAAATGTCCCAGTTTTCAAGAAGGGTAAGAAGGAAGACCCTGGTAATTACAGGCATGTCAGTCTCACTTCAGTGCCTGGTAAATTTATGGAAAAGGTTTTTCTGTGAGTTACTGAAAAACATTTGAAAGACAACGCAGTCATTGGTCATAACCAGCACGGGTTCACCAGGGGAAAGTCCTGCTTAACTAACTTAATTTCCTTTTATGACAAGGTCACCTATCTAGTTGACCAAGAGAAGCCAGTAGATGTGGTGGTTTTGGATTTTAGTAAAGCTTTTGATACTGTCTCTTGCAACGTCCTTCTGGACAGAATTTTCAGCACACAGCTAGGCAAGTCCATAATACATTGGATGAACAATTGGGTCGTGGGTTGGACTCAGAGAGGTGTGTATATAGTAAATGGGGTTGCATCAGTCACCAGTGGGGTTCCCCAGGGCTTGATTTTAGGGCCGGTGCTCTTTAGTGTTTTTACAAATGATCTGGATGCAGGAGTTAAATGTACATTAAGTAAGTTTGCTGATGATACTAAGGTAGGAGGAGCTGTGGACTCCCTCAAGGATAGAGAGGCCTTACAGATAGATCTGGATAGACTAGAGAGTTGGGCAATCACCAACCATATGAAATTTAACAAGAGAAAGTGCCAGATTCTCCACCTGTGACAGGGAAATCCTGCTTATTTGTACTAACTGGAGGACGAGAGGCTGGAGAGCAGCCCCCTGGAAAGAGATCTGGGGGTTTGGGTTGATGGCAAGTTGAATATGAGTCACCAGTGTGCCCTGGCAGCCAAAAGGGCCAACTGTGTCCTGGGGTGCATCGAGCACAGCACAGCTAGCTGGTCGAGGGAGGTGATTGTCCCACTTGACACCGCGCTGGTGTGGCCCCACCTCGAGTACTGTGTGCAGTTTTGGAAGCCTCAGTATAAGAAGGACATCAAACTGTTAGATCATGTCTAGAGGAGGGTGACCAAGATGGTGAAAAGTCTCAAGGGCAAGACTTAGTAGGAACAGCTGAGGTCACTTGTCTTGTTCAGCTTGGAGAAGAGAAGGCTGAGGGGTGACCCCATCGCAGCCTACAGCTTCCTCACGGGGGGCAGCGGAGGGGGGAGTGCTGATCTCCACCTCTCTGGTGACCAGCGATAGGACATGAGGAGATGGAATGAAGCTGTGTCAGGGACAGTTCAGATTGGGCATTAGGGAAAGTTTCTTCATGGAGAGGGTGGTTGGTCACTGGAACAGGCTTCCCAGGGAAGTGGTCATGGCACCGACCCTGTCAGAGTTCAAGGAGCATCTGGACGACGCTCTTAGTCATACGGTTTAGTGCTAGGTCATCCTGCGAGGAGCAGGGAGTTGGACTCAGTGATCCTTATGGGTCCCTTCCAACTTGAGATATTCTGTGATTGGAATGCTTTCTTCATTAGGTTCTTGATCTATAGAAAATGATTTATAATACCTGTGCCTGTTGTGCATTGAATTGTGATCTTTGAATAATAACCTGGAAAAATAAACACATTAAAGCAGTATTGAACTTCCACCATTTGAGGTGGATTTGAGCACTGACACTTTGTTCCCTTGTGCGCGCATTATGAAGCCAAGGTAAGTAATTATGAAAACATGGTAGTATACAAAAACATGCATGGCTTTTTCTGCCCTTAATGAAGAAATGCTACTATATTTCAGCAACTGGCTGTATCCTGTGAATACGGTGGCTGGAATGCAACTTTTGCTGGGCTTGTATTCTTAATACACATAACAAACTAAGAGAAGTTCTGGAGTGATAGCCAGCAATAATCAACGGTGGATGTTGAAGCAGATACATGATTTTTCCTTACCTTTTCTAACTACCTCTGATTCTCTTACAAGCTCTTTGTATTTTTCTAACATCATGCACTAATTCCATCAAGTGATATTATATAACTCATAAGTGATATTAAACACAGAATAACATTCATGAATGGTGTACGCATACTGTAGCTCAAAAATAGCTGCTTTAAATGCACCATAAGAAGAGACTAACTAACCATGCTGGCTTTTTGCTGCTTTGTCAAGTGTGCTACTGGGGTAAGACAGCCTTTAGAAAAGTGGAATCTATTTTTGAAGAAAACTTCAGAGTTTAAACTCTGCTAAGCTAAGTGTGAAACTGTAAGGCAAACTCAAAGCTCTGAGGAAAAACTTGTAGAACAACTTGAGAAACTTTCTTTCTGGAAAGCAGGAAGCAAGAGTACTAACAGAAGATAATGATGTAGAAAAAAACTGAATGAATTGTTTCTTTACAGGGGTAGTGTCTTAAATTTGAATTCTCAACAAAATAGGCTTTAGAGAAGCGGTAACTTGCTGGAAATAAGAAGTCAGCTGAGTGTTAAGTAAACTAAGATGGAAGATTGCTAAAGCATTAATTGGAATGTATCTCAGCTGGCTTCATACCAGCAGAAGGAAAAGTGACAGCTGTCACACTCACTGTAGAAAAAGCTCTTAAAAGGATTCAAGAAATTAAGAGGCCAGAAGGTGCAAGTTCTTTACTGGGCAAGTAGGGGCGGGGGGGAGGGGTCACAGAGAAGTCTAATTATAAATGCTTTTTTTGTTGGTTGGTTGGGTTTCTTGTTTGTTTAGGGTTTATTTTGTTGGTTTTTAGCAGACCTCTACACAGACAGGGGCTTTAACCTTCCAACAGACATGAAGTTGCATTGACTGCTTTGTCATTCCTGTGTTAAGTAATGGACTGTAGCACGCAGATCTAACAACATGAGACTCAAGGCAGCTGTTCCCTTGCACTGCAGTGCTTGAAATAATAAGCCTGAAGTATCCTCCTTCATCTTACTACAGTGATACAGCTGTATTGTTTTTGAGGGGCTGAGACCTGAAGGAAGACCATAATCCCATTCATATTATTACAGAGTATCCAAAGATGTATGTGATTCTTAATCACGTACCAGCCTTGTAAAAGCCATGATAGCCTTTCAGTTGTTGCAAAACTCCATGATGGTCCAAATAATCAGGTCAGTTATACTGGTTACTGTAAGGATATGTAGAATGTGAAAGTATCTGTTCATTAAGGTCACAGACTTTATTCAGTTTAAAGGGAGTAATAAGTAAAAGGGAAAGCAATAAACAAAAGCAGAAACACCTGATAGGTAAGTGGTAACAGAGACGAAATGGAAGACCAAAACTCTTCAGCCACTAATTTATGGGCTTTGAAGAGGGTCAACCTGGACTTTTAACTAATAAGAAGGAAGAAACAAGATAAGTATGAATATTATGGATAGTCGAGGGGAGCCTGTGGGACTATGCAAAATTTATTAAGGAATATTTAGGGGAATAGTCAAAGATGTGGAGCAGTGGGAGACTGGGGAGGAACAAGGAGGAGACTACAGAAGAGGATGGATTAAAAGGGGCTGGTTGCATGTAAGTTGCTACCAGTCAGTACACTTGTCTGACAGCCATATGCCTAATTGCTGCAGTTATTGTTAAATCCTTTCTTAACTGTCTATCTGTGACATTTCACTCTCTACCACATCTGTGAGCACTGCGAAGTCTAGGTGCCAAGAACTGGAGAGACTAGAGTGAGAGGCTTAGATACCAGCAACGTGGTCAGACCCCAAGTAGTAGTGGTCAATATGTCTGTGGTGTCAACAACTGGGCATCTGGGTGTCAGCAGCTGGAGGGACCAGGGGCCCATAGGGCCCACGTGTTTGAGGTGCCAGCAACTGAAGGGACCAGTGTGTTTTCCTCTGTGTGTGTATGTGTAATTCACTAGCAAACTTCAAGCTGGACTAGCTGGCAAATAGGAGGAAAACCTCTCTCTGGGAAGACTCAAAGTCTGAGCCAAAAGTGAGTAAGGGAGTCTGGGATCTGGGCTTGGATATATGGCAAGCTGAGAGCCTGTGCTGGTGTTTGAGGGAGCTGTGAGTATGGAGGTTGCTTGTGACATGAGTGTACGAGTGCATGCATGAATCTTCTAGTGAACGTCAAGCTGGGCTAACTGGTAAACAGGAGGAAACCTGTACACCAGGTAAGATAGCTCCAGGTCCAGCCAAGTATATCAGACAGGCTGAGGGCTTACTGCTCACATCTGAGGGATCTGCAACTGTTGGTGTGCTTGTAAATCTAGAGTGAGGCATGTGATTTCAATAGTGAACTTCAGTGCTGATCAGCTGCAGAGGAGGAATGGGGTACGACTCTGTAACTACGTTCTACATAGTTCTGATAGTGTTATGTGGGTGTGCTGTGGCAACTTGTGTGGCTGGCCATCCTAGTGTCCTTGGTGTGTGCGGGTTTGTGTGTGTTTGTGTGCATGCCTGGAATACACACTCAACTTGCTGCTAGCTGAACCTGGAAGCGGGAAAGCAATAGCTGTCTCCATCAGACTGGAATGGAGAGCCCTCAGAGGGTCTCAAAGTGCACTGGACTGGGCTCTAGCAGTCGAAAAGGAGGAGTCCCCAGGTCCCAGAGTCTGCTGGAAGTGGTAGCCTTTGTAACATCCCTTAACAGCTTTTGTTCTCCAGCCCCTCTTGACTTCTTAGGATTCCAGGATGCATGGCCCCTGCTACAAATCACTGGTGTAGTCTCATTTCTGCCAGGGAGCACAGGCTTTTACCTAGGCACTGGGTCTTTTACACAGTTGTCATTATGTACACAGTAGACAGCAATTCTAACACCATATAGATGGCCAGCTAGCATATAGTGGAACCTAAACAATGTAGAAATCTGAATCGGAAGAATCTTGTACATAATTAGTACCTTATATTAATGTCGTATATCATATATGCTATTGGCTAACATCTTTGATTATGTAGCTCTAGTGAGCTTTCTGATTGGTTCCTTTATTCATAAGCATATATGCATGTTACAGTCATTAGCAGTACTGCAGGCTGTTGGGACAAAGCATCTTTCAAGGATAAATATTTTGAATTAATTGTTCAAATATTTTCTAATCTGACAATCCACCTTTTTGCAGTATTACATGTAATAGTACTATTACTTTTTACAGTATTACGGGAGAGCTACTGTAGTCCTTGCTGGAGATTCTGAACAGTCTTGCTCATTAGTCTAGCATGCAGCTGCTTATCGGTTATGCTTTCAAAGCTATTGTTACTTTAGCCACAGAGCTACTATAATCAGGCTTTTTTATTTTGGCTTTTGTAGCATTGTTCTGGCCCACAATACATAATGCATAAGAGTTTTTGTTCAGTAGCTTTTTGTTACTCTAGTGCAGGTTTTGTATCTTATGTTTGAAGCAGGAGATGATAAGACTCTTGATGGTTGTCTGGTTTTTGTAGGAGTTCTCATACAGGCCTTTTTCCTTATCACAGAATGCTCCATCATAAGGAGTAGCAGTATTAACTGTCTTTAACCAGCTTCATAGAATCATAGACTCATTCAGGTTGAAAAGATCTTGAAGATCATTGAGTCCAACCGTTTACCTAACACTGCCAAGTCCACTACTAATCCATGTCCCTAAGCCTACAATGTCTACACCAGGGCTGATGACTCAGCCACATCCCTGGGCAGCCTGTTCCAGTGCTTGACAACCCTTTCGTGAAGAAATTTTTCCTAATATCCAATCTAAACCTCCCCTGGCACAGCTTGAGGCTGTTTCCTCTTGTCCTATACTTGGGAGAGGAGACCAACACCCACCTCACTACAACCCCCTTTCAGGCAGTTGTAGAGAGCGATAAGGTCTCCCCACAGCCTACTTTTCTCCAGACTAAACAACCCCAGATCCCTCAGCCGCTCCTCATAAGACTTGTGCTCCAGGCCCCTCACCAGCTTGGTTGCCCTTCTCTGGACACGCTCCAGCACCTCAATGTCTTTCCTGTAGTGAGGGGCCCAAAACTGAACACAGGACTCGAGGTGCGGCCTCACCAGTGCCCAGTACAGGGGGACGATCACCTCCCTGCTCCTGCTGGCCACACTATTTCTGATACAGGCCAGGATGCCACTGGCCTTCTTGACCACCTGGGCACACTGCTGGCTCATATTCAGCTGGGTGTCAACCAGCATCCCCAGGTCCTTTTCCACTGCACAGCTTTCCAGCCACTCTTTCCCAAACCTGTAGCGTTGCGTGGGGTTGTTGTGACCCAAGTGCAGGACCTGGCAATTAGCCTCCAGTTGTCTTCATCCTACAGCACTGAATATCTTTCTTAGGATGAAAAGCTTGAGTCACCAAGCATTTGTGAGAAATTAGACCTCTCTGATACTTCAGTATTCTGTAAGGAGCTGGAATATATGGTGGAAAGATAATCTTGAAATGCTGGAATCAGCTGATGTTGCTGAGATATGCTGCAATATCACACACAGAGGCAGAGTTTACTCAGGCATGTTTTCTCCTCAGTGTATTGCATTTGTGCATTTCAAAAGATGGTTAGAAAAGGCACAGATAATCTGGGCCAAGTCATAATTTGCCAAGTTAGTGGTATTTAGTTGATTCCTGCTTTGTTTTAAGGAACTTTTGTATGGAAAACATCACACTTCTCACCGTATTTTTGTTCTTGATTTCAGTCTTATTAGGGACAAGTGGTTCTCTGTCTTAAAAGATCACAGAACAGGGTAGTCTTTCATGTTGCAAGCTCTACATAAAGAAAGAATTGTAGTTTCTGTCCAGGCAGAATAAATACTGCATCAAATAACATCATAATACTGCTATACTGATCTGCTTTGGTAAAGTTCAGTTGGTAATTTCAATCTAGGAGTAGTTTTTCCTTGGTTAGATACCTACTGGTTAACATTGTGTATGATAGAGAGATGTGGAGAAAGTCAGAGAAGATGACAAATGGGAATAAGGAGAGGATTAAAAAAAAATGGAGCTACTAAAAGCTTCTTGTAAGCTGTTTTCTTATAGATAGTGACCAAGTAAATGAATTGCCAGTGGTAACTATGTTACCTACTGGTGGAATAGTTAAGGAATAGATTATGGATCTTGAATTAGTGGAAAATTTTAATATGGTACATTGCTTCTCTAGTTAGCCAGGTGATATAAGCCTTTGTTACGTAGAAAGCTCTGTAAGACATTACTAATAAATGGCATTGTGTTTTGGAATATGAATAGATCACTGTTAAATCCTGCAATTCTCTTAAACAGTAACTGTCCTTATTCATGTCTGAACAAAATTAAAATTCTATTTACTTTCCACTGATCCCTAAAATTCCATATGTTTATGGCACGTAGTGTAGTGTAATACCAAATAAGCCGAACACTGCACCACAGAATATAGTTATCTTCTTTTTCCTAAAGGTTATAAATATTGCAGGCAGCATATCAGATTTTCAGTTTACCAGTAACACTTCCTTTAAAACAACTAGATTGGTTCATACAAAGTTAATGAAAAGATGTTTATTAGAATAGGAAACCTGTAATTGTCTTTTGTTTTCTTAGCCTCCTCCAGGAAATGTGAAAACACCTAATGTACCCAGTACCCAGCCAGCAATAATGAAACCAACAGAAGAACCACCTGCTTACACACAGATTGCAAAGGTTTGTCTGTAACTTTCAGGCACTAGGTTCCTTTTAATTATAATTATTTAAATATGCTTCTGGAATAATGTCTTTTATAAATAAGCATCACTTCTCGAATAATTTATGAAAATTAATACTGCCTTTAAGTAATTGGTTAATGCAAGAATTTGTGCAATATTAGGTCAGTCTTCATCCATAACTGGAGATGCTTAATTATTGGGAACAGTCTTCGAATGTTTATTTTGTGTTTGTATTTTTTATCAATATCTAACAATGCTTGTTTTGTTCAGGAGCATGCCTTGGCCCAGGCAGAACTACTAAAGCGTCAAGAAGAACTGGAAAGAAAAGCAGCTGAACTAGATCGCAGAGAAAGGGAAATGCAGAGTCTCAATCAGCAGGGGGGTATGCATGAAAAAAATACTTCTTTAAATTGCAGAAATTTCACTTTTTCTTAGAAACTGTTTTAGGTTTACAGTGACATTGTGTAACACATCAAAGAAGGGGTTTTATAATCTCTTCAGGAAAAGAAAGTTTATCTCCCTTGAGACAATGCATACAGTGAATAAAACTGGCCTGTCCTGTGCAGATTTTCACTGTAAAAAATGTAAATGTGGCCTCTTTTACATGTTACTCTCTGCTATCAGCTGTTTTTATTCTAGGTTAATATCTCAGTAATAGTATTGAATAGAAATGGAGCGTTTTGAGAAGTAAAAGTAACCTCATAAGTAATACCACTTTGATTTCTCTTCTGTCAGTATTTATAGCTGTAGGACAACTTTCTTCTTTTGAAACATTTTCTTATCTTTTGCTATGTTACAGACATAACATTCTATGCAAGTAGCAGAAAGATCTATTATTAAACTTTTATTAATTTTTTATATGACACTTTGGAACCCATAGTCAAGATCAGTACCTCATTTTGCCACAAACTTAAGTGTGCTGTGCAAAACCATCAGGTTTTTTATGGCAGTTTCACAAATGGGAAGATTTACATCCTCTTAACTGAAGATACTTTGCTAGAGTAGATCTATGGGAATATTCCTTTTCAAAAGGAAGAACTTAAGACTGAAGTTAGGAAGAAACCCCAAACAAAACACAGAACACTGTGTGCAAGGTTGACTTTGTGTGGTCTTTTCATTTGTATATAGAATTCTGACTGGTTTGTATCCACATGTGCTGTTTTTTTGAATGTGCAGCAGTACAATTCCAGATTGCGTAATTACTTAGTAATTCAAATTCTCAGAGAATTCTATAGAATAGGATATTTTCAGTTGGATGATCCTACCTGACCAATTCAGGGCTGACCAAAAGTTACTAAGGGCATCGTCCAAATGTCCCTTAAACACTGACAGGCCTGGAGCATCGACCACCTCTCCAGGAAGCCTGTTCCAGTGTTTGACCATCCTCTCAGTAAAGAAATGCTTCCCAACATCCAGTCTAAACCTCCCCTGGCGCAGCTTTGAACCATTCCCACACATCCTGTAATGGGATCCCAGGGAGTAGTAGAGATCAGCACCTCCCTCTCCACCTCCCCTCCTCAGGAAGCCGTAGAGAGCAGTCATATGCTAGTCATTTGCTAGGATCTGGGACTGGAGAATTGCTATTCTTCTTCTAAGTAAAAGCATTGTGGTGATATTGTCCCTTCATGAAAACATTTTTATTTTCTCAGTATTTGTTTCTTTCAGTCTCTCTATTAAATCTCTGTACCTCTTCTCCCAGATAATTTTTTTTTGGCTGTTTTTTCACTTCCTTCTCCATGTATTGCCCTTCATCTAATTTCACTGACTTATATTGATGGTCTGGATTGATTACTTTTCTTTTCCAGGCTTTAGGGACAGTTTTGTTCATCTGTATCTTAGGCAACATAACACAGATACCCCATGCATGTTTCAGGATATTTCTAAAATAGGTACTTGCTATTAGGTTGCAGTTGTTCACATCAAAGTGCTTGAAGAATCCATGAAGAATCTAAAGGATTCTTTAGGAATGGTGAGCAGAGAAAGAAGGAGCTTTTAAAGCTTTAAAGAAGATACTAGTTTTTTACCAAATGACTGTGTAAAAGAAGCTGCAAATCAGCAATTGTATATTGTGACTGAGGGGAAAAATAGTCTTTTGATTTTTTTTCTTTTGCACACTCATTTGAACTCCTTTGGAAACACTATAGAGTTGTCTTGATTTGAGGACAGGGTCTTTTGCAATACTCTAGCTATTTGCATTCAATTTAAGACGCTGGCTGCACATCTAGGACACGGTTGTCATACGCAATTGTCTACAGTGCAAAGATCTTCAAGTTGGTAGGTCAGCTCAGCTTCATGCCTTTGGTCTTTGCTCAGGTCCTGTGCAGCATTGCATTTGAGCTAATTGAGTGTGCTGCTTCCTATTTCAGCTAGTTTATTTGGACATGCCTGAAAATCCCTTTCTGTGCTTGCATGAAGCGAGTTCGGGGGTGTCTGCATTCATAATGTAGGCATGCCATTGAAGTTATGTTAATAGGCCTTGAGGTGGTAACTTGTGTTGAATGAAATAACTCTGAGCTAGCTCTTTGCTTATCAAGATACAATCTTGGAATATGAGTATCCAAAGTGTATTTAGAAAAAGACCACTTGGTTTTTGATCTCAAACTGTCTTACCAAGCTGTCTTTCAGTTCTAGTTGAAAATTTTTAAACCTGTACCACAGCAGCAGGAAAGCGCGTGAAATACAATTCTTTAATAACCTGAATTATTATAAGATACCTCAATTTTTCCATAACTCTGTCTTGAAACTGTCAGTCCTGAAAAAATAACCATATACTGCTGCATGAAAATCTGAATTATTATCAGATATTTTTCACATAAGGAATCCCAAAGTAGTTTTTAATATGGATGGGAATATTACTTGGTTGCCTTTGGTATGTTCCCTCTGCCAATCTCCTGCTCTGAAAGGCTTGGTAGAAATTTCAGTAGAAGAGGCAGAAAACTTTAACAGATACTCAGTGCTTTGGACCTGTTTGGACAGAACTGACAGCTTCATCTTGTCTGAGTGGGGAAACAAAAAAGAAATAATGCAAGTATGTAAGCTTTGCAAATTTTCTGTTCTTACCAGATGAACTGCTAGTAAAGATAGGGTTGAAAATAGAAATTGCAAGCCAAACCTTGTCAGAATTTCAAATAAAGGTGCCTTTAGGTTAGTCTCTAGTTCAGCTCCACTTTTGGAACACGGTGATTAATGTATCTCTTGCATCCAGAACCTGAAATGCTGTGGTAAAGGTTTGTTGCAGTTACTGTCTCAGGTGAGTCTCTGAGTCTGTACTTGGTATGCTTTGTGTTTGGCAGAATGTATACTCTAGCCTGTGAACAGATCAGCATATAGGAAATCCAAGTGCCTGACACTATGTCCTTTGTGGTGTCCTCACTCTGTCACCCAACTGTATCAAAATACAATCATGCTGTAGGGCATCTTCTTGTAACAAAGAAGTAGTTTAGACCATTTCAGTAGCTGCCTTTCTTGGGGCTTAAGGGCTTTTAGGTAAAGCTTTGACTGTAAACTATATTGGGAACTAGTTTAAAGTGTTAGAGTTAGCCTGGTGTTAAAAATACCAGGATTTTGAGAATGAAGAATGCTTTCCAGTTCCCAGTCTTTGTGTTCTACGAAGTATGTGAGTATGGTAGGACTATAGCAAAATGTGCATTTAAAAGTCCAGGGACTCTGAGAAATTTTTGTGTCTGCCTGTATCTGCTTGTTTTGTGAAGAATTCTCTTTTCATATTACTTTTTAAGAACTGTCAGATGCCTGCTTAGTCTTTTACATAGATAAAATACTGTGCTTTCCTTGATCTGTCTCCACTTCATTGTATTTTATTTCTGAAGTTTATTTTCAATATTGTGTGAGGATTGCTGATAAAACTCTTGGGTTTTGATAGCCCAAGTTATCCATATGCTTGTGAGACTCACGCATAAAACAATTCGAACAAGTCTAAATGCATACCTCTTTCTAGTATACAGAGATTAAAGCCCCCCTCCCCTTTTTTTTTTCTGTTTTGCAGGTAGAAAAAATAACTGGCCACCTCTTCCTGAGAATTTTCCAGTAGGTCCTTGTTTCTACCAGGACTTTTCTGTAGACATTCCTGTAGAATTCCAGAAGACAGTAAAGATTATGTACTATTTGTGGATGTGTAAGTATTTTTTTTAGAATAAAAAACAAAGTGCCTTTTCAAACTTGGTGATACATACCTGCTACTTTGGCTTTTGCAATATCTGTAATGAGAAATTGTTTTAAATCCAGAAGTCAAATGCTGAAGTGAAATCTTTTCGTTAGCTTCAATTTTAAAAGTATTGAGTTACTTCATAGAAGCTTCCACAGAAAAAAAGGAGGAGAATTATCCTAAGGCAATTTGGTTCTCGTATATTGCAGCTTTCTGGTTTAAGTATCTCTGTTGTTGTAAAATAAGATTTGACCATATATTAACTTAGAAATAATTTTACTGTTTTTAAAATCAGCTTATATATTATAAATAGAATTCACAATCAGTGTTAATAGACTCATGGGTTAAAGAAGTGTAATATCCATTTGCTTTAATATACAAGTTTTATATAGTTTAATATAGTTTTTAGTCTATAGTAGACAATATCATTTAAGTCTATTTGAAAAAATAGTGTAAAGTAAATTAGCTGAAGAATCAGTCCATGTTAAAACTATCCTTTATACACCAAGAATGCTCTACATCATCCTTGTGGGGTGAATTTTGCCGTCGTTCAGGTGCTGTGTTTTCACTGGAGAAATGCTGGATGAACCAAATATCCAGATGCCACAACATTTGTTTCTTCTGGCTTGTCCAGTGTGATGAGAGTCTAATAATTACTCTGAGACTGCAGAAATTAGCATACTAAGGGAATGTGAATTTCAGAACTTTTCTGTATTTTTTTCAGAGCTTCAGATTTAGTTAGCAAATCTCTGTAATTTTACCTGTTAATCTGGTAATTTTATTACTGTGATTGAACCATGTAATTGAAACACATAAAATGAGCAGTCAGCATTGAATCAAGTGAATTCCACTTCATCATAATCTGCAGCTTTCTATATTCATTGCTGGATCATTAATCTTCACATAAGCAACTACACTGTAGAATCACTAGTGACTCTCATAAATCTGACAGACATGTAAGATTTATATGAAATCTAAGATCAGGTACTCCAAAATTTTAGGATAGTTACTAGACCTGGGGGTGTTGGTTGACAGCCGGCTGAATGTGAGCCAGCAGTGTGCCCAGGTGGCCAAGAAGGCCAACGGCATCCTGGCCTGTATCAGAAATAGTGTAGCCAGCAGGAGCAGGGAGGTGATCGTCCCCCTGTACTGGGCACTGGTGAGGCCGCACCTCGAGTCCTGTGTTCAGTTTTGGGCCCCTCACTACAGGAAAGACACTGAGGTGCTGGAGCGTGTCCAGAGAAGGGCAACCAAGCTGGTGAGGGGCCTGGAGCACAAGTCTTATGAGGAGCAGCTGAGGGAACTGGGGTTGTTTAGCCTGGAGAAGAGAAGGCTGAGGGGAGACCTTATTGCTCTCTACAACTGCCTGAAAGGAGGTTGCAGTGAGTTGGATGTTGGTCTCTTCTGTCAGGTGGCTGGAGATAGGATGAGAGGAAATGGCCTCAAGTTGCGGCAAGGGAGATTTAGGTTAGATATTAGGAAAAATTTCTTTACTGAAAGGTTTGTCAGACATTGGAGCAGGCTGCCCAGGGAAGTCACCATCCTTGGAGGTATTCAAAAAGTGAGTAGAGAGTACTTCAGGACATGGTTGGACTCGATGATCTTGCAGGTCTTTTCCAACCTAAATGATTCTATGATTCTAATTCTGGCCATTTGCAGGACTGAGTTCAGAAAGTGCTGTTATGTTTTGAACACAAGGTGAAGTTGGGCAGTGAGAATTGGAATATTGCTGTTTTTCTTTTTCCTTCTTATGACAATAAATTAAAGAAGCAGCAATGTTATAGTATTCCAAAGTAATAGGAGTTGTACTTTTATACTAACATGATGGATTTTCTTCTAGGTAGGCTGAGATTTTAACTGAGTCCTTGCTCTTTTCCTTCTTTAGCTCTAGTACTCTCTGACTTAGGGATTACTCAGGAAGGAAGGAAAAGGGCATAATAAAGGAAAAGAAAGACAAAATCTATTTCAGGCTAAAAAAAAAAAAGGATTGAATACAGAACTCTGTGCCTTAGGGCTGACTGTTGAATCAGTCCTTGTGACTCTTCTTTCCTAGGATTGTATCTACATGGTTTGGCTCATTTTTCTTTAGAGTGGCTATGCTTCCTCAGTGGAAGCACTGATTACCATAGCAAACCAGCCTGCTTCTGCTTGCTGCTTTACGCTACATTTTGTTTCTTCTTCCAGAACTTCCTAGGTCTTGTAAGGCTTGGGGGTTCTGTGAACAAAATCACATTTGGATAAATCTAGTATGGTGTGCTCAGCACTTCGTAAAGTAGTTTAGTTTTCCTCGGCCTTTTTAGCAGCCTTAGGAACAAACCTTCCTGTTTCAATTTTCTGTGTGTTTCTGTGGTCAGTAGCAATTTTTATATCCTTATTGTATCTGAGGAAACTGTTTTACCTGTTTCAGAGCTATATGCTCTTTCTCTTATCAGAAAACAAGTCTGTTTGTATCCCTATTGTGTGGATTCATCCATCTTTTCTTTATTTGTATCAGAAGTCAGAGTTTTTTGATCCGTGGATTTTGTTTTATCTTGGCACATACTGTTTTTGTTGTTGTTTTTTTTCCCCTGGGGAGAGCCTTTTTTTTACTGACTGAGTGCTCCCATGTTTTTGTGAACAAGACAGCGATCAGTTAGCAATGGCTTCTGTCAGCTGCTGGTGGAGCTTTCCTATTCTCTCTTGATTTTGTGACCATTGCTGTTTTAGTGGCTTGCAGATAGAATGACAGTTTTCCTGGCACTTTAGCACTGAGCACTACTTTTTAGATCTCTCTATGCTGTTACTAACATTCCATGAGTCTTGACCCCTATCTAATACCAAAGAATATTTATTATTTGAAGTTACCAACCAAAGAGCTGCTTAATCTCATAGAAGGCTTTTGAGGCATTTGCATTTGTTACTTTTTATAGGTTGTGAATGTTTCCATTTTCTATGACCAAGACTTTTAAAGGTTTTCAAAGACCAATGATGTAAACTGTAGATTTTGGTAGAAAAATAATATCCCAAAGTGCCAACTTTTATGGTATTTTTTTCTGTTTAGGAGAGTTTCACCTCATCCATCCTTCTGTCTGAGGATATGATCAATAGTGCATATATCAGTCTGTGTTGATGTTTGTTCTGCCTCTTCCTGAAAAATTCCAAGGATGGACACTTCATAAACTCATCCCAAGCCTGTTCTAGTGTGTTGCTGTCTTTTATCATTAGAAGACGTTTCCCAGTATATATTTTAATTCTCCCTTCCTGTGTTTGACCTTCCCTGTTCTGTCCACTGTTGTTACGCAGAACACATTGACCCCCATTAGTCATCGCCTTTTTAGCATAGTTTACTCAGCCTTTCTTTCTAGCTTATGTTTTCTAGAGGTCTGATTGTTGGCTGCTGTCTTACAGATTCATTGCTTGGTCCACTCCATATTACTGAGAGTATTTTTAGTGTGTAGCATCAAGAATTCTACAATGTTGACTGTCCAATATTTTAACTAAAGTCCTAATGTACTGTATAGAGAGAAAAAAACACCTGCACATTTTTGATAGCATGTGCTTATGTTACGTGGTGATCTAAGCCTGCTTTAGATTATATTTTTTTCTGTGGAAAAGACTTCTGTCGTTTGTAAGGTGTGTTTGCACGTCTTACCTGCCCCCCCTCCAAACCGAGCAGAACAGACAAGGAACAAAAGCCTAAACTACATACATTTAAAGCCACTCTGTGCTCCAAGGTTGTGTGCGGCTGAACTTGACCAGCTTTGTCCTGACTTGTCAGTTGCCCTGTGGCTTCAAAACTCTCTGTTTTGTAGGCATCCCATTCTCCTTGAGGCAGCCCATTACAGCATGACAGTCCAGCTGATTCCTGGGAAGAAGCGCACTCTTCTGTCATGTGTCCTAGTGAGGACTTTGGTTTCCCAAGAATACCATCAATAAAACATTACTGAAATGAAACATATTACAAAAATCTATTTTCATACAGTCCCAAATGGGACAGCAAAATAATCAACTCAATAATGTAGATGCCAGATAGCACTGGTGCAACTTATGGTCTTTATCTACAATTCACTTTCAAACATTAACAGATGATAAAGTGTAGTTGATTAAGACAGGGAATGTATATCTAAGTAGGATTCTTCTGTACAAGGAAGTTTACCCTAATAAAAATGAAGTTGAGTCTAAATATTTATTGAACTAATATAATTTCCCATTTTTCACTCTTATTCTGGCATGAATGCCCTTTTTCTTTTTTTAACCTCAACTGCTTCCAAGCTAAACTAAGAGAAGGCTTTCTTAGATCCCTTCACACTGAGTACTGTATTGGTATAGCTGTGAAGTTACTGTCGTATAGACATTGCATGTTGCAGACTTCTGCCAAAGCCTTAGATCACTTCAGCCCCCATGTGGTCATTGTAATAACTTGTATTATGGTTTAATTTGAAGTGGCAAGTAGGTGCAAGGTACTTAAAACCACTACCCTGAACATAAAAACATCTGTCCGTTCATACAACAGCAAAGCTTATCTAGGTCACTTAGTGAAGGCATTGGCTCAAAGAACAAATGCCTTTCTGTACCTTGCAGCAGGCAGAGAGAAGGGTGAGTGGAGCGAAAGGAGAATTGTCAGTGAAGTCCCGTGTCTTCATCCATAGCTTGCTAACACTTGGCTTTTACAGCTGAGATTGTCCATGACAGTAGTGAAGTAGACCCCTGTGTTGCCAGCTCTATTGTGCTTAAGAAGTATCAGTAGCAGGTGTGACGTTTCAACCCTCTTCTGCATGGATGGTATTCTTTTAAAACTTGTCCTGCTATCATAATTGCACTTACAAAAAAAGTGGTAATTTCTGAAAGTTCAAACTCCACCAGAATGTGGATGTTTCTAGTAATTGAGGGCGTCTCCCTGTTTTCCAGTATTGACTAGAAAAAGAAAGAATACCCCTTACTAAGCTTTCTCATATTTGTTAAAGTCAGGCAGGAATTTGGATTTGTATCATCTGTTGTGCTTTCTGAGGCATATACACACAAATTCTGAAATGAGTTGCTTTCCTGACCTCTTGGAACAGTGCTAAGATATGTAGATGCACTAAATGCTTTTTATTTGAAAGTAAAAAGTTTTGTGTTTCTGGTGACTCTTAGTGGAAAATATGATTTGTCCATGCAATGATGTTGGCATTTTGCTTTAAGATTTTTTCCCACTAAGTTGATTTAGGGCTTATTTAAGTTCTAGTTAAGAGGGCAGCAAAGCGTTTGTGGAGTCTTTTTTTCAGAATCTTTATTATCTTGCCAGTTCTTCTGTTAACCTTACCTTCCAGTAGAATGACTGAAATGTTTCTCTGAACTTAAATAAAAAATCATTGCTGCAAGAGCAGCTTGTGCACTCTAAATTATAAATACTGTACTTTATCCTGGTCCACAAGGACAGAAACCATCCTCTGAGATAGCAAAATCACTCCTGAATCACTGCTTATTGCTGATCAAAGACAGAAATTCATGTTCGTCTTTTAAGTCTGGCAGAACTAACTTCTGTGTCAGCATGAAGGTAGTAGTTGTTACGTTTCTTAATACTGCTCTATCTTTTTCTGTTCTAAGAACTAAATATTTTTGAAATAAACTGTGAAGTTGTAATGCCAATGCATTTTCTTGAGTAGAAATTCAATAGTTAACCTGTAACAAGGTCTACCAATGAGAAAATACTATTATTGAGCTAAGAACAGAGCACCAAAAAGGCAGGTGTTTAAGACTAATGTTGTAAGAAATAGTTGAATATGCAATATGTATTAAAGCATCTAGAACAGCTTCTTGCAGATCTTACTTTTCTGAGAAACATTTTTACTGAGTGGGGTTTTTTTGCTTTATTACATCAAAGACAAAGAGCTTTTCACTAAAAGATTCTTTGGAAATTTTTATTTTCAAACTAGAATGTGGACAGTACTATATTTATGATGCATTTTATATAATTTATAAGCTTTGTCTCAAAAAATATTCAGTAGTCTGTTAAATATCTGTATCAAGTTATTACTGTAGAAAAAGTATCTATTATTGCAGCTGTAGAAACCTTTTTTTGTCATTTTAAGTTTCAAAATGTCTTATTTTTATGACAGGATTTTTTCCTTCACCATATACCTGATAGTACTTGAATTTTCATGTTCAGTACTTTCACTTGTGAATACACAGTTTACCTGAAAGTTAGAAGACTTTATAAAAACCAGCTTATTGCTGAGGGTATTGAGAGGGTATTGATTTATTGTCAGCATACTGATGTTTTGTTTAAAAATGCTCAGTTTGGGTATTACTGTAACAGTTGTAATAATTTATTGTATAAACATAACTTAATTAAGACTATTTTGCTTTTGCTTCTACAGTCCATACAGTGACACTGTTTCTTAATATCTTTGGATGTTTGGCCTGGTTTTACGTTGATGCTACACGAGGGGTTGATTTTGGATTGAGTATTCTCTGGTTCTTGCTTTTTACCCCTTGTTCTTTTGTCTGCTGGTACAGACCACTTTATGGAGCTTTCAGGTAAACACTTCGGCTTGACTTAGGATATTTAAAAACTTGTCGAAATGCATTAACATTCCAGAATTTGCTTGATTATCATTATGATAATCCTTTAATATGCTTTCATTAGAAACAAGTAGTATGTTTGCCATTAATTCAGTTGTTGTATTTGAAACATAGATGGCAATAGTTAGGAATATCATGGAATACCCTTTAAAGTATTTATAGCTTCTACTATTGACAAAATATTTGTAGGAAATATTTAACTTTGTATTGGGCTGATGACAATTCTACGGAAGATTCTCATTAAATCTCTGTCCCTTCACACCAAGAACTTGAGAGGTTAATAGTTAAGAGTGTCTTACATTTTGGCTTCCTGAATGAACTTCATAAAACTACACTTAAAAATCTTATATTGTTGAGTGACCTACAGTGTCTGTAACTGAAGTAGGCTGAGATTCTTAAGAATGAGTAGAGCAGGTATATCGTAATCAGACTCTAGTATTTTTCCTAGCTTTTAGCAATCTTTGCAGACTTCACAATTGTGAGGTGTGGTAGTATTGAGTTTAAGAATAGAATGGTTGGTTTGCATGCAAAATTGAACTTTTTTTTTTTTTTTTTGGTGAAAATCAGCAAGTAGCGATTCTAAATCCTGTACTCTTACAGTATTTCTTGGGATTTTTTTTACATTGAAGTGATTCAAGATAGTCTCAGTTAAAGTGCACTAATTCTTGTAGAGAAAGATTGATGACCAGAAATTGCAGTTAAGCCTAACCTTTTAGATTAAATGAGACGTTTCTTTTTGCTAACCAAGGAGGTATTGTTGTACCCACACATCTTTGAGGAATCATATAGTTTAACTTGCATTTGCTCTCTAGTAAATCCATAACTTTTCTTAATGAATATTGTTTGTTTGGAAAAGGAAAACTACTTCTTGCATATTCAACTGTTGGTCAGTTGCTCAGCTGAAAATGAAATAGTTTCTGAACTGAACTGGTTCAATAAATAGAAATGAACAAACTCCCTTCTGCAGTAAGAGCTGTGAATGGCAAAATCTGATTCTGTGACTTAACTACGCGATTTCTACTTTCTTTAGAACTCTGGTAGCAAGCATATCATATGATCATTAGTTGTGACAGTAATAAGTTGAGGTCTTTGTTGAGATTTTGCCTGTACTTTTTTTTTTTTTTTTTACTTTCAGTCTATGTCAGGCTGGCATTTTAGTAATTTAAACAGCAAACATATCTTGTATATTTTGCTTTTAAGCAACAGCTGCTTCAGTATTCTGGTCTGCACTATGTTTCATTAATTCCATATTAGATTTTATTTCCTTTTACAAGTAAAATATTTTCTTCCCATCCTGCCAGCACTGTGAACTTCAGTCTGAAAGTGGAGCAGAATTCTGGTTTTCATGCATTGTAGCAAAACTTCTGTGTTTTGTCTAAGAGGCCCTGCTGTGTGCTGAACAGAACACAAAGGAATAGTATATTGCTGCTATTCTCACCTGTGTTAGAGGTACAGGTGGCAAAAATACTATATTAAAGAAGGAGGAGCAGCTCTTGTCAATAAACACTCTACAAAATCACAGAATTACTGATACTTCAATCGACTGTCAATAAATGAAAGCACTTTTTCTCTAATTAATGCAGAAAAAAATTTTAGATTGGTATTACAATATTTGCAAAAAGTCATTAATTTCCTGGCTGCTTTAATCTTTTTCCCCGCCTCTTTCAGGAGTGACAGTTCATTCAGGTTCTTTGTGTTCTTCTTTGTATATATCTGTCAGTTTGCTGTACATGTACTTCAAGCTGCAGGATTTCAAAGATGGGGAAACTGGTGAGTATTCTGTTTGATGTAGCATTGTACTGTCTGTGAGAGAAACACTCAGATTTGATACAGAACCTACAATACAGTCTGTTTTTTAAAAATAATATCTTGTGTTCACCAGAATTGTTACATTTAGCACTCAAAAAAAGCATTTTTGGAGTGCTCTTAACTAGGAAAAGTGGGTGAAACATATCCCGAGAGTGTGAGGTACTTCTGTTGCTAGGCTGGTCAAAATTTTGTCCTTCAATGTAAACCACTTTGAACTATCCTTTTATACATAACCTCCTCTATTTTGGTGGCTTGTGGAGATGTTACTTGCTTATATTTAACATAAACACATAAGCAAAACTTAGAGAAAATGAAAATTATTAAAACAGTAATAATATACTGTTTTCCTATTATTTTGTATCATAAATTCTAATTATATTAATATACTTACTACTTATTAAGGAAATTTATGGCTAAAATGTGAAGAATGAGTCACCAATATATTTGGGTGAATATAGTGGTATATTTTTGATACTATTTGAAAAGCTTATTTGTCCAAGTGAGGTCCTTATTCTATAGTAGCTGACTTTTCCTTTTTATGCTTCTAAGTATATAAGCTTTTACATGAAGCTTTTATGTGAATCAGCTATTTGAGGCTTAGAGGTCTAATATCAAAGAAAAGCTATTGGGAATCAGTCACTGTCCTTGGAAAAAAACCCAACAAGCTTTAATTAACTAAAAGCATGGTTGTAGTAGCCTGCTGGTAGCATGGAGAGCTATGACTGGCAGTACTGTAGCTGGGTAGTGACACTTCTTTGCTTTGTATCAGTGCTTTTTGCTGCCATCCTCCAAACATACATAAGGCAGACAAAACAGCACTGCTTTAGAACAGTAATGTAAAGAAAGATCCTGTTTTATTATTTTTGCTCTCATATCCACTATTTTGCTTTTTCATAGATACCTTGATTGACATTAACAAAATAAAAATATATTTTAGAGGGCCAACTCTCCAAGTATGTGGAATGTGCTTTTAAGAATACTTGGGGAAGGGGTATGAAAATGCTAATTACGGTTTGGATTTTGGAGTGTTGTGGTGGAGTCTGGTTGGACATTGGGGATATCAAAGCAATTTGAAACAGGTAGAGGACAGTTTTAAGGTTCTTTGGGTTTATGGAAATTTTTTTCTGTGGAAGAATCTTTTCCATCTGAATGTTTTATTTTTCTTAAGGCAACCTGCTTTTTGTGCTTTCAAGTTTGATATTGTATTTTTCTGTTGGTGTTTCAATTTTGAAGAATGGGGAAATGTTGAAGTAGATACTGAGAGCGCAATCTTTTCTATTAATTAATCTGATGATAACCTCAATTAAGAAAGTATCATCGTGTGGATACAATTAAATAAGTCTTCCGACATAGAAGCTGTGTGTGTTTGTGGCATGTTTTTGGTTTATATTTAAAGTAGTTAGAAGCTATCTTTTTAGGAATGTTTTCTCTTCCATGAAGTCTAGTCTTAAATCAGTCTGACATGACAGTATGACAACAAAAACCCCAAAGTTGTTGAGCAACTCTCTAATTTCTTCAAAATTCTGCTTAAGGGTAATCATCTTTACTTCAATTTTTCATAGTATCTTCACTGCATGCATTGGGAAAAAATGGAAACTAAGCTCTAAAAGCTTACAATAGAACTGAAATATGTTTATGTAGAATTCCTATGACTTTTTCTTCAAAAATATTCAAAGTTGATCAGAAACAGGAGGTTTTAAAGCTTCCCTTGATGTGGATACCTGTGGTTGAATGGTTCATGTGCTGTGCTAGTGAAGTTTGTCCTTTCTTTTTCCTTCAGTGGGTGGATTTCATCTCTTACTGGTCTTAATAAGAGTATTCCTGTTGGCATTATGATGATAATCATAGCTGCACTTTTCACAGCATCTGCTGTTATCTCATTAGTTATGTTTAAAAAGGTAAGTTACATATTATTCCCCTCTTCTGTTTCCTATGTTTGATCTGGGTTTTGTTTTCCTGCTTGAGGGAGGTACTCTCTTACAAAGTAATGGGAATTAAATTAAATTCTTGGGGGTGTGCCTTACTATTAACAACTGCACTTCTTTGCTTATACTGTTGTGGAGTTACAAAATGCTGTTTGCACAATGCATCTATTTTCTGCAAACTAAAATAGGGAAGGATAGCTCTGAGTAAGAGAAATTGGGAGGTAAGCTCACACTGAAATGGTAGGTGAATGCACTGGACACTATGATTGTACCTGTAGATGCCAGGTTGTAATTTTCAAATCTGTGGTGATTCATCAGGCTGAGTGAAGTGTGATTCCAATGATTGCTAGGTTTCAGCTCTTACCAAAATCATTCCCATTAAAATCAATAGAAAAGGGAGATGCCTGGCACTTCAGAAAAGGTTTTTATTTCTCTGCTTCTATTATTTTAACATTTTGTTGCCAATTAATGATTGCATAACATGAAAGCTCAAAGAAAGACGCTTTTTTCACTTGGTTACTTTTTGTGAATTTCCATCCAGAAGACCTAAGTTTAGATACGAATGTGCTGGTAAGTTTTTGATGTAGATAAAATGTAACTGAGAATTCTGCTGATGATGTGCTGGCAATTCTAATAATTCAACCTCAGTTACAGTTATGCTTAAAGATTTTCACATACCCAAGGTCTTCTGGCCTATTTTCAGTAAGGCAGAAATTTTAAGTGTTCCCTGGAGATGTCCCTTCTCCTTACTTGTTTTCTGTATAAAAATACTCAGATACAGGAGAAAGAAACAAGCAAGAAAAATGTATGGTGGAGCATTTTTTTTTTACACTCTTTCTACCGTATGCATCTGGATTATTTTAAAAAGCCTGCATACTCAGATGGGACCTGGTGTATCTTTATGGATGAGAAATAGTCACATTTGTAACAAAGAAAAAAGTTACAACGTTAATTTTCTTGCTACCCTTGAATGAAAATGTCTTTGCAGTCTTATTTGACAACTTTATTGTGACTTGATAGAATATGAATCAGAACTAGCATTTTAATTTTAATAGTCAGGTAATTGGAAGTTACTCAGGACTTGTTTTTTTGTTGTACTAGAGGTTATGTGCCATATTGTTTAGCATGTTTGTTAAGTGATATTGTTTGATATCTCTGCTTATTATGCAGAGCTATGGGTCATCACAGTAGTTTAGCAGATACATATCTGCATTATTAGGATATTTTATGCTTTTTAATATTCAGTCATAGCATAGCTTGTTCTTGTAACCGTATCAATCAGAGAAATTAAAATTCTTTAAAAATTGATGTAGAAAAAGGTTCACCAATGTTACTGACACAGTGGATTCAAAACTACTTTTTTTTGGTTTTGTCTCCTGCTGGTTTTTTTAACATGCACACTTACTAACTCTTTTAATGAGCATGACAAGTTGTATACAAATTGAGACGGAAGACATTTTTGCGAGCTACGAGCCCTGTGTTATGTTAAGGATGCAGCCTGTTTGTGTATTTAAATATGTTATTTCACGCAGTAGATACCACACACATTTTAGTAAAGACCTATGAGACCCCTCTGGACTTGCAAACTACATGCAGCAGGGCAATCAAAAGTTGTAGCATTTGTGGAAAAAAAGTCCGTTTACTCATTTCTGGATCCCTCCAAACACATGAGCAAACCAGATTTCCCCACCACACAGCTCTGCTTCATGTTTGAGACTTTGCTATTAGTCTACCAAGAAATGGAAGGCTCAGCACTGTTTTTCACTGCTTTTCCAACTCCCTAGGTGCATGGTCTCTACCGCACGACTGGTGCTAGTTTTGAGAAGGCGCAGCAGGAGTTTGCAACAGGAGTGATGTCCAACAAAACTGTACAAACTGCTGCAGCCAATGCCGCATCAACAGCAGCAACCAGTGCAGCTCAGAATGCATTCAAGGGTAACCGAATGTAGGGAAACATAAAAATTCATCATGGTTCTTGTCAATTGTACTTTATTTTCCATTCACTTATTATATTCCCTAAAAGCCTAGATCAAAATTCACACAGCATGTTTGTCTCTTCTGCAGCTGTGCATGGGTAAAATGGGAAATGTTTGGTTTATTTTATTGTAAATTTATTTATTTTAAGAAGATAACCATTCTTTGCCCTTTTTTAAGATGTTGCATTCTTGAATTATAAAGCCTTCCATATTTTATGGAGGATAAATAATTTCAACAATTGGCCTGAGAATGAATTGTGGTATATAATGATCAAATAAATGTATTAAGAATTCGGAAGGGCTTTTTAGTGGGTTCACACTCCGATATTTTTTTAAACTTCAAGAAAGTACTTTGGATCAATTATTTTTCTTTGTAAGAACTGTTTGCCCTATTTCTACTATAAGAAATGGGGTAGACTGAGAGATGTAGAAAGTTAAGTTTGGCTACTGCTTTTGCAATTTCAGCAGCAGCTGGAGGACAAATGAAAGTAGGGTAGATACTATAAATTCTTTTCTTTTTTTTTTTTTAGGATAAGTCTTTTGATATAAACCTGTAAGTTTGCATGAATCCTGTTGAGTTATCTGATCTTGTTTAAATAGTGTTTTTGCCACTTTATAATAATAGCATTTGTTTGTATCTATTTTCATGGAGTATTCTCTACTTGTGAGAAATGACTATGGTACATAAACATTCTCTGTAATAGAATGTGTAATGCAGTGTACAGTTTAAGGAAGTTAACTGATGGTTTCAATCACAGAGCTAAATGATTATATATTTGCTATTTTTAATTTCAATATTCATGTCTTGGGGTAATAATTTTGCTGGAAAAGAAACCAATATTGACTTCTAGAACACTAGTTTCTTGCCTATCTTCCCTATTCTATGTGCAGTGGTATTTTTGTTGTATTGGCGATTTTTGGGGTTTGTTTTTTTTTTTTTTAGGTGTAGATTTGTGTTTAACAGTGGTACTAAATTTCGCGCCTAGTCAGTCACTCCGTTTACTGCTTGTCCAAAAACCTAAATATACAATATTTAATTTTCTAACAGGTCTAAACCCAAGCTTTTTAAGCAATGGCATTTAACAGATACTTGAATTCATTTTAATGTTAACTCGGCCATCTCTGTGATGTGATTTAAGCTAGGGCAAAAAAGCTTTTAAACTATTTTGAGTTGGAAAAGTGAGAAATCTTCCATCTTTAACAAAGTTAATTTTTAACTCATTGAACTGGAGGCCTAAAAGGTTAAATTAGTGCTGTGGAACTGAACAATCCATAATGGTACATACCATCATTATATTCTAGAATATAATCAGAACTTAGTGTAACGTCATGTTTCTCTCATTTGAAGACTATAAATAGTCTTGGATTGTCTCATGAGTCTTATGCACAATACTTGGGCTGTTTTTTCGAACTCCGTTTTAGGAAATGAAAACAGGAATGACCGCATCCCACAACCTGTATAAGTATACACTGTGGCTGAAATGAATTTGGCTCTTAAGGTGAATCCCCTTTAGTAAGACAGCATAAAATTCTGAGGCCCCCTCCATGTTCTGAATGTGGACTGACTTTCATAAATTCTTTTTCACTGCACTGTATTCATAATAACAGAGGAGCATTACCAAAAATAAAACCCCTAGCTTAATCCCTGGATCAGTATTGCACTGTTAGCATGAAGTCCCTATTAGTCTCCTTTCTTTTGCTAATTTCTTTAAATCCAACTTGAATTTGGACAAATGTAGTTTCAGCTATGCTGAAGTTCATATTAATGAGTATACTTGCTTCTAAATGTTCTCTGCATCATGAAGTTAAAAGCAATTTAAATATTCTGTGTACAGGGGCTGTACAATTTCATACTAGTGGACATGCTAGCATTGAACTTAAATTTGTGTGGAATGTTGTTAAAAGCTTTCCAGATAAAAGCCATAATTTTCTATTGAGATCAGGCACCATTCTTCTAGCAGCTGTGTATCAAGGTTGTTCTTTCCATGATCTTTTAAACTTAACTTGAGGGTTGTATCTAGGAACTTTACTATGGATTACTTTTAAATCTAAATTTAAGCAATTCTCTTGGTATCTCTTGGATAGGAATCCCAGGGACATCATCCTTGCAATTTAACTTAAGCTGAAGATTGCATAATAACATACATTACCAGAATATATTATGGAGAAACACGTTAGGAATAAAACCTGAATTTGGCAGGTAGATTTTTTTCTCAAATGTTTAAAGGCTCTTTGAGAAAACATTTTATGTTCTATGTATAGGGAGCTTTGATTTGTAATGTCATGGGTTGAATGTATGGATTTAATCCTCCTTAGTGAAATTCAAGGTTCAGTTACACGTGAATTGTTTAAACCAGAAATCTCTGACACTTTGCAGCCCAAAAGGGAGGGAGAAGTTTGAGTTTAGCTTTGACAATGGAAGGCTGGTATTTGTTAAAATATTTTGTACCTAACGAAAACTAGATTTTACAGTCTTTTATTAATTACTCAGAGTATGGCACCCACTTAAGTTGTCATTTTGTAGTATAGTGGCAAACTGAGTACAAAGTATGAAGTTTAAACACTGGAATGTCAGTAGTCATTGATCTGTAATTTAGGAGTTGGTTTTATTTATCTGAGGGATGTTTGTATATTTTGTAAATTACTAACAATGCTCTGCCATCCTGGTGAATGTCATGGTTCTGTACAAATGCACTTCTTCTGTCCCTCTGTTGCATGTCTGAGTAGTTCAGAACTTTTGTATATTTATTGTATTAACACAGTGTCATAGAATAAAAAAGGACTTTTTTCCTGGATGTTTGCTCTGTATAGTTTTCACCAATATAAGGATTTTTCTTCTAATGGTCAGGATAATGTGCAGGGTGGATGATCTGTGTAAAAGTCTCACTTGGTTTTTATAATTCTGTATATAAGTGCTGTAATTCTGCTGAAATGGGGAAGCAAAATGTCCACTATCAAAATAATACCGTAGGGTATTGAGAATTAGTCTACTCAACTGTTACGAAGAAAATTCTGAAAACACTCCCAGCCCACTTTCTTGTGCTGTAAACTCACGAGGGTTAAAATCTAAACATGTTTTGTCGTTACTGAATGAAATTCTGCAGGTATTAAGTGAATCTTAAAACACTATTGAAAGTAAAATGAAGTTGCTGAAAACAATGTTGCATTACTAGTGTTTATTTTCCTAATTTCTGCCTATGGATTGACATTTCTGTATCACTGCAGTGTCTTGCTTTTTTTTAGGCACTATCACAGTCTGTTAATTTTTTTCATCTAATATTGACTGTAACACCTGCTTTTTAGTACTGAATTTATCAGTGGGTTTTCTTCAAAGGGCAAAACAACTTCATCTAGACCACTGTGATGTAGTTACGTTTGCAAATGCACAATACAGGGAAGAGTGCTCTGAGGTACAGTCAGTATTATTTTGGGAGATAGCAGAGCTGAGTTTTTGAAGACACTTGTGCATGCATGCATCATTTAGTAGTGAAATTCTTCATCAACTTCATCTGTTTCTTTGTAATTTACAGATCTAGGATGGCAGTGGCAGGAGACTAAAGGAACGGTTTTTCTACTTTCTTGTAAATGGTCAGCACAATTGTGCAGCATGATCCCATCTTGTTTTATGGTTAGAATTATTACACTATTTAAGTGCTGTTGTGGGGAGATGATTCCTCTGGTTTGCTGAGGCTAGTTTTCCTCAAGAAGTTGTAAGCACGAAGTTGGGAAGGCATGCACACACAGAGAAAACAGCACCGGGAAGAGAACTGTGATTAAAAATACTCAGTGATGAGAACTTCTGGAAAGGTATTTCCGTCAAGGAAAAGGCACACACCAAGAGCATTCTGGTTATGAATCAGTAGTACAGCACAGTGGATCAGATAATTAAAACAAATGTGTGTTAGGTTTCACTGAATTACATTAAAATGTGTAGGGATTAGTTCATACTTTTTTTTCCTGCAAATCAGTTTTATGTCTGCAAGTAGCTTTTCTTCTCACTAGAAAAATCAGGAAGACTTAGAAAAGAAGTGATGCAAATTTCTTACCTCAGCAGCAGAATACTAGTTTAACTTTATGCTAGGATTAAACTACATACCATGTCACACACTACTGAGGGAAGAAAAAAATGTGTTGATGGGACATATGACTTGTGGATCACACTGACGTGCATTTTGTTCTGGAAAAAAAGAAACGAATTCTCCAGCTGTTTAACGGAAGCATATACAGCTCATCTGAAATGTGCTTTTTGTTGGATGAATGGATAGTGATTACACCAAACAACCGTGCTTTTAATTAGTTTGTTTCACTGTTTCTCAATACACTCGGTGCTGCTATGTGACTAAGTAATGCGTGTTTATATATGAAATGTGTGTTTATATGCTTCAGTGGGTGTTCCTACATGTTGCTGTTAACATCAGCCAGAGGTGAAGGATGATGCTTCAACACAGAGGAGCTGCCGTACAAAGCGTTGAGACGACTAGGTTTTACTTCTTTGTACCTATGATTCAGGAAGGGAAACTTTCAGCTAGGGAGATGGGAAATTTCTGAGATGACTGATTTTTGGTGATAAAAAGTTGGAGGTTGTATTAGTAATGGGCAGCGTGCTTGCAACATGGCTAATGTAGGCCTGGAAAACCCAGCCCACTTTAGAGTCCAGTTACCTGTGGCCACTCACTCAGCTTTTCTGCTTTGCAGATGTGTACAACCAGAACTGGGTGGGATATGCTGGCTGGAGCCCAGGGCATTTTTAAAAACAGCTGCCTCTGACCACTGATGGCTCTGTGGCATCAGCTGCTCTGCCACTGCTTCAGCAGACAGTGCTGCAAGTAGATTTTTACAATGTTTATAGCCTAATTAAACAGTCTTTATCATCTGAGCTGTAGTCAACTGCATGCATGCCAAAGCATGCATTGCTGTTTTGCAGTGGAGGGCTGTTGTCTTTGCTATGCGTGTGTTTTTAGTGTTCTAGAGAAAAAAGTGGGTATCCTGTATTGGGCAGTGGGGTCATACTTTTTGTCCAAGGTAAGAGAGCAATTGGAAGCGGTCAGAATAATGTGATTAAATTTGGAATTATTTTTTCTTTACTGATCCCACTGCATCTGAATGATACCTGAAGCTGGTTAGGGACACCGATTCCTACGCTCTCAGCATTCCACTGATAGGAAGATACCAAAAATTAAATAAAAGGCATATGTTTGAAAACAAACTTTCAGTCAATCACAGGAGCAAGACAATGTCTTTATATTCCTGTCCCTCTGATATTAATACTACATATTCACTTTATCATTGCATCACCATTCTAAACCTAGCTGGAGCTTGGGGAGGAAGTTACTAGAACACAGAAATCTGTAATAATTCACACATTAGAGAATTGAACTCTATGTTGCCTACTGCCAACTCCATTAACCTTACTGAAAAAGGGAGGTAATAACTTTAGCTATACAAATCAGTACTTTGTAATTTCTTTCAGCAGTATCTAGTATTTGCAGAATAACTGCTGTATCTATATCTGCTTTGAAATCCATAAAGGTGACTAATGTGGTGGTGCATTGAGTGGCACCTGTCCCCTAACGTCTTCTGGGCTGTAGGTTTCTAAATGTTCCAGGTTTTAATCAAGAGCTACTTCTTGGGAGTTCAGAAACTGTTAGAAGTGTCATTAAACTAAGTGCAATTAGTTATATGTAAATTTAATAGAAATGGACCATAGCAACTATGAGATAAAAGTGACATCATGACTTTTCTTTAAAGTACTGAAAGCCTTACTCCTAGTTCTGCCGTAAATTTACTTAGAGAGCAATATGTAACCTCTTTCTAGTGTTTGTCAAGTCACAGGTGAAAGGTAAGACACCTTATGGCAAACACCATTTTAAAAGTCCATGTGATTAAGCACTATCTGTTTTACAACATTTGGTACCCCTTTTCATGAGAAAGGAACTGCAGTGCTTTACTTGCAAAATGAGGAACATGTGTCAGACATCTATTCAATTAGAAAGTTTCTTTCATGCAACTGTATTGTATAACACACAGCTACAATTTCAGATTACATACATTTTGATCAGTAAGTGGTAATAATTGTTAGTCAGATGGAAATCTGAAACACAACATCAGTGGGCTGGGATCTTAAATGCTATTAAAGCTACAATTAAAGCTACCTTGCTGTTGCTCAGCTTGTCCACTACATTTGAATTAAGGTAGTCAGACTCCTGTTAAAGTTTGAAAACTCACATTTTAATTGAAATTTAGATTAAAAACAACACATTAGGTACATCATTCATGCTAACAAATGTACATAGTGGTGACTCAAGAACAGAAAAACAGTACCACAAATAAACCATGGCTCAAAATCTACTCTAGCTGGATTGCCACAGCTGCTCTTCTTATACAAAGCGGCTGTGGTCTATGCCTTGCTGCCATGCTCTGCTTTTGTTGGGCTCTGTCCTTTCCTTGAGGTAGGCACCAGCGCCCACCACTTTCAAGGAAGACTTGAACTCCTCTCCGTTTAGCACTAGGACGTGAGATACTCTGATGTGGGTTAACAATGCAAAATGGAAATGATTTGGCTGAAAAAAAATCTCAGAATCCAGAGAGCTTTATTGAGTAAAATAGATACAATGGTGATATAGACAAACCAGAAATAGCTCAGTAGCAATGTTTTTTGCAGTGCTACATTATAAATAAAGCACATGAAGAAACCTTGCTGAGCCTTTTTGGCTTTTAGATTGTATGTTACCAGAGATGGACACTGCTTCATATTTGAATTGCCTGTATGACATAGCTCAGTACTTCAAATCAATCTGGGTAAGATTTTTGTTAGATCTTTAAGCTGCTGTTGCTGCTGTTACTGCTGTTGTGTTAATCATCTTCAAAATCAGTGATTCTATTGCATTACTCTAGGCTTTAGTTTGTCCACACCACCAAAACTCCAGCCCCTTCTTCCCTGGGACGTCCCTTTTCAAATATCTTGTTTAAAAGCAAAAACGAAGGGAAAAAAAACCACAACAAAACCCACTCCTGGTATTGCACATCTCACACAAGTTTGTGTATATATATATATATATTTTTTTTTTTAAATATGCTACAATTTTAAGAATAAAAAGGCCTATGGCACTTTACAGAATACAAGTTTACGAAGTAGATAAAACCACAGATGTTTGAAGAATTCTTCAATACCACAAAAACAAAGTTAAACTGAACTAATCGGCACACAGGTTTTAAAGAATCCACAGCAAATTCTTCTAGATCCTATGCAGTACATGTACATTAAGAAGCAGTTACAATCCGCAGCCCCCTCATGAAATTAATTAAATTAGCTTTAGGCTGATTTCTCTTTTTTATTTTTTTTGCAAAATATCCTTGAAAGCTTCTGCTGAGGTGAACTTCAGGAACAACTTTAAACAGCTGTCAAATTTAATGAGTGCATCCTACACCTGAAAACCTCATTCAGGAAAAAAAAAAAAAAATCTGCAATACATACCATCTTATCACTTGCTAGAAAAACAGAACCCTGAGAAAAGAAATTCTGATTTTTTTTTTCTGTATTTCTTCCCAGCCTGTCTTCTGTCTGTGCTATGTGATGAACATGGATATTCTTGCAAGTTACATTGATTATATTGTTGCAGAGCAAGTTGATAGTATACCAGCAACAAGCAGAAAAGCTGGTTCTTCTTGGTTACAAAGGCAAACAAAAGCAAAACATGCCACTGAAAATACCTCCTTTGTGATTAAAAACTGCACTACTAAAATTTTTTAAGTGTTCTGTACATCACAGCAGATGGTCAGCTAGTAATGTAAATGAAGCGTGGTCATTGTTTACTTCTAAGCCAAAGTAGCGTATGCCCTCTACACCTTTTGGAAGAACTGACTTTATTCTCACTAATCAAGTGCCCAAGCCAAAGCAGCATTTGTCACCCCAATACAGTGTCAAGATTTGTTGGCAGTGGTGACATGGACATTGGATTGCTACCCACCTAAGAAAAGCTAAAACTAAATCTATTTAATCATTCATTTTTAGCTGATTTATAGTCTACTCTTATTCTTCCTAGCCCCCCCGCCCTGCTTCCAGTTGCACTGGCGAGGTGGTGGGCCAGCCTCTGTGGCTCATGCTGCAGCACCGGGGCTTGGGAGGAAGGTCGGCAGGATTGTTGCAGCTGCCTCGCCACTGCACTGGACCCGAGGTGCAAGCCGAGGGCACGCCTGTCAGATGGTATGTTTGTGCGTATGGGAAAAAAAACAGGAGGAAAACGCAGGTGTGGACAGGACATGCTGGCTGTGATTTTTGTCCTCAGACACCATGTTGTGCTAGTAGTTTTGATTTGCTAAAGTCTTGCTTTGTGCAGGCAGTTGGCAGAAATGGTTCTAGACCATAGCTTTTGGGTTTTTTTAAAATTAAATACTTAAGAAAAGTGAATTACCCGTTTTAAACTAGAATACGGTGGACGTGGGTTGCAGGAGCAGTCAAACGTAAGAAGATTAAACCAATCCCTTTTTAATATCGGCAGAAGTTGACCTTGTTTGTTGCACAGCAGCTCAGCGATCACCTCTGTATCTATCTGGCGTGTGGCTTGAAGGTGCCCTGCACATGGGCAGGCGCAGGCTGGGAGCTGGGCCTGGCCCGCTCCACAGATCGGCTGGGCTGAGGCAGTGTCCGAGCTGCACGGCAGGCACTGGAGGGGTGCTCCAGCACCGCGACTGCTAGTGTTCATCTGTGCTGGAGGCTGGCCCTGGGCTTGCGGTCGTGACCGCTGAACAGCTCTTGTATTGCAAATGACTTGAGCAGTGTATTGAAATTGCTATCTACCTGTACAGTAACAATGATTTTTTAATACCTACAAATAAAAAATGCCACGCTTCAAGGGACTGACCAGGCATAAACAAGAATCTCTGCTCCATATTATACAGTGAAGTGATGGAGAGTAACACCATCATTAGACGATGTCAAACTACCAAGAAGGAAGAAAAGGAGTCTAAAATTCACTTAGTATTTCATTAGAACTACTTCTCAGATTAATTATCCCCAATGCTCCTATGGCACAGTTGCATCATTCCTTTGTTTTTTAAAATACCTTCTAAATTTGTTCTCAGAAGTAGTTCTAGTAAGTGACGCAACACCACAAGCAGCACAACAAACTGCCTTTGAGAAAGGAATGTCATTTGTGGCAAAGTCTGTTTTATTTCTGCTGATTTAATGGGAAAAGGGCCCATACTATGTTCAGTTTAAAAAAAAGGAAAAAGTCTTCCCAGCCATGTAGAATTTGGCAAGACTTCCTGAAAAATTTAAATTTCTTAAGGACTCATGTGGCTGTGGGTCATGAGACTGACTGATCTGTAGACTACAAATGAGGTTTCACTGGCAAGAGAAAGATTAATACTGGTGGAGTCCAACATGTGATCTACATTTGTAAGAGAGACTACAGCACAGGCCAGGCTGTTGGCATTCACAAGATAATGCCCAGCTGTGCTGTGGGGAATTGTCATCTGCTTAGGATTTCAGGAGTTTTAAAGTCTGTAGAAATATTTCTAACAATGGTTTCTTCAAACAATCTTATCCGAATCAGGTGAAAGCCAGTGTAACAACAGCTCCTCTATCTAGTCAATGGAAATAAAATCATTTGCCTGCTAAGTAACAAGTGGCATACCCCTTGCACTATAGGTTTCAAGTCAAGAAACCTGGCAAGGACTCAGCTTTTTAAATGCTTAAAGTTTGGTGTAAACTGCGTCACATCAGCTTTGCTATCTCCAACATATACTTACTATCTGAGAAGGCACTGTACTTTAAGGAAGTTCAGTATCAAAAAGCACCTCAATAAAAATTATGGTACCAAACCAGGTGGTGGTGAAATACTCACAGGTGAGGGGAGCCCTTGGAAACAAAGCCTAATTAAAATAGGCTTCTCTTGTGTAAGAAAAAAGAATAATAATGTGCTGGCTTTTATTATTTTAAATCCAAATTCTTCAAAGTGACCAAGGTGGGTAAGGCAATCTGATCAATCAGAATTTGTCAGTTATAACAACAACATTCCTGCTATATACACAAGATTCCTCAACCTCCCCAGTCAGATTAATATATTCCACTGTGTCCTGATCATAGAGTGAAACTAAAAAAATCCCCAAGTATTTACATTCTGCTTTCTTGGGATCCTTTCTGTGATCCTCATTGCCCAGCGAAGAAGAAAGACCATTTCAGTAGTTCAGGGCTGGAATGCATGGGGCTTAATCACACAAATGGTAGAAACAGGTAGGCAGATCTGCTTGTCCAGACAATGGAAAGCAGATTAAGACCCATGCATTGGTATTTTTTCCCCACTGGAGTTAAAGGAGACAGATAAGGTTTTTTCCTTCTTCTATTTCTTCTTGCACTTTGTCACTGGATGTGGCTATTTCAGCTTGCGCCGAGAAGACTGCACAGATGAATGTCAGAATAGTGCCACCAATAGCTGTGTAGAAAGCCCAGCCCAAGGAGCAGTCTCCAAGTTTGTAAGCAGAAGCATAAGGTCCACAATAGCTTATTGCTTTCTGGCATCCCCAACCTGCAGGGTAAAGTATCAAGCCTAAGATAAGGAAGAGGCCTAGAAATAAAAACAGAAAGAAGTTTAACAAATTATCAGTTTAACACCAAACACAACACATAGTAATGGTTATCATGGTCACTACTCACTCCTAAGTACCAGGATTAGGAGAAGATGACTCTTCCTCATCCATCCAATCTCCTTTACTGATTTTTCCCTAGTATATATTGTGCAGTGTTTTATCTAAACTTGCAGCTATCCTGTGGTTTTTCTTGTCACAGCCTTGTTTCATATGATAATGGCCTAGTTCCTAATTTTAATCTCTCTATTCCTTCTACATCCTGTGTTTTCACACATTACTGCTGGGTATACAGAGCTTGCAAAACATTCGAGCATCTCTACCTACTGTTTATACTTGCACTTTTCAAATACTTTGGAAAGTTTGCATCCACTTTTGAGTTTGTGTTTAGCTAGCCCTCATTAAGCTTTTATTTAGTAATTCATCATAAACATTGTTGCCTTTTTTTCTTCTGGATTTTTCCTACATTGATTTTCTTTCCTGGGAAAAAAACCATAAATCTCACACTGCATCTGCTTATTTGGCCACATTAGGACACAGTAGAAAAATAATACTGCCAGTTCAGTAAGCTGCTTTCATAATGAAGGGATTCTGGAGTTGGCCACAAACAAACAGATTTAAGTGCCCACAGCCAGTGCATAGGTAACGCAGCGATCCTCCAAAGAGGCAATTGGCTGCTGCAGAAGAAAAGCACATCTCTAGTGATGCTGGAGCAAAAGCCTCAACTCCCCATCTTGCTAAACTGCCTGAACACCCTGCTGTACCTCAGGCTGGAAGTAAAAAGCTCAGGACTAGATGTTTTGCCCATCTGATTGTCTCTCTTATTCACAGTTTTCTCTCCTATGAGGACCAGTCTTTATCTAAGCAGTGAAGGGCTTTATTAAGGAAATTAAGAGTCACATCCCAGCACACATGATGTATCTCTGCACAAAGATGAGAGATTTAATCAAAATGCCTAATAGGTTAGTGGCTACTGTGTTCTTTTACAGGCCCTGCTAAAAAAATCACAGTGAGTTAAAAACAGATGTCCCTCCTACAACATATGTAGGAAGGAGCTGAACATCAGGACAGCTCAATAGGTATCAAAATTTGCTTTCTGTTTTCTTTAAAATTTTACTCAGAAGAACAGGAAGAGTTACAAAAAACAGGTTTTGCTTAAACACAACCAGTTTATCCAGAAAATGAATACAGCCTTCCAGATCCCATAAATAGTACCGATTTATTTGTCCTGCACTGTAAAGCCCTTTATTCAACCTGGCACCTTGACAAAAATAGCTGGTAAAGGTGCTGCCACCTTCTAGAAGTGGGCTCAAAATTGTACTTTTTAAGTGTGGTGCTGGTTCATCCATTAGATTTCATCTAATCCCAAAATTTCTACCAAGTAATAAAATGCAGAACAGTCCTCTTTTCTTTCCTATACTAAGAGATTACCAAGAACAGCTGTGAAGACTTGTTCACATCTTCTTCAATTCCGTTAAGACTAGCCTATTCTGCAGTACATTAGGTTTCCTTAATTGTTTGTTCAAAGACATTCAGCCAGATGCAGGAAAACTTTCTCACCGAGAAAGAAAAGCTGGGCTCTAGCTAGTAAGCAGTTAATATACACAAAATGTAAAAACCATCATCCAACTGTCTAAAATTAATGTCTATGAATGCCAGATATTTCACAAAAGAAAGTCCTTTCTCCAGCATTTTTGTAATGATGACGCAGCACCATGGGCATGAATGAACTAAATGTCATTATTCTTTGGGGCGGCAAAATCCATTAACGAGTGATATCTGTTCTCTGTGAAGGGATTTCATCATTGCTTACATTTAAGAACCAATGACAAATTTTATGCAGTGTTTCCTGGCTGATTAGCCAAATGACATTAAGTATAAAGTATTGCTTTATCTTGGACAGACCTGGATAAGCTGTGCTTTCATCCTGCTGAGCCCTGCAGCCATTTCAGACTAAACACCGGCAGTTCCTTCTCCTCTATTAATCACTAGTTTCCTGTTCTGCATAACCGGCATGACTACACTATGTATTTTTCTGACTGTACATTGGTATGGGCCAGTTGCCATTTTCTCTAATGATCACAAGCCCTTTTGCTAGTTAAAAATCACCATCACCAAATTAAGAAGCCAAATCTGAAATGCCAATGTAACTGCTGCCAACAAGGAAGTTTTTAAAGTTTACCACTCCATCACTCACAAACCTAGAGAACCTGTGTTTATCAGCAAACCTGGCTTATGGCTGAGTCACAAACAGGACTAAGAAGCTACATCCATCTCTTTTTACCAGAACTAGAGCACTGAACAACTCCTGAAAGCTACTGGTTCATGGTATGTATGCCCCAAGCTGAAAAGCCGTTATCCAAAACTCAGCCCCCCAAAAGGCTGCAGCACTGCTGTCAAGTGTAGTCATGAGGACTTTAAATCTTCTTTTTTTAAGGACAGAAAATTCCTGGAGAAATACTGACTACAGCCCATAATTTGATAAACTACAGCTGTTTTTTCACAGATGAAAACAACATTTGGAGAAAAGTCTTAACTATGGACTTGAATACGGTCAGACTCTCACCTGATTTTTCCTTCAGATAGCTAACTTGGTGAATCCTATACAGGCCTAGCATAACAAAAGAAAAAAAAAAAGTAATGTTTTCAGTACACCAGACCTACCTTCTACTACTCCATTTCAGTGCAGAACAGAAAGCTGCTCAGGACATTTGTTAGTTTTTGTAGCTTGTAGTTTTGTACTTAGCCATAAGTACAAAGCTCAATTTTGTGTTGTATCATTTTATGTCAGCATGATCTGATAAAGCAACAATTATCTCCTATAGCCAGTTTGCCTGGAGACTTATCTGGCAGGAGGACAGTAAATATTAATGATAGAGATTTCTTTTTCTTAATAAATCAGTTTTTGCTCTTGTCCCAGTGTCTTTGAAGAGAAGCCAATCTTCAAGAGAACAGAGAACAAAAATCGAGTGCTCTGTCTGAAGAAAAGTTTTCTGCAATGAATTGTTTCAGTTCTTTGCGCTGACGTACAGTGAATGAGAGTTTTAATTCACAGCCAATCTACCTGTGGAATTACTGCTGTTTGTTCCCCCTGCTGGGAGGAACAAATTCTTTTTGAAAACATTACAAGCAGTTTTCCACTGGTCCTCTACAGGCTCACAAAGCTCAGGCTTGCTCTGTTCTAGCTTTAGCCCCCTCTCTGAGCACAGCTGCACTGCTGGGAGTGCAGTTTCCTGTACACATACTCTTGTTCCTGCTTCTTAATTAGCTCTATCCCACTTCTTTAAATCAGTATGATAATTTTTCATAATTACATTTTCCTTTTTGTTAGTTGTTGCCAGCTCTCGGTTACCCTTCCTCTTAGGATTCCTTGAAACAGAGGTCTGAAAGAATGCTACACAATGTTGCCAGATGCCTAGGAATGACAACAGAAAACTATTTATGTGACTTTTTTATCCACAGACCTCATCTAAAAGTCTTTGGTATAAGTCTGCCAGCAGAGAACATTTTCCCTTCTTTCAGTGAAGGCCATTTGCCCACATAACATTTTATTATCAGTCCCTAATTATCTGCTTTCAAAAAGAAGCCTTAAGAAATACAGATTTTCAATGAGATTTAGATTTTATTGGGCTTATTAGACTAAAATATATTTCCTGATTACAACACAGACAGCCTACTAAACATCAGCTCTTCTATATTCAAATGATGTAAAAGCAACTCCTCCGAAAGCACCAAAGCAAAACATTACAGAATGCTGTGAAGTATCAATATAAATATAGCAGACTGCACTGCTGTGCAACCGTGTTTCTGAAGACAGTTCAGTAATGCTTTGTCTATAGGAGAAGCCTTTTTGTATTTGTGCACCAAGAACTTTTCCCCTTTTAAGGGCCTGGAACTGCAGCAAGCAATTGCTCCTCCTGGTTTTTATACACTGCAGGAGTGCTGCCAGGCTAACATCTTGGAAAACCAGCAGACCAGTCTACCGTTATGGGCATTTGTATGTCACATTATGGGCTCGGGTCAGATCTGAGTAAAAGCTTTTTCATTCTATCCTTGGAAACAACCCTCGAGACAGGGGTTAGGCAGATGCTTGTTTAGCTAAGTAAAGGCATGCTATTTAGTTTTGACAGTCTCCTGTGCAGCTGCTGTTGTGCCATATTAAACAACAGCACATACTAACAAAGCCAATTTCCATTGCAAAGCCTGAAACTATCTTCTCATTTCCTAGCAAAATAGCAAAAAAAAAGCTTTTAAATGCTGTTGAAGAAACAGGAAATTAAGCAGCTGTGATCAATGAGGTGGCACTGCAACAGGCTCCCATGGAGCAGCACAACCGAGCGACATTTTAACAGAGAAAGAGAAGAAGTGTAAAGGCGGGGATTGCACACCACCACACAGGCAGTGCAGGCAGGTCGCTTCCTCAGTGGCAGTGATCCTGATCGTTTTCTTCTGCACAAACACAGGAGATTAACGCTCAGCCCAAGGACACTGCATCAGACAGGCAAAATAACCCTGCCTTTATTGCTTCTATTTCCAAATGTGTCAATATACTACCTGAACAATTTCATGTGTAAAATATTTATACAAATTTACTATGCTAGCTTAACCCAAGGAGGCCTTCATATATGCAAACTTTCCCTGACAAACCCCTACCCAGCAGGAATACTACCAGGTCACCATTTGCATGCTTTTGACTGCTTCATCTACCAACAGACAACCAAAACGACGACCTCCTACTCAGCAGCTGTATAACAGACACCTTCAGCCCTGTGAAATGATTCAGTAATCCCATTTTAATCAGATGAGAGCTAACGAGGTGGTCTCAGCACTCCACACTGGCTATAGGAAAAGGGTGAGGGCAGAGATGCTGAAGGGAGCACAGGTTACAGTACCTGCAGCACAGGGCCCCAGACCTGCCTCTGCAGCTGCTTTCCCTCCCCCTGCATGACTGCCAGACCCACCCAACACAAGCAGCTGACCAAAGGCAAGAAGGTCTTTGCCCCAAAAGAAGAGGGAGACTCTGCAAGCATCTGTATACCTGGATTCAGGATACCTGGGATACCCTAACTTGAGGCAGGAGAATGAACTGTTTAAAACTATAACCAGGTGGCTCAAATCCTGCACAGATATCTTTTTCCCTTTAAACTTGTCTCAGGATCATATAAGGTTAAGCAGTTACCAGAAGAAAAAGGCAGTTCCCTAACCACTGCCTTCCCCAAGCTGAGAAAGAGGATAGGATCCCTACTCTTTTCAACAGTAAATTAACTATACCATTTGCTCATGCATCTCTTCCCATTTATTAAGCAAATCAAAGATGCTCATTCATAACCAAACCTATGCAGACTTCTGATGGCATTACTGATGTTGGGGGGTGGAAACAGGGACAGGAATACAGTGCAGGGGGCTACTGGCAGGACACTCAACTGTTACATATATTTTGCTACCTACATGAAAAGCCAAAAAAAAGTCAGTTTATCAGCTTGATGTGGGTTGCTTTGGCAGAATGACATCACATGGGGGATTCAGGGTTTGCTTTTTTTGGTATCAGTGTGATCTAACTGCCTGGACTTCTTTGTAACAAAGCATGAACCTGCAGAGTCCTCTTTTTAGGAGAGGGGAGGACAAATTTGCCATTAGCTTTTAATAATTTTTATGTATGTGCTGAGAGTCCCCATTAGTTGGGAGGGAAGGAAATGCAGAGACTCTGAGTAAGATCAGTCCCAAGCACTGAATGACACCGCTGCCTCTTTGCTGGCTGTCAGCTACGTGGAGTCATGTCACCACACTACAGGGCCTCCTGTGTGGCAGATGCTAACCCTGCAATTAAGTCAAGATAAAGCCCCTTATAGGGGAAAAGCCAAATGTTTACAAGTTTTCAGCAATGCAGAGGTAACCAAAATCTGTCCACTCATAGGGCCACTGCTCAGGCACAGCTGTGACGGCTGGTCACTCTCACATTTTACCTTAAAAGCCAATGAAGCATTGAATATTTTTAATCTAGGATGGCCCAATAAAAGGCTTGAAGCTGCTAAATGAGAAACTCAATTGTGGATGGAGGAAACTCAATTCAGGAGGTTCCTGAGTCAGGGAAGGAAATACCAGGCCATGTCAATTATTCTGTCCATGAAAGAAACAGAGGAGAAGACCCAGTATGTTTCACACTACTCACCATAACCTTTTCCACTGCTGTTCGACCAGTGACCACCATGCCCTTCAAACCATCAGTTGCTTATGCTACATTGGCAGAAAGGAAATGAAAACCACCACCTTCCAACCACAGCTCTATAAGGGAGGCCAAAGCAACAACCTGCCTCAGCTTAAGCAAAGAGGTAAAAGGGCTGCAAGCCATCTTTTTCATGGCATTACAATCCCTCAATACTGATCCCACAGCACAAACAAGACCGCAGGGCTGCAGGGGAACTAAGGCTCAGCAAGAAGGAAAAGGTGAAGGGGGACGCAGGAAGGGGACAATTTTGGGTGGCTTCATGGATCATACAGCAGCACAGTGGGGGTCATCTGCATTGGGGAAGGTAGCAAAACTCAAACCCACAGATTTCCTTCACCACCACACCAAGTGCACCGAAGACAGGAGCTAAGCATAAGTTATCCCCCCATCTTGAAAGAGCCACTTTCATCTTTTTTCTTGCATTTGAGTGAAAACACAGCATTTGTTGAGTTTAAATATTCTCCTAGCGTTTGCATCCCATGCACAAACAGCACCAGTCTTGGCTCTGAGGCCTGGAAGCAAAAATCCAGTGGAAAGGGAGCCCTGCTACCCTCCCGCTATCCCCCTGGCCTCTTGGGGGGCAACCAGCAGTCTCTTACCCCACATCGCCAGGGCAGGGGTGTAAAGAAGTTCTTAGCGTCTCACCTACACCAGTGGAGATAAGGATCCTCAGTGTGCACAGGTGCCACAGTAAAACATTTCTCAGCGGTTAGCATGAGCGTCTCACACTGAGCACTGCTTGATGGAGGAGATTTATGCTTGCTGAGAAAATCAGCTGCCAAACATGATCACTGAAAACCTGAAATTTTTGTTTATTTTCCTATTCTACTTAAAATCTGCTGGGTGTCTACTGGTTCCAATGTGGCCACCTTGGTAGTGCAGGAGATAAGCTGACCACCAAATCTAACAAAACACTGAAATCTTCGCTTTATTTCTTTGAAGTTATTAATACTCTCCCTCAGGCTCAATAGCAATTTAGCACTTGAACTCAATTTTCCTTCCCTGGCATATTCCAACACAGCAGTCCCCTGCACTTGAACTTACAGCAGCCAAGTGTGTATTAGATGTCGTGTTGGCATTTGGCCATATAGGTTACAGGAAGCACTATACCGCAGACAGCAAAAGCAGTTCAGACTGTCAGGATTTCCACTGGACACCCCCCCCCCCCCTTTATTTCTTTCTTCCCACCCCAAGAATTCAGAATTCTGGCATCAGAAAAGAAAAACTCTGAGCTGAATCCAAGAGGAAATATGCTTTTTGAAAAATGCATGCTCTGCGTTTTACAAAGACAAACAAGAAGCTTCCTTGCCTTCGAGGGCAAAACCACTCTTGCTCTGCTCTCCTACTACTGCCTGGGCTCCCCAGCTGAGCAACAGCTTCCATTGCCCGCAGGCAGCAACATGAGTTCACAAGGTGCTTTCTTCCTTGCTCGGCAGTTTGGCTCTTTCTCAGACAAAACAATGGTTTTTTACAGCATGCTGCTGCCTACAATTGAATAACTAAATTATTCTGCAGCCATCATAACCTTTCACGTCATGCTCTGAGCATCAAAGAGCTCTAGCAGCCTCATGCCCCCTCCACAGCAGCTTGCTTCTCCTTCTGTGTTTTCTCCCCTCTCCTAGGAAAGTCCTGGCCGACATCCCGCTTCCTCCTCAGCTTCCTCCTCTGCAACTCCCAATAGCCTCCTCACCTTCCAGCAGTGAGAAGCGTGCAGCCGCACAACTCCACGTACCACGAGCCCACCCTGCACAGCCGGATCCTACTTCATACACCCCCACAAGCAGCTCCCGATCTCTTCCCCTTCAGATGGTTCCCATCACGCTCTGCTCAGGCCATCTTCCTAATCACCCAGCCTCCCAAATGGAAATGATGACCAGTAAGTATAACATACTGAACTATTTCTTAGTGCAAGAGATGTAAAACTCTTCCAGCAGCAAAGATAGACTGTTACAGACACAGCTGGCTTCACACTGTGTTTCACCTCTTCATTTTAGAAAACTGTGGAGAATTGTACTTGCACTTGACGGTAAAGCTGCACTCCTGGAACTGAACTGTTGCCCAGGTACTGCAGTAGTTTCTGATGGAGGAAGCCCCCGCAAGATACCACAGCACAGGGAACAGGAGAAGACATGAACAGTAATAAAGGGGAAAAAAATAAGAAATCATGGAAAGGACAGAAGAATGAATGCAGGAGAGCTTGTGAGATACGTGAAAAGAAAAAGTGCCATGGAAGAGACTTCACTGCTTCGGACTGAGCCGGACAAGTGCCAGGGGAAGAAAACAGCCTCCCAAACCCTGGAAAGGAAGAAGGCGGGTCATCCCCCAGCAATGCTGGAGGAGAAACTGCTAGGGTGAGGGAGGGAAGCCCAGACCTGCAGCATCTGGGCCCAAGCAGACAAGACTCCAACAAAGTGGCTGGGGGACCCTAACGCTCCCAGCCCACCTGGAGCAGCCTTTGAAGACACAAACCTCTGCTTCATCTGACTGGACTCATATCTGTTGAAGGTGTAACTGCCAGCAGCCCAGCCTGCTAAGCCACACGATGGCAAAATGAAGCCATGCATTCACCTGACCAAACCAGAGACACCCCTTGGTGTGTGGCTGGGACACAGCTGGTCTCCTGACTGATGCAACCCAATATTTACATGCTCTTTTGTTTCGTGCTTCTGTCAGAAACCTGTTTAGTCAAGCCCCATTTGAGCCAGGAGACAGCAGACCGTGAACAGAGAAAGTGGTGAGAAGGGGGTGACCCACGAGAGGCCTCCCAGATGAAGCCATCAGCACTCCGGAAAGAGTTCAGAGAAGAGGAGCTATTTTATCCCCTTTTGATAAATCAACCTAGCAATGCAGCCCCACTCCAGCATGGCCAAGCAGGAGTAACAGAAGCTGAACTCCCAAACGCAGCTGCCTTCCTGACACGCCAGCACCCTTTCCCCTCTGCTCTCCCCAAAGCCTTCCCAGGCACGTGATGGCATAGATCCCCACAAGGAAACACAGAGGCCTGCTCAAGTTTTGCGGCTGAGATAATATATGCGCTGCTAATTTAGCTTCCGCCTCCTGCCGCGTGGTCAGGGTGTGGACCACCTGCAAGTCAGGCAGCTGCTGGCTGTGGGGGCCAGCTCTGCTCGGCTGTGCCCTTAGAGGTTGAAAAAAAAAAGCCAAGCAAAGTTGCTGATGATGAACTTTATGAAGCAAACTGTGTCAAGAGCCAGTAGCCAAACCTGGTTTAGGCTCTGTACTAAGTTGCCCCCCACCCTCCTTCGAGGACAGGTTATGTTTAGATTATATTACTTAGCACCAAAGTAAAGTACCCACGCTCAAATAAGGTTTGTAAACACATATACAACTACCTTATATACATACCAATATATGTCAATAGGGGATCGCCAATTATTTACTTCCTGTAACTAGATGATTACTGTGAAAATCTCCTTTGAATTGGTTTTTAACAGCTACCATATAATAACATGCTGCCTCTTCTATCCACTGCATTTCAAGTGATTCACAGACTGTAAATATAGAATACTTTCCCCAAAAAGACATTCAAATGAAAGTCTGCCTGGTCTACTTGCTGCTGGGTAGTAATTATCTATTTAATTACACAGCTCTATTCTTTGCACTCTCTATTGCAGAGAAAAGATGCTTTTTCAGATGAAACGATCCTCAAACATCTCCAAACCCAGGCCCACTGATTACTGTTTCTACAGCTCCAGAATGAAAGGCACTGCAGTCTGAAAATAAGTGGTAGAAGGCCTTGCTCTGTAACAAAGGAATTACAGGAGTTTAAACAAGAGTCATAGTTTCTTCTTTCATGGCTTTGTATCTCTCATTTTCTCAAAAAAAAACCCCAACCCTCTGTGGACCAGATATGTGTGTGGCTCCTTCCCGTTGACCTAAATGAGAGTTTGCACATTTGTCCAAGGGCCATAACAGAAGAGATGTTGCTGTCTGCTCTATAATTTCACCGTAGGCATCATCCAGGTCACAACCAATGCTGCTAGACTGGAAAGATATATCCGGTGTCTGTTATTGTTTTTTCGTGATGAATTCCAGGAATAAATTAACTTGTTGTATGTTTTTAATTATATTAAATCTCCACTGCAAAGATATAGAGATTTTAAATGAGATTAAGTCTGCAAGATACTGAGTTCCTGTAGATGACTCTACCATGCATGCATCTCATCTTTGAACATGAGATGTTTGACATACTTGCAAATATTGGACTAATACAGGCTGATAAACAAAATGATTTTGTGACTTATTCTCCTACACTTATTAAAAACATAATTTTTCACATTTGAATGAATGACCTTATGCTTAAGATGATTAAGGGAGGGCTGTATCTTGTTCTCTGCTCAGGGCATTAGTCTAGCTATAATAATCCCTGTACTGATTAACCATGCTGACAACTGTCCTTCTTGAACAACTTGCTTAAGCATTTTCCAAAACTCAGGAACTGGGAAAGTTGAAATTAACAGCTGTGATAAGTCATAAGGAAAATAATTTCAACTACGTAAGCAGATGCTGTAATGCTACTGGCACAAAAGTAGCAGTGGACGCAATAAAACTAATCTTGAGAAAACAAGCTGTTAGTGACAAGACACCCAGCTGCAAATACTGGCAGGCGGACTCACAGCAACAGTTTCAGTAACATGACCCTCCCTTCTATTACCTGGTTTCATGCTGTGTCATTTACCTGAATTATAAGACAGGAAGTGCTCCTATCCTCAGAACAGCTCAAAAAGGACTGATCTATCCCCTAACATGTAAGAAATGCTTTGTCGACCATGTTGTTCAGTTCTTGAGGCCACCAGTCTCATTACAGGTACAGCGGGTTTGATAATAAAACATAAAACTGCCTTTGCACATATTTTCTCATGAATACATGGTCTCAAGAACAGTATTCTAAGACACAGGAACCTACTTCCTGCTAATCTTGATGTTAGACTAGATATTTAGAGATGGTATGAGAGTTCTAGATGAAGTTGTCTTTTCAACAGACCCAAGTCTGACATGCCAAACATCTACTTATGCTGCTAACCAATCTCTCCCATATAAATACCCCTCCAACAGAAAAGAAATAATGTAATCTCCTGAAAAACAGGTTTCATGGATTATTTCTGAAGTACAGGGTAAGAAAGCAGAGAGCTAAAACCTTCCCCAGCTTAATCTGCACTGCAGAGCTGCTTCCTTGTCACACTGTTTCTGGCAAATTCTGTAAACCAGGCACGACTACAGCAAAACCTGTTATTTTTACCTAAAGGACATTCATCTGCTAATTGTATGCCATCATGTGAACAGAAGAATCTTGAGCCAACTTAAGGATCTAATTCTGCCCCAGAAGCACAAACCTTACATTGTGGGTGACGTGAAATAAGCAGTACACTTTTATACCGAAGACGCATGAAGTGGAGGATGGCGAAAGCCACCATGCCTAGTGCTTCAGGAGCCAGCGTCAGCTGGTCCCTGGACCATAGTGCTGGCTCCAGAGGGCTGCAGCAGGCAGCAAATTCAGTTTTTGCCTACTTCCCCATGTCTTTAGAATAAGATTAATTTAGGACTCAGCTAAGCATGTGAAACCAACCAGCTTGATAGAGGTTTGAACACCTATCATTACACCTCCAGTCTAGGTACAGCCAGCACAGACATGTTTGGCCACCTCAGTGGAGGTGAAGAGGGGAGAAGCTGGATTCACATTTCGAGCAAACAAGTTAAAACTCCTAATTTTTGTTGTAAGAAAACCATTTTATGAATTGAAAACATCTGCTTAAGAGCACCACTAAGAGGGAAAGAGGATGTGGCCCTGCTCATTCCCTTCCTCCTCACAGGTCTCTGAGGGCTGCCTGAGGTAGGGCAGAAGACCACTCTGCTCCAGATGACCACACACACACAGCACAAAAGATGAAAACCTGCACATGGGACAGGTTCTCCCCACTGCTCACTGGCAAGTACAGAAAGCCAAATACTTCTCTAACTAGGGCTGTCCAGTGTCAGTTTACTAACAGTCATTTTCACTGTAAGCAAAACCACCAAATCTCTAGAACTAATTCATCTTTTCAGGCAAGAAACAGCTGATACTTGGACAGTGAAAAAATAAGCACACTGGGCTGTGTAACTGCAACTGAACAATAACCTGGCTAAAGGAAGGGTTTATCATAAGGTATTGCTTGTCAAGCTCACAGCCTTCAAAGATGCTGTTTAGCATGAAAGACTGGAGAACTGGGTGTGCGACTGCAGTCTGTTCTCATCCCTGGGGTGGTATTTGCTCTCATCGCAGTCATGAAGCCTCTGAGACACTGAGAGAACTGCCTTCAGTCCATGGTAAAATTACTAAAGTAGCGAGAGGGAGATAGACTGCCTTAACATGAGTATTAACTTTGCTCTCTGCTGGTAACAAAGGAGAGAAGTTTTTGATACTGAAAGAAATTCAAACAGAGAGAAAAAACTGAACAGCAAACAAAAGCAACACTGGTCAGTTCATTTTGGCACACATCAGGCTGCAATTCTGCTGCCAATGTCAATATATTACATGCTGTGTAGCTATAAATTTCACTTGTGTTTGAATAAACACCAGCATATAGAACTGCTTTGGGTCTGCCTAATGCAGTCTGTCTGTGGACAGGACAGAATTGCTATATTTCTTCAGCTGAATGGCCCCAAAATTAAAATCTTTAGTTGCTCTCAAAGTACACGTACCTGCAATCCCTTGTAGCAGCCCACAGACATTAAAAATGCTTTTCTTCATAATACTCTGCACACACATAGTAAAGACAGACACAAATGCCACGGCACAGAGAATCATGATTCCCACGGCTAGGAAAATAGCGGTTGCCTGCCAGAACCCACTGGCAATCTCATTGAAGTTTTCGGCGTAAGGACCACAAAGCGTGTCTCGTCTAGAAAGCTGCATGTGGGAGATTCTGGTGCAGCGCCCATAGATGCCCAGTGTCGGATGGTAAGGCTCCTGCGACCCCCCCGTTCTGTTGTCCACATCCTCAGAGCTTGAAGGCTTTGCTTTGCCAATCAGCCAGTCTGCGCTCATGAAAGCAATGAGCTCTGCGAAAGCCACCACAATACTCAGGAGAGTCCATAGCATCGACCGACATGTTACAATGACATGACACATATTGATGTTCAGTGCTTCTGATCAGTACAGCTGACAGTCTTAAAATCCAGGCACAACAGAGAAAAATTAAATTAAGAAAGAAAAAAAGGACTCTAAGAAAATCACTGTGGCTGTTCTGCCTGCTCTTCCAGCTCTCTCACAAAGGCCAAGATGAAATTTCTCAGGAGAAAAAGTGAACGGCCCCAAGTTTTGCAAGCAGTACAGTCATTTGTTCTCTCTGTTTAGTTCCTCCTTTTTTCTTTCTGGGATGATGATCTCTGAAGTACGCTTTTCTTTCTTAATATTCATACTGGCACATGATGCTGCAGGCTGGCGGGGGAGGCCAAGGACTGCCCACTCTTTGACATCACACACCTACAAGAAAAAAGAGACAACACAGCAGCAGTGAGAAAAAAAGTCTTCGTTTCCGCCCCCACAACGAGCCAAGATCTCTGGCAGACCCACATCTACATGCAAAAGCTCTAACAAGGGCCAGTCAAACAGACCCTGCTGGAAACCTCTTGGGTTTGTCCCAGGGGAGTGATTAATCTCCCATTACTCAGCCCGTACTTAAAGGTACATATCTGCTTTGCCCCATCCCATTGTGGGTGTTTGTCAAGCCGTTTGCAAGCAAAGGTCTCAGTAACACCCAGAGGTCCCACCCACTCCTACCACCACGCCCCCATCATCTTCCTCTGGTCGAAATTACCAACGTTGCTGGCAGTTACCCAGCAAAATGTTCGTACACGTTTAAGCAGTTTCACAGACGTGCGCTCCTGCCTTCAGTTTGGGAAGGCAGCACAGCATGCCTCCAGGAAGGAAGCCAGGCACAGCTCCATGTGCCATGGGCACCTGGGTGCAAGGGGCAATGAAGGAACCTTGTTCCAACCTTCTGGGCTTCTGCTGACTGCAGCTGAGCCAACCCCAGCCTTGCGAGGAGGTGAACAGCACTGCAGCTGGGGACAGCCCGCCCTGCGATGTGGTGACAGCCCATCCCTTTGAAGCCTGGGTTTTGCAGGACCGGTGCTTCCCCGGGTTCTGTATCCAGCTTTGCACCAGTGTTTCAGAAAAGCAATCTGCCTGCAGGTATGTCACACACCTCATCTTGAACTGATGCCAACACCAGCAGCCTCACGTGACTTACGCCCCTGTAAACAGGAATCTGCGGAAAAATGCTTCAGTCGCTGCCAAGTGGCCAAGAGCCCTGGTGAGAGGGGGTTGCCAGTCAGCCTTGAGATTCCTGACTCCTCTCAATTACCCCCTTCCACAGCCCTGTGCACGCTGGGAGTGCAGCAAAATGTTCCCCAGGGCTTTCCCTGAGCCTTTATGCTGCCTTTCAGCAGTAGCTGATGACATTCTCAGTTACACTTATCTTAGTGCAAGAGGCAATCAGAGATCACTATACTTCCAACTCCTCTCCAAATAACTGGCCTCAAAATAACAAATGGGTCATTGCACATGCCTCTGCGCTTGAACTGAAACTGTGTTGCCTGAAAGCAAGAGTGGGAGCAGGAAATGCCCTCACATTACCCCCTCCATGATGAGAACATAGCACTTCCAAGTTTTCCTCACAAAAACCAAAATACTGATATTGAACTGGAGGCAAGAGAGTTGAGAACCATATCTGGACCTCATTGCTGTGCTGCTGCCAAACAGAAAGGGGTCAGCAGATGCCAGAAAAACAGACATCCCCAATTTTCTTTTTAGCTTTGTCACGGGGTTGGTATTTAATTTCTTAGGAGTTTTGAGCCCACTGGTTGAATCGTAGTCCCACTGAAAGCAAAACAAAACACACCCCCACAACTTCAACATATCCAGAATTTCATCCAGCAATTTCTACTCCCTCCTATAACTAGTCCTCGTGAATCATCTGCAAGATTTTATCTGCATTTCTCTTCCTTGTCTAGATCTGCAGACTCCTCTGGTACTAGCAGATATATGGACTTAAGCTGCTGTGCCACAAGTGAATTTTGTATCCCTTATTTTGATGTTACAGCATGGCCTTAAAAAAAGGCAAAACTTTTAGTTGTACTTTTAGCCATACGGAGATAACAGTTCAGCTCATTTTCCATTTTCTGGGGGAAAGCATGAAGTTTTCAAGCAACCTGACATACCGATGACTCGAATACACCCTTTGTAATAACAGAGTGCTGACATGTCAGCCTGCCAAAAAAAAGTTAATTCTCTCAGTATTTCCACTGCAAATAACAACTGGAATGTAGGAAATGTCCACAACAAACCTACATTCTTCTGATGTCATCTGCACGATTAAAGAGAATTTAAGAGAAAATGTCTTTATTTTTTAAAAGAAGTTCCAAAAAGCTCTAGAATCTGTATTTCTGTGCAAGCACCACACCCATGTGAACTCCTCATCTTTGTAATTCCAGGATTCTAACTGAGGTGCAAGGGACATAAGAGTTGAACACCCATCATAGCTGTTACTGTTTACTCTGTACCTGCTAAACATAAAATACCGCTTATTGAACACAGATGAGAACAAAGTTCATATTTACTTAAGTAGGTGAAAATTCCAGATGAACACTGGCAGCCACAAAAACATGGCACTGATAACAAACGTGGGATGCTGTATTAGAATCAGAAGAAAAGACCAAACCACGGCGTTCTTCTCCATTTGAAATGCAAGTGCAAGAATAAATTGCAGTAACATTTTAAAACACAGTATCTCCAGAAAAGTCACTGCATAAGCAAAATAGCCTGTCTAAAGATGATATGGAGATTGTGTCAAATCTCAGGACTTCACTGGAAAATACACTTCCCTGTTTTGCAACACAGGGAAACTTCACAGCACCTAAAAGTTAGTAAACGTCATCGATAACTACAGTTCAACACAATATACTTTGCTTTCCAATGAAACCTTCACAATTCAGCTTTTCCCAGGTAACAAGTACTTCATTCTGGTACAAAACGTATCTCCAGAGCAATGTATCCCTATTCACGGGAGAATTGCTGCATAAGTTTATTCTCGCACTAGTGATGCCCTCAAATGGGAGTGCCACTCCCCTACAACTCCTTTTTGTGAGCAGATAGACAGAAACATATGAAGTAGGATGCCGCATAGACCAGAGGAGGGGGAGCAGCATTTCTTCTTTGTGAGACTTGGCAAGGAATGATTGCAGATGAAGTACTGGAGATAAGTTACAGTTCACTCATGCTTGCGTACTTAACCTTTTTCTTCCAACACACCCCACCTTGAGTTTCCAAATGAACCTAACCAATTCTCACGTGGCTCTAACAGCACCTTTGTGCATGTATGTTTGTGTCATACATTGAAGCCTTTCCAGCTACAGACTGTGCTAAATAACTGCACTTCATGAAGCTTCCCTCCAGCACTCTGCTCACCCCTTTTCTTCCATTTTTGCTCAACAGAAACTCAAGCTAGGCCCTCGTGAGGCTGAAAGCTGGCTGTTTACTCCTCCTCTCAGTCTTCCATCCCTCAACAATTTTTTTCCATGACAGAACTGTATGTTCTTCACACCACTCAATATCCACTTCTGATCGACTGTCAAAATATTTGCTTTGACAGCCCAAATTCAAAATATACAACAGTTCTTTAACCCCTTTGGTATTAACTCATTCAAAATAATTCTTGCTGAAGAAGCAGACTACAGACTACAGTAGGCTCGCCCCTTAGTCATTTGGGCCTCCCCCTATTTTTACTATTGCATTCCATTGTATATGCGTGGAAGGAGGTCATCCACGCTGGGGAAGTGGGTGCCCCTACAGGGAAACCGTCCTGCACAGCAAGCACCCATGTGAGCCGCACACCATGGCAGCTCCCCAGCAAGAGTGTCTCGGCAGTGCCATCCCACCCCACCATACAACCCCCTGTTCCTTGGCTGGACAGCACAGCTCTTGGACAGGTCAAAACTACACCTTCAGCATCATTTACTCTGCTCTCTGAACCATGCTCATGGTCAGGCTCTGCATTAAGTGAAGTCTAACACAGTGAAAAGATGCCAGGGAGAACATCAGATCCTCACAACATCCAGAGACAATAAAACAGAATTCTTGAATGCAAAAATCTTTTGGTTGTTTTACTCTAACAAAACATCTTAAAATATCACTAAAATTTTCTTCCTTTTTAGATGCAATTTTGACAGCCAGATACTGTGCCTCAAGTTACACTTTCACGTTTCTGGCTAAGACTGTTCAGCTGTTGCCTTTTACTACACAACACTGCTACATGCTAAATAAATAAATAACATGTATTTTTCTGAACTAGACAAAGAAACACACTTGCCTCCATTTTGCTTACACTGCCAAAACCAGAGTCAGAAACTGATCCAAATTACAATATTTGATTTAAAGTTTTGATTTTAGAGATGTTGAGCTATAGGGTTTTACTTTGGCATACCAGGAAGGAACAGCTGCAAAGTTCAAATCTGAGTCAATCACATACCATGGCTGTTTATTTTAAAAAGGTGTTCTACAAGCAATGTACAAGAGACCTGCAAGTACCTTCCACAACAATGTTATAGCCAGTCCTTCACACTCCCCTTATGGTTTGAGCGAAGACAGGGGCTCAGACAAAACCCTACAATTCAGCTTTCACCCTTCCCAGCCTGGTTCTGTCAAGCTCAAGAGTGAGAATAAATCATCTTTAGATAAGTGGCTTTTGGCTTGGCTTAAACAAACAGCTGAATGGAAGGCCACACAGACTGCTGAAACAGTCCCAATTTATAAAATAAATCCAGGCAAAATTAGACATTTTCTTCTAAAGCTTGCTACAGTCCAAAGCACAACTACATGCAGGAGTTTCTAAACCTTGTTTACAATACACACGCTTGAGCATCTAATTACCCAAAATGTGCAAATCTTGAAAGTCTGGGTTCTGCTTTCTCTGAAACATTGTTCATTAGCAATTATAAACACTGTGAAGATGCTTTGAACTGTGAGAGTGGAAGTGGTTCCTATTTATGTTGATGTTTGTAGACTTGCTATTTAAAACAAACAGAAAGAGGCTCACACACTAAGACTCAGTTACCTCATGCTGACCCCCACCCAGGTCGACATGAGCTCCCTCTTTATGCAGCTTCCATCCTTAGGTGTTGCTGGACAAGCAAGCTAGTCAACTGTGAGCTCACCCTGCCTGGCAGAGTGAAGCACCATCAAACCACGGAGGGAGGAGTGACAATGTGGGATGAGCATTAGAGATTATTCATTTTCTGAGTAAGTGATAAATGTGAGCAAATAAACTTCTCCCCCCACTTGGTCCCCTCACAGGAGGTGCATTCTTCCAGGAGCTGCTGCCCAGGAGCTGAGGGCAGGCTCCTGCTGACTTCCACTCAGTCTTCAAAGTAGTGGACCAGACACCAAGCAGCATTTCTCAGGAGATACCACCATGAATGCCAACCCACTTCGCTAAAGGTGCACCTCTGCATTTCTATCCCCGCACTCTTATAGGTGACTTGCAAATGTAAGAAAAGGTACATTCATCACATTCCCCTGTCACCAGAGAACAGGGACAAGGATTAGTACTTAAGGAAATACAAGTTGTCCCAAAAGGTTTGGAGTAAGCTTTCTCTGCAGACCACAAGGAGCTCTGCTGGCACTGGTTTCTGGTAAGCAGTGCATACTTACCATGGGAAGCACCTGGACCACGAAGAAGGAAGGACACTTGGAAGACTTCAGTATGTCTTTGTTTTGTTTTTTAAATGCAACACATTTCAAAGTAATCAAAAATATTCAGGGTCAGATAGCAAAACAGGAGAAGGTGCTTTAAGGCTGAAGTGGTTGCACAGCTTCAGACAAACAGCAGAGAACAAGCAAAGGATTCCCTCCCTCTCCATCTACCATCATATTTTCATCAAATCATTGCCTACTGAAACAACATTCCAGAGCAGAGCTTCTTACTTGAAGAACAGAAAGCAAAGCTTTGATTAGTTGTCACTTGTGAATTAAAGGAGAGCAAACATTTGCATATCTCATAAATATTTAACTGTTATAAACCTTCACAGGCATATTAATGAGTGCATTATTGTGACAGGCTGTTGAAAACATGCCATACTCTGTTCAGAGACAGATGCATTTCACTGGTAATAGAAGGAATGTAGACTTACAATGCATCATGCCTTGTTCCTGTTGGCACAAGGTAAGATGTGAAATATAACTAAAATATTTTGCAAAATAGTTAAAACTCACTGAAGTGTCCTAATCATATCCCTTTTTCCTTGCCTTTCATTTGTACTATGCATGTTTACTTCAGCCTTTTCCTACCAAAGGCAGAGCTTGTAGATGTAAGATCTTAAACTAACCCTTGTGTGTGCAAATGTCTAAATTCTATGTATGCCAGCAGGTAAAAAATAAATAAATAAACAACAACAAAAATATGCTGACAGTGACTTGTTCACTTGAGGCTGCATGAGATGGTTATTCCATCCCATCTTGCAAGTGGGCTTCTTCCTATCATACTATGGAAAATGCCATCTAATTACAGGTGGATGTGCTTCTAGAATACACCACTGTAAAAGAAATGAATATAAAACTTATTTCCAACTTTTAAAAAAAGCAGTTGAAATGTACTATTCTCTTTCTGACCTCATTAAAAGCTGTGGCAAAACTCCCACTGACTTTAATGGGGCCAATACATCACTGAAAAAGCACTAGAAGAATGAGAGTTTCCAAATTTTCAGACCAACTGCAGGGGAGGTTTAAACACAGGATTCATTTCCCTCTTCCCTCATCCAGACAAAACTTTGCTTATTGCCCCCCTGCTAAGAGGAGATCAAGCTAACTCGGATTTCCAGCATCTCCTCTGAACCCCAAATTCTCAAGCAGGAGACTTGTTCTATTGCTCCGTATTTATTGACTTACAAAATTCCTTAAACCTACAGACATTACGTTGTGTTTTGAAAACTTACTCGAGATCTTTTGCAATTCCAAAATTTATTAAAACCTACAAGGCTAAGAAAAGCTAATGTGTAGTATTTCTATTGTTGCTATCTCAAGAGAAAATTACACATCCCATCAAAAATCATCACTAAGGGAGCAATCTTGGCTACAATTAGTGATAGCCTAACTGCTCAGGAATTTACCAACTGGGAGCGGAATCGTGAGTTTCCTTTCCTACTTTGATTCCTCACTAGCTCACTGAAGTCTCAATCTTCAAGAGTCTCATCAGAAGCCCCCTACAATATCACATCTGTCAAGCAGACTCAAATATTCATTGTGTTGCGATTACTTCAGACAACACCTCTTAACTACAGCTTCTAAAGAACTTTGGCAGGGGAAAAAGGGTGTTAGAAGGAAAATAGGAAGTCAGAAGGAAAGTTCTACTAATATTTGGTAGCAAACAAATCCTGCTATTTTTATACTAAGGATTTTTACCTTAAAAGGAAGATAGGCTTTGGCTGTTTAAATAGTTAATAGTCTGTGCATGAGCTAGAGCATCAGTCCAAAAAAACTTGGAATCTGTGCTTGTTGTAAAAAGCAATTCAATCCCATGAGTTCATCGTGACAGATTTGGAACTGCTCTTAATAATTTATGAATATTGTATTAAGATATTTATTATACTAATATATTGGTTATTGTTTAATACAAGGCTGGTGAGAAAAACAGGCAGGAGAGGAAAGAATGACTCAGTTATGCCACTTCTCAGCAAACTGTGGAGAATCACTTACTAAAAAGACAATACTAAGACAGGAAAAGCCTCGCAAACACAGTGGATCAAAGATGCAGAACTGTTTAGGAAGGAACAGTCTCTCAAACTGTAGGGAAGAGAAGCTGTTTTGGACAAACAAGCTTAAGAAAAAGGCACCTATTGGAGGTTCCTGTTGAAATTAGGCCAACATGGGACACCATATTGGGCCCCTCATTTGCCTTCAGGCAAAGCAGATGCCCCTGCAAACAGCCTTGGTTCCTTGTATGAAGGAAACACCGCTTCAGTTAATTCTCGAAAGGAACCACTACCATATCTCCTTTCATAGTTGTGGCTGTGTTAGCAGAGCAACCACAAAGGTTATGGATCTCCAGTCTGTCTGAACAGCCTGGGGCGGGTCATTCTTCTGCTAAGACAAGACCTAAGCCTGTAGGCCTGAGGACTGCCCTTTGCGAGCAGGAAAGACCCAGAGGTGTTTGCACTGTTACTCACTGCACATACCTGCAAACAATCTTCTACATTAGTCCCTCCAGAAAGCCACCAGTTAGCAAGTCACCTCACAGGTGTTGACCGTTCTCCAGCTTCATCATGCGTAACGTTCCCACAGTGCAGAAAGGATGCACTTTCGGCAGAACAGGATGCACTTCGGATCCGGGCGGTACAGCTCAAGCAAACTACCCGGCTATGTTACTAGTGACAGATGAGATGGAGAACCTATTGTGTTTCAAAATATATGTATTCATTTATGTTCCTCTTAATTCAAACTGAAAGTGAAACATCCTTCAAAAATAATCAGTACAGATGAGCAGCTCAGCACAATAATGCATACAAACTTGTGTACGTGACAGGAACACCTTCCTTGAGCAAACACTGACTTTTCATTGTGTGGAGCTGAGGAGAACCAGTAGTGACTCAAGGTAACTGAAAAGGGTTGTGATGGATCAGGGCTGCCATGTTTCCATACTGTGTAGACATCTGAAATATCTGGGCGCCACATACAACAGTAAACTTGAAAAAAGTGCATGAAAATCCTTTTATATAGTCTGGAAAAAGGCAATGTACTCAGAGAAACACAGACATACAATATATCTGCGAACATCTACTGAATGTGAGCCTTAACCATTATTAATGGCTAACCACGGTCAAGAGAGGAGAACTGAAATTAGATGTTTCCGATACTGCATATTTCATTAATTAATAATTACAGGAATACTGTGTTCAGTTGGGATCTCTAAACTTTAAGATGGAAGCTCACTGCAAAGAGCTCAGAAAAACCTAGACTAATAATTCAAATTCTGGAAACCCCATTTTAGAGCAAGAAACAGAAAGAAACAGATGATTTATTTTAGCAACTGGATTAAATTCTAAAGCCAAGATTGGACATACTTCTACAAGCTGAGCCACGTACAAAATTCTGGCATGTTTTACGCATTTTGACTTGCTAGACTAGGTATTGATAAAAATCCTTTTCTGTCCCTAAAATGTGTAAGACTGTGAAAATTAATAACTAATAAAAATTTTTAAAAGCTGAAAAGGGCTAGAGGGAAAAACCATATGCACCCTTGTCAGCTTCACTTTCTCTGAAAATGTTCTATCGTCTCTCTGCCACTGACATCCTGCGGTTGTGACACAGCAGCTCTTAATGGAGCAAACTAAAACTGGACCTGTGTGGGGATATGCATACAGGTGAGGTAGTACTACACCTTCCTGCCATCTAGATACATAGGAAAAATGAAAGGAAGAAGGCAGTATTCACCATCCCAGTTTTCCAGATGAGATGTTCCTCAGTCATATAACAAAGTCTGTAGCAACACTGGGAACTGAACCTGAATGCTGCCATTACAAACCCTAAAACTTTGGGGATTTGATATGATCCTCAGTGTCCTGCACTGTGCCAACCACTTTTCTTGTCATCTTTCAAACACAAACCTCAGCTATTCCTCTGTCACTTTGAATCTCCAGCCCTGACACGCTGCCTGCAAAGGTACCCTTCCTTCTCCATGACCGTGGACAAATGATACCAAATGAAATGATCATATCTCCAACAGTAATTTTGACTTTCCTGGTCACTGAGAAACAGTTTTGTTATTAAGCTTTTAAAACTTAAATTTTTTCCTACAGCATTCACTGTTGAAATAGATAATTCCCACAGCAACAGCTTGTCCATCATTATCAGGAAATACAAATTCACCTGCAAGGAAACAAACTTACCTCTATGACTAGCCTTCTCTACTTGTACTTCAGAGAAGAACATAACTTCAGTCATAACACCTATAGGGGATGATTCTGCCCACATGCAAACCTTATTAAAGAGAATGAAGCTATAGGACAGTAGCAGATATTCAACAGGTCCCACAAGGTTATAGGGAGTGGACTTCAGGACAGACATCCTTTTTATGTATTGGGTTGGTGAGGTTTCTTTTTAAAGCTTTCACTGACGTTGATCCTTTTGAAAGCAAATGCAGTCTACAAACTAGTGTAAACGTAGCATCTGATTGTACTATTGCCAAAAGGTGAAAAGTTCTTGATTATGTCTTCCCCTTGGGAAATGCAAATAAATCAAAATCAAACCTGCATATCTGAAGATCTCCCAATACCTAGATAGACAACTAGTACTAAGAAAAAGTCCCTGCATACTACCAACTCTAAGAAAATCTGTCTGCTCTGTAAGTTTCAAACATTCAACTGGATTCTGAAAATGATCTTTAAATATAAGATTACCTATTAGATCTCCTTGTTCCATTTCACGCTCTGTATAAATATAGAGCTTCAGTGCAAAATTCAAAGTACACCATACCTACACAGTACAAGAAACAGTTTCATTAACTGTCCATCATGCAACTTTCTCTTTCAAAACAATTCTAAACAGTGCACTGCATTTTGTAAACTGATAATGGCAATTATTAACATTAGTTGGTTCTTTAAAATACATGGTTGCAAATTATAAACTTTATCTTCCATTTCCTAATAAAGGCCCTGCTAGAAAACCAACTCATTTCATCACGAACAATATTAAGTAGATTTGAATAAATCATTAACAGCATTTATAAAATAGAAAGAAAATATGGTCATGCAGACCAGATATTGATTTAAACTTTTATCAGAATTTTATTCAGAATCTTATCTTGCAAATCCACAAAGGTCTTTCAGTGTCACAGCTTAAGCTGTGCATAGTGCCACCATTTGCATATATTCCTGTTCACAGTATTTTGCTCAAACACATAACTCAGTTATGTTCTGGAACAAACTTCCTAGTTCATGTAGCTGGACATTTATCTGTCTTTCAGGTGGGCAGAACATGCTCTTCTGCCAGTCTTTGTCTATTTGGTTAAGACCATAGAATTAATAGTTCAGATAAAGCAATCAAATAATCAAGACCATTTGAGCCTAAAATGGAATACTCTGAGCAAACCAGTATTTTCTTCTTCAAGATGCTTAGCCCTATGTTCTCTCACTGTTGCATAATAAAGTTATGAGATTGGTTCAAAGCATCAAGGGAGAGAAAAGAAAGAAAAAATCAAAATAGACCAACTAAACGTGAAGAGGACAAAAACATGCCAGCAGAGAGCAAAAGGCCAACGCTATAATCTGCAGCTAGCTTCCTTTGCCAGCAGGGTTTTGGTTTGGTTTTAATAAAGCATTGCTTAACGTACTGAAATGCTTTCCAATGACTGCTACCTATTACTAAATTTCACATCTCTGACAATGCACAAAATCTTGCTATTTGACACAGTTAAAGTTTTATCTTGTATATTTATAGTAAAAAAAGTTTGGAAACATTCTCTCTTTACAAAACAACCTTCCATTCTTCCTGTGTAAAAGCTGAATCCAGAGATTTACCTGTTTTTCATTATAGCAGAGAAAAGATCAGGGGACATCAGAGTTCTTATTTTATTTAGAATTAACCAGTAACAATACCTATATAAAAAGCTGAACTTCAAAAATTATCATCTCAAAACATTAAGAAAAAATCTGTTACTCTGTTACAAATTCAACAATCCACTGAATAAATCAAAATGGAAACAAAGCAGCTTGCATGCATACCCAGTACCCTGCCAGTCTCCAAGCACTGTTGGATGAGTTGTGTCTGCAACACATGAAGGAGATCATCAGTTTGGCACCTTTTTGAGCCAAAGGGGCACAGCAGGCTCCCTTTTCTTATCTGTATGACAGGGAATACAGTTGTACATGAAATTGGACACAAAATTAATTAATCCGTGTTCAGTGAATGGCATCTTTAAAAAAGTAAGGGGTTATTTCTTTGGGGGATATTGTTTTTTAACTTCCCAAGTTAAAAAACAAAACCCAAACAGGTTGAACCAACCATTTGAGTCCTTGCTCCTGGAATCACTTTTGTCTGTGTATTCTCTGAGCTGTCAAGATGGCACAGGAGTAACAGAGCAGAAGCTCTCAAAGCTTTTTGGTGGAGCCTGGTCCATTTGCAGCACAGCCAGAACATGCCAAAAGATTTAACTGGACTGACTCATCGTTTGGATAATGATCTCACCTGAACTGAAGCTGTGAAAACACCAAGTGACTTGAGATGACATAATTGCTGTTGCAAAATCTGGATTCTTCTGAAGCTCTCCTAGAAAGAGGGCTTTGTTGGAAGACAGATGAGAAGCTCTTAAAGCAGACAGTCCTGGGGATGTGCCTAGAGGCCAGTGGGTACACATGCACAGCTAGGTCAGAGCTGTTGGCAGTACTGCAGCAGCCTGTCAGCAGCAGGCTGTCCTCTCCCAGCTGCAGTTTGTGCCCTATGCCCTTACTGGTTCTGCCGTTGTAGGGACAAGATCCACCTCAATTGCTCACCTTCATATTTGGAAAAACTTATCACATACTAGGCTTTGATAGTGGAGCTGTCAACACTGGCTTCATTGCTGGCTGCATCTGCACTGCTGTTGATGCCTGCTTTGGTAGTGAGTCTTTGTGCAGCAATATTTTAAGATGCTGCCTGAGCAGCTCTGGATAGAGCATTAGAAAACACAGCTTATCTTTTACCAAAATTCACAGGCTTATCTTCTCTGGATTGGAAGAGACCTACACAGATTGCTGCAGGAGATGAAGAGCAGTTGTGCTCCTCCATGTTCAAGGTGTGTGTCACTGACTACAAAAACACTCACATTTGTTTACTGCATGTTTCTCCCAAGAAAGGAAAGAACTACTTTGTTCCTTTTTCACTACAATCAAAATCACTATCCTATTCAGGGACGGGAATATAAAAGGCAGAAGATTTTAGATGGACAAGTCATCCTTGTTTTTCTCAGTATGGTGCTGCTAAACAGTTATTTTTGAATGGTGTCAAAACCAAGCTTAGGGTAATTCCTGCCTTCTAAGCATTTTTCTCATTTGCTCATCATGATCATAAGGGCATGACTCTGCAGTGTGATGTAAGACTTCTATGAGTCCTAGCAGCTGTACTGAACTCTTAAATGCTTTTTCAAAATACATAGTTACAAAGAAAGAACATCAGTATTGATTTCAGGGGGGTTAACATAAAATCATCAGAAAAACTCTAAAGCATTTTGAAGAGTTTGAGGAGAGTCTGTTTACCTAGGACATGCCCAGTATCTTGTCTCCCAACTGCAGGTTGAAATAAGAAGCTGCAGGAACTGTGCAGCAATGCAGCTGCACAGCAACACTGCACTCAATTGCCATATGCTGGAGCCAAATACTGCTTACAGCACATGCGCAGCCCTGATTCTCTTTTTTATTCCACAGACACTGTCTTGTACATGAGGGCTTAAAAGCAGTTGAAACTGCAATGAAATATGCTGCAAGAAGAACAAGAATGCATATAGCTCCTTTCTCCAAATGTGGAAAAACTTTTGTGTACAGATTTTGGTTTCTTTATGAGCTGTTACAATAAGATTGTATAAAAAGGTACTTGGCAAGTTGGTTGGTTTGTAGAAAAAAACAAACAAACAAGCAAACATGACACATTATGTTAGATGAGGCGTGTCTGTCTAAAATGTAAAATTAACAGCTGGTCACAGTTATACCTAGTAAAACAATCCTCTCCCTTGCTTTCAAACCCATATTTATGTTTAAGGATTTTTTTTTCAACAGGAAGCTATAAAAAGAAACAATAAGCAGAAAGTACTGAAACCACAAGGAAATGCAAGGAAGAGATAAGGTGAAATACTAAAAATAAATCTGGAGCAGTTGCAACTTGGTAAGGAAGTAAAGTAACAGCAAGAAGAAGAGCATGGTAGAACAAAGCACACTATGGGAATGCAAACACAGGTGGTTACAATAACCTGTGCAGGAAAGTTGCATGCATAAGAGAAGGTCAATGCACTACTACTATACTCAAAGACAATGAGAGTGTGCTAAAACACAAAGAGGAACAATAGAAATGATGGACATTCAGTTGCACCTGTGTGGAGACTGATGCACTCTTTAACGCTCCAAGAGCCTGGCTGCTGAAGGCCAACTCAGAAAGCCTGCGCCATTCTCCAAGGAAACCCAGCAGGGCAGCTCAGCTGCACCACCACTTCTTGACAGCACTGGAGAAAAATAAGCTCTGCCTGACCTGGGGCAGGTTTGACACAAGAAGGTGTCCTCGCTCCAGGTGCCTCTGAACTGAGGATGCTTTATATCACTCACCAGTACAAAACCCAACATAACCAGAAGTCTTACAATACAAATGTTAAATGATGACCTAGGAAAAGTGATACTGAATTTTATAAGAAGCTGTAGAAGAATGGCAGATAACTGAAATGTGTGCAAAAGAATGGTCAGTGATGGCTTAACCTTTGAAAACTATTGGGAAATTTGTAAAAATAAGTTTAATACAGAAGATTGGAATTTATCAAACACAGCAGTCACCTTTCAACACTGAAGAATACAGTGCTGGAAGAAAAAGAAAAAATCAACACAGCCTAAACTAAGACCAAGAAACAGGACATGTATGAACTCTTGTAAGCAATTCTCTTAAACCCATGAAGAACATGAAATTATGGAAATAAGTCTAACCTTTCCACGGTGTGTTCCTTTAGAATGACAAACTAAAATCCAAAGCTTAAACTATTATTTCTTTGGGAGGAAAAGATTAAGAAGGGTGTTGGGACAGGCAGGCAATTATCCCTCCATGCAATTTAAACTATATTTTGTCTCCTGAAAATACTAGGAAGACATGCACAGAAGAATGCTGTTGAAGACAATTTGAGTTAGGCTAAAACTGGATACATCCATTTAGCAGACCCCAAACAACCCAATTTCCTAAGGGTAGGCTGCCATTGAAACTCTTAGGACTGAGGGAGCAAAGCATTCAAGAGGTTCAATACAGCTGCTAGGACTCAGAAGTTTTACATCATACTGCAGAGTCATGCCCTTATGATTATGATGAACAAATAAGAATGTTGCTTAGAAGGCAGGAATTACGCTAAGCATGGTTTTGAAACCATTCAAAAATAACTGTTTAGCAGCACCATACTGAGAAAAACAAGGATGACTTGTCCATTTTCTCTTCTTCTTTCTGAAACAACAGAGAAAAAAGCATTCATTTAAGTTTGTTGGTACTGTACTTATGTGGTAGTTAATCATTCAAGAACAAGCAATGCCTTTGTAAGACAAATGAGGCATGGAAACAATTAACACAGAAAACCTCTATTTGCCTTTTTCCCTTCCCTGTCTTGGTAGACATAAGCCATATTTGCACTGATAGTGAGATACAGGGGATACTGCAACACTTCCATTACTGCACCTTTCTCAAAAGCACCTATGCTGATTTTAAAAATATACTATAAACGCAGTTGATTAAGTAAGGTAGCATATAAAGAATGTATCTTTTTAAAAAAGATTTATATTTAACTTGATAAAATTAAGCATTAGCATAGAGCAGATTTTTAAGTCTGACCGTACTACTACATGAACATCCAAATTAGTTCAAAGTCATGCTCCACCACAGTATCTCAGGGACTTAAGTGCTATTGCAATACTGATAAACTGTTATGCATGCTGTCAAACAGATGCACTGTAAAAACCAGACAGAGAGAAAATAGACAACACACCCCACCTACTTTTTTTTCCCCAGCCCTGAAAGCAAGAAACCAAAGCCCATTTGATTCCAACAACAAAAGCCAGGTAATGCTCAGTGGGGAGGACCGACGGGGGTGTGTGTTTTGGTTTGTTTTATTTTGAAAAGATTTGCTAGATATATTCTGCAGTAACTTGTCATGCATAATATTATTTAGCTCCGAGTTAAAATAAAATCGTGGCTTAAAGCACAAAATAAATACAGACTATGACACTGAACTTTCAGCTGGTAAAATGCTTTCATATACCCACCAGGATATTAAGACACAAATCCCTTTGGTTAGTGACATTGTTTGAATTTGGTTCCCAGAAGAAACTAATACACAACATCAAGGCTGTAGATACATCAGACTTCTCAACTACAGCAAAACTTTTGAAATGGTGACTATGTTTGCATAGTTGGTTTTTTTTTCCTGAGCAGAAAGATTCCACAGGATATACTTAGAAATGCTCAGTATCATTTAAAAATTCTAACTTCATTGCCAGCAGTTTATGAACTCATCATTTCCATAAGGCTTGCCTTGCTATTTGATCACAGGCATACAAGCTTCTTTTGAGCATTAACATGCATCTATAACTGTAATCTTAGAAACACAACAACAAACTGACTCAGTTACTATGTTTTCACTTGGATTGGTTGGTATTCAGGAAGTGAGAGACTGATTACGAATCATCTGAGAGTGCCCTTGAAACGATGAGTGACCTTTTCAAAGTTTCAGAAGAATAAACATGTATCAAGAAATCACTGGGAAACAGCTTCTTAAAGAAAACAGGTAATGGAGAAACTTAGTTGAGGGTGAATATATCACTGCCTGTCTGTCACATCCTGACTTTTATGTTTTCAACATGACAAGGCTGAGTGCCAGCCCTCTTCAGAAAACAGGGATGCTTGTTTCTTCTCCTCTTCAGAATTAAAACCAATGCTTACATTATATCTGCATTGCCCATATATGGTGTAACACTAGAAGACTACCTATGTCAAAAAATTCTTGTGCTGTGTTGAAATATTGTGAACTGAGACAGTGGTTTACACTAAGTCCACCAAGCACCTATCAGAAGGTACAAACAATTAGGGGCTTTCCAAGACTGCATTTCAAAGAAGCAGTCACGTGAAAAGACAATGAAAAAAAATACAGTAAGCTAAAACTGATAAAATCAAAGGTAACCCTTACGACCTCTCACTGTAAGGCAGACATGATCTTAAGCAGAGGAATTCAAGAGGCATCTCATTGAAATAAAAGTCAGTAATTGGACCTGCCTATAGCAATGACATATCATAAACACAATGAACTTCAAGCCTCGGTACCTATCAAGGACTATGAATTAACTGCCACCAACAAGATTAAATGAGTAAAAGTGCAATAATAGAATACTGATGCATTTAGGAACAGCTTTGCTGCTTTCTCAGCCAGAAATGGTACATAAGAAGGAGATAGTCTGTTGCTGTATCTCAAGAATGTATGTATTTGCTCTGATGTCCAGAAAATTGCAGACACACAGATCTGGAATGTTTCTGGTAAAAGGAGAAAAAAAAAAATTAAAAAAAAATAGGAGGGGGGGGAGGGAGGGGGAAGGGACCAGAACGAACCCTACTTCAAAATTGTCCCATTCTCCCCTTCTCATTCAGAAGGAGGTGATGAATGAAGTTTTGGTTTTATTTTTTTAAACTTCTAATTCAAGGACATGTCAGTACTCTTACCAAGACGCAGAAGGCAGTGATTCCACGCACTTTCAATGCATCCAGGTTTTTGCTTTACACTCTAGCAAAAGATGTAGACAAGAGAGACTAGAGGACAGCAACAAGAATGGCCAGAGATCTTAAAAATGTGATGTATGAGGGAAGATCCAAAGACCCTTAATTCATATGCAAGAGTAGATGTATAATACGGTATTAACTGAGGTAAGTAATACAACTAGGATCCTAGAAACAGGGTTCACAAACAGTGCATAAACCGTTAACAGATGGATGTTTTACCCAACAAACAATTTTGTCTTTAAGTATGAGACACAAGCTAAGTAGTGTACTGTTTTGAGTTTGTGTGGCGCTGGTTTTTTTGGTAGTGGGGGAGGGGCTGCAGGGGTGGCTCCTGTGAGAAGCTGCTTGAAGCTTCCCCTGCTCCGAGTCAGGCCCGCCTCTGGCCCAGGCCGAGCCCTTCAGCGATGGTGGCAGCGCCTCTGGGAGAACAGATTTAAGAGGGGAAACCTGCAGTGGGGGAGGAGAATGGAATGTGAGAGAAACCCCTCTGCAGACAGCGAGGTCAGTGAGGAAGGAGGGGAGGAGGAGCAGGGGAGGAGGGGATGCCCCTGCAGCCCGTGGTGGGACGTCAGGCTGTCCCCCCCCAGCCCATGGAGGGGAGCGGGGGAGCAGGTGCCCACCTGCAGCCTGGGGAGGACCCCATGACGGAGCAGCGGGATGACCCCCAAGATGGCCGTGACTCCGTGGGAAAGCCCGCGCTGGAGCAGTCTGTGACTGAAGGACTGCAGCCCACGGAAAGGACCCATGCTGGAGCAGTTTGTGAAGAACTGCAGCCTGTGGGAAGGACCCATGCCAGAGAAGTTTGTGAAAGTCAGACTGTCTCCCATGGGAGGGACCCCACGGTGGAGCAGGGGAAGAGTGAGAAGTCCTCCCCCAGAGGAGGAAGGACCAGCAGAGACACTGTGTGATGAACTGACCACAACCCCATTCCTCGTCCCCCTGTGCTGCTGGGGCGAGGAGGTAGAGAAAATTGGGAGTGGAGTTGAGCTAGGAAGGAGGGAGAGCAGGGGGAAGGTATTTTAAGATTTGGTTTTACTTCTCATTATCCTTGTTTTGCTTTCATTGGTAGTAAATGAAATTGATTTTGTTTTTTCCCCAAGTTGAGTCTGTCTTTTGCCCATGACCACAACTGGTGAGCGATCCCTCCCTGTCCTTGTCTCAACCAGGAGCTTTTCATTTTCCCCTCCTCATACCACCAGAGGGGGTGGGTAGCGAGCAGCTTCCTGGTGCTTTGTTACCAGCTGGGCTCCAACCACGACAGGTACTTAACGACTATACTGCTGAATAGAGCCATAAGAAAACAGAATGGCAGAGAAAAAAATCCTGTGTGAACTTAACATTCAAAAATCTGTATACAGACTTTCTCTACCTTTCTCCCAGTTTCAAGTTTCAGCAAGAGCTATGAAAGCAGCTGTGGCTGGCATAAGCTCACATGGCTGGACAGAAGTGCAGTAGGAACTCCAGGGTGATCTGAAAAGAGCTTTCTTTTACAGTGCAACCAGTCAAACTCAAGATTCATGCCCTTCGCATGGTCAGCTTATAAACTACAGGACAATAAATCAACCAAATCAAAACAGGATGTGCAGTGCAGTCACTGTATTTCTAGAACACCTCCTCTGGGATGCAGACACAAGACACCCAAGGGGTTTTGCACTAACTTCCAGCCCAGGTGATGCACACGCTCAAAACAGTCCAGAACTAATTATAAAACTGAATCCCATAACACTATCTGCTGCTTGGCTTCCTGGCAGCATTAGCAGTGTGCTGCAGGAACCCACAAGAAAAGCTTTGTACATCACCACAACCCAAGGATATTCTTCCTGAAGTTTTAGTTATGATAGCACAGAGCTTCTCCACATTTCACTTGGGAATAGCTAAGGCTGCAGAAAGTAACTATGTACGTATTAGAAAAAAGTTCAACTGACACAGTTGTTGGAGAATTTCAAGTTGGGTAAGAGATTCCACTTACATGAAAGGGGAATGAAAGTTGCTGCAGTTCAGCCTAAAATTCCAGCACAGGTTCACTTTATCCACCAAAATCTAAGTTCTGCCTTAGTACAGAGATTTTTCAACACTTTCCACTCTTAAAACAGATCTTCATTGCTTACAACTTTGCCGAAATAGCAGTTTGGGCCGAAACTTTCCATACCAGATGCCTGCCACAAGTTTCAGCCAAATTGTTCAGATATTTTAGAAAATTAAGCTACATTTTTCAGCATTAAAAGTTTCTGGTGACCTTTTCTTCAAGAAGGAAAGACATACCTGACAGATTTCAAATGCCTGTTAGCTTGACAGAGAAGATTTATAATAGGGGATAAAATCTTCTCTTCCATCACCTGGTATGTGCTGAGGGGTGCACATCTACCCTGATTTGGCAGCTGTAAGCCTCTCCTAAGTTTGCCTAGCGACTCAAACCTCCACAGACTGCATCCTCACTTTGCACACCTTTCCCTCAGGCTGGAGTCCTGACCAGACCAGCAGAGCACAGTCACCGTCCCTGGGGGACAAGAAGTGATTTCAATCAGCTGTGGACCATGATAGACCAGAGCTGGAATCAGAGCTGAAGACAGGGTGTGCTTTTCTCTCTCCTGCCAGCAGCTGGGCTATGCAGAGGGCCAGGCTGGGGGGCTGCTTTGGAAGGAAACAGTGAAAGAGCTTTAAAAACTAAACCCAAAAAACCAACCCTCCAAACACACACAAACAATAACAACCACACCACGGCTGGAGACTGGGTGGGCTGAAGGAATGAAGTGAGCTGGAAGAAGATGGAGTCTGGATCAGGTAGGGGCAGGATTCAATGACGAAGAAACAATAGGGTCTGTCCAGGAAGCACCCCAACTAGCTTACTCAGGGAGAGCAACTGAGTGTTAGTAAGTAAGAGGTGAAAGGCACCTAGAAGTATACAGAATTTATTTTGCACAAGCAACCTCATTTGTGGCATTCCTTGCCTTTTAAAACTCTGCATGACAGTATTCTTAAAGCTCCCTCATTCTGCATCTGAAATGCTACTTCAAAATGTCCACATGCGGTATTGTGAAGAGTGAACTTAGATGCTGTAGCTGAGCCAGCCTAGCAGGGACTCCTTGGAGGCTAAACCTGACCTTTTTCTTACCATTCCCAGATACATTCTCCTTCCACTTCTCTCAACCATTCTGGTGGCCACTGGATCCCTCCATGGGGAGCCTGAATCCACCAACCCTGCAAAAAGTTAACCCAGAAGAGAAAGGGAGGAAAGAAAACCCAGGGAGAAACTACACAAGCATCTTCTCAGTGACCAAGTTGAACTGGCTCCCAGTGAAGATGCGAAGTACCCCAGCTGGCATTAGGAAGGGGACAGGACCACTCAGCAGGGATTAGGTGGGGATGAGAGCAAGACCTACCCCTTCTTTTCAGATAAAGGCCTTCAGCATCACAAGTTGAAGGAGATATTTATTAAAAAAATTCCAGTGTGACATATCAAAGCTTTAGAAGCAAGAACACTGTTGGCTTACCTAAAGCTAAGCCATTATCTCTGTTTACAGACAAGCAATGTTTCACAATTGCTTAAACCTCCCCACCAATTATAGCCTCTAGAAACAGACACTTCTTCCAGAAAACATGACAAAACTATTGATATTTCTTCATTCACAGTCACAACTCTGGAGTCATGCGCTGAAATTATTTCACTTCAGCAATGTTTCAGTGACTCACAGGCTGGTGTGCATTGTATTACCCAGAAAGAACTCAGCTTTATTGTTTAGCTCACATCCATGCTGTTTAAAAACAACATAGTTTTCTTTAGTCTCTCTTATTTTTCTGTAGTTCAGTCACACTGGTCCAATTGTACCCAGTGGGCACCCTGCCCACTTCAAGATGAAAACTAGAAAAATAATCCTTCCGTTTTCATTAAAAAGTTCTTCCTCCTTTACCCACGTTACAACTGAACTCATAATCAGACACCACACTACAAACAATGTTTTGAAGAATTTTCTTTCTACCAATTTTTTTGCTAAACAACATCCTGCCAACACCACCCCAACCCCAAACCCTGACAATTCTTGCAAAAATACACATTTAAACCCATCTCAAAAAAGAGGTCAGTGATCCAGGTCCCAGTTGTAATACTTGCATTTGAAAATAACAGCAGCAAGGTGGTCAGAGAAGCAGCGCCTCTGGCTCTGGACTAAACAGCCCAGCCTTCATTTGGCTCTGACACTGAGCAGGAGGGCTGCAGTGACCAGAGCCAGTGACCCTGGTGCTGGCACACCAGAAGCCTCATGGTCTCACCAGCCCCAACACACCTGTCAGAGAACCCTTGTGCTGGGCAAGGCCCCCAAAGTTTCAGTGAGACCTGGGTAGGGCAGATTACCCCATGCCATGGGCTCGGTGCGAGGATGCTAACTGTAAATATGAAGCTACTGTCCATCCTGGAGCATGCAGCAAAGACATGCACACATGCTTCCCAAATGGTTCCCTGCAGTTCAGTCCTTATTTCACAGACATACAGATTCGGCTGTGGCCTCTCCCCACCTCCACAATCCTCCCGGACAGAGCTGGGTCGGCATCACAGATATGCAGCACAAAGTGTCCTGGAGCTGGGAAGAGATTACACACCGCTCCCCAGCAGACTAGCACCATTCATCACACCAGCTGACAGATTAGACTTGTGCGCTGGGGAAAAAAGAAAAGCAACAAAAACCCCACCACACACCAAGCGGTCTGCAGCAAGAATGAAAGATTCTTACATCACATTCTTCTGCTGCTGCATTCAGGGCCTTTTTGGCCCGAATTCTCTTCCTGACCTCATCTACCATGACTATCCTCCAAGTCCGGTCTCAAAGCTCATTTCCTCAAGGGAGCTCAACAGTTAGAAATTGCTGCTACATGTGCACATTTAAAAAAACTAAATATGCACAGGCTGTCCAAGCAAGCTCTCAAAGAATGAGCTTCCAGTTGGTTTAGTGACCCAGTTCCAACAATCTACTTTGTTTCAGCCTGTTGCTCTTATCTTCAAGACATTAATTTTACTGCAGGATGCTTTCCAGGGGCAGAGCGCATTTGAAATCAGAACATCAGACACTAAATCCTGACAAGGGATTAATGAGAGTAGGTCTTTGTTGGAGGCTTCTTTGGGCTCTTGGAAGGTAAAATATACTTGCTGAGAACCTCCATCTCTTTCCAGACTGTCAAGCACCGAGTGCTTTTATTGTTACATACATAATTGAAAATACCTTTGCTCTCAGTCATGTGAGTTGGTTATACTAATCCTAAATGCAAAATGTGTTCTCTCAGAGTTTTAAAGAATCAATGTGAATACCTATATCTGAAAGTTCCAACTGCAATAAATATGTAATTAAAAAATTTAATAAATGTTGCAAGTGTATGTCATATAGAAAAACAAAGTACATCTATAAGTGTCTATAAGTGCACACAATAAAGAAAGCAACAAGACTCAGCTTCCAGCAAAAAATAAAAGCATCAGTAAATTTGTATTTAAAAAAAATAAATCACCTTTTCCTTTTTCCCTTCAGGAAGAGCTGATACTAACTTAAGTAATTTGGTTTTCAGATAACAGACAGGAAAGAATTTCTCTGAGAGAGATGAAAGGATATAGGTAACACTGTATATACAATTAGAATTCCCAAATGTTTGCATCACTGGCAGCTCCTGAGGGTGCTGGGGGAAAGATTAAGCTTGATTACATTGCAGATTGTTTATTTATGGACTCAGCTGTGAAACAGAGAATAAAAATCTATTTGAAACAAAGCTATTACCCATTAATCTATTGGTAAAATATCTGGAGTCAGTTTCCCAATTATTTTCAGCCTAAAAACAATTGTTTTACTGTGAGATGAGAAATAAATGAAATCTAGTTAAAGTGTTAGAAGGGGAAGTAAAGGGACAAGCAAGATCATTTCAGTCCAAGAGTCTGAAGTAGAGATTTCACTGCCCATTTGGCCAAACACACAGTTCAGATATGTTTGTCACATGGTTCTAATTCGTGTAATGACCTATTCAACTCAACTGCCATTTATTTTCAGCACTAATTACTCATTAGCACATGCATTTTGTCATTACAAGATTTTGCTAACATGAAAATATTTCCTGGATAGTTTGGAAGCCCTACTGTATTCTAAGCCAGACACCCAGAAGGTTGATTCAAAAACTGAAATCCTAAGAAATTAGGGACCTGAATATACTTGTTACTGACAAAATAGGTTTCAACCCTAATCTAACAATACCGAATATAGACTTGGAAGATATGTAAGATTTACTCTCAGTTCCAGCAGAGGCAGAATTTAACCTGTTCAAGCCACTTCCCAGAATACTTTATAGGGAGGAGCACATTCAGCCATTTTCTAAATTTCAATAAGAGAAAAATCTGAGGCAGACTTGCATTTGACCCCCTTATCACACCATGCTACTGAGATGAAAAAGTCACTTCTGTTCCTAGAAGAGATCAGAAAGTCCAAAAGCAAGCATTTCTTTTCAGGAAGTTGGATTTAGAGGCATTACAAAATATCGTCAAATTAACTCAAAATGTAGATAAAAGCTAGCTTTTGCTGCTAGCTTGGCATGTGAGAACAACAAAAGCCCCCAAACAATAAAAATTACAAGTCAGAGCATGAAATATTCCAGTCTTTGATTTTTTTTTTGTGTTGTCTCAGTTTCTCTAGGCTTTTAAAATGTCATAAATTGCCTCTGTGCCAGAGAAGTTGCCTTTCCAAATCACAACTCTAAGCACTTGTTTATGTGAAATACACTGCTGAGTTAGCCTTCACCCTTCGGGTCTAATCATAAATTATACTGCCGGGCAGATTTTGTAAAAGCTTTTAGCACTGATTTAGCCACAGAGATTGAAAAAAAGAATGCCAAAATGGAAAAAAACACAGTTATTGATGAAATATTCTCTTTACTTAAGCCACATGTTAAGTCCTCTAAAACAAATCCCGTTTCATTCACCCAGCCAAAAGACAGAAATCAGTCCTTCAGGGCCTTTCACAATGTGATACAGGCTGAAGAATCGAATTCGCAAAAAAGCCTTGAAAGCAATAAAGGGGCTTGCGTAGGGTAGAGCTAATTGGCAAGAAGTGATCTTTGTGCACAGTATATGACAACAGGGGAAGTGCTCTGGGGTGGGTTAAGCTGCTATTTGATGCCAAAAGTCCCAGGTTAATAGGTTAGCATACCCAAAGAGAGTAAGATCCTATGTGAAAGTGAAGCTTTACACAGTATATTTGGGATCTTTTCCCAGCCATTCACCTCAGTCTCCTTAACAGAGGCCTCTGGCAGCAACAGGAGAAGTACAACAGCTTTCCTTGCTTTCCTTTTTTTGTAATGCCAACATCATTCACCTAACAACCTATAAGAATATGCTTCTTTTTTAATTCTCCTTACTTCCATAATAAGCATACAAATGTGCCTGGGTTTTGTGTCTAATAGCAAAGAACCTCTGTTTTGCGGGATTAGAGATTATAGTGGGCTACTTAAAAAAAAAACAAAAACCAAACCACAAAAAACCCTTTTGAGAGAACTCTTCCTGCTATGAAGAGTCCTTGCAAGTTGAATTTCAATGCTTCCAACGTCCTCATTCTGAAAAACACCATTCACAAAGCTGAAAACAACCCATTATTCGACTGCAGCCATCAGCTAGTGCTGACAAATGTTTGAAACAAATTTGAAAAGAAAATTCAAATGTACCCAATTCAGTCAAGAGTTACTGCACTGCTTGCACACTTTCATTAGAACATATAGAGAATATACCCTCTCTAATCCCACAGAGTTAAAAGAAAGTGATATATGAAAAATATGTACAGTAGTTTGAATAAAATTTCTTCTCTAGTGTAGCAAGTTGTATTCAGCAATTATACACATTATTTTTAACATGTAGTGAAAATAATCTTTTAATGGCCTTTGTAGCTCAACATTAATTCACTTCTTTGTTGGTAGCTGTCCTTCTTAAAAAAAAAAAAAAAATTAGCTCCATAGCTGTTTTTTTCTGTTCTGTTTCATTGCCATTTTAATCTCTACTTTTCACTTTCTGCCTAAATAGCTTCATTCTATAGATTTATAATATTTGGGAAAAAGAAAAAGAGGGGTACTTCCATTTATCTCCGCCTCCCCTATCACTCACCACAAAGTGCAATCTACAGGCTCTTCATTTATGAATGTTGTTGGTATTATCCTAAGAGCAAGGGAAAACTCTATCTTTCAAGACTAACTTTTGGCAAGTCAAAGATAATTCCTTACACAAAAAGCTGATGCCTGAAGTCAGATTTCTCTTTTAATTAGGAAGGATGCAAGGTTAATTTAAATTTTCCTTATGCTGTTTTGCGACATGTTAATCAAAACTTTAAATCGCCTCCTTCAATAGCTAGTATGAGAACATTTTAACAGAAAAAAAAAAAGGCAGAAGAATGCAGATCCAGTTCACAAGTACTTGAAAAACGGACTACACAAGTCATCATACACTTCTGTAGGGGTGTATTTGACCTTGGTATACCAGTACAATCATAACATGGACCACTGAACCCTGATGTTAGCAAGACAAGACAACTAGTTAACATTTTGCCAGTGGATGCTTTTAACACTTTGTCTCATAGATACTCAACCTATTTGCCTATCAACACATCTGTGTAACATATCCTTAGGAAGAAACAAACTTCCACTGCAAGATGTCCTCTCAAAAAGATCCTGCATTAACTTTTAGAAAACCAGTGATAAACTTTTTCAATCTCTAAGCAAAGCTGTCAGTTCTTTGTAATCATGTACCTTTTCCTCCAAAAAAAAACCCCCAAAACAACTCTGCTGACGTGATCTTTTGCAAAACTCATCACATGAGTACTCCCAGGCTGGAGCAACTGAAGAAGCTCACCCTCTCAACTCAGCCTGCCTGTCCTGTTGGTCGTTATCCCCCTTCATTGTTGAGATCCGTAACATTTAGCTATGCATAATAGAAGCAAGTGTCTCCAGTTTGGCTGGCATTGGAAGAACAAAGGAAAATTATGACAAACTGTTGAGGAAAACAAGACAAATTGAGAAAATGTGCTATGCTTTATCTGAAGATAGGAGAAAGCACAGTGAAAACAAAATGCGAGTGGATAAAATAATGAAATATGAAGGTATTAATGGCCTGGAAAATATCATGCAGATAGCTCACACACATGTGAGACAGCCATCTAACCTTATAAAAACAAATTTTTAATTTTTTTTTAATTTTTTTAAAGATAACCATTGTGATTCTATGTTTGGGAACTACAATCTCACAGAATAATGCTCTGCATAATCATTTTTATTCTGCACAAATATTTACATTGTATTAGTGGAACAGTAACCCATACTCTTCCCTCCCTGGATTAAAGCATCACCATCAAGTTACACAAGAAGTCATGGCTAACTGGAAACAGCTGCTAAGCCACTTGTATCTCTGTTGCTTTGTAATACCACTAATAACTCAGAAGGATCATATCTGACATCTGCTTCTCTTCTCTCCTACATCAAAGTCCTAACAGAGAGCTTGTAAGTGAAGTTGTCATAGAAGCTAGGTCTTGAGGAGAGGCACAGAAAGCCATCCTGTGGTTGCTGCAGATGTTCCCTCTGTACGTTTACTAATGGCTGCCTGCTGAGTTTTAACATTCTTGGAGCCAGCGTTTCCAGATGTCTCCTCCAAAATTAATACAAACAATCAGGAAGTTTACAGAAGTGAGATGATCTAAAAATTTCTCTTTCCTCACAATTTTTTCCCTGCAACCTCTGATATCCACCATTGAATTGTACTCAACACGATGGATTTGCTGCCCTAACACAAACATGCACAACAGCAGCATACTCAATAAATGTGTCACAGAAGATCCCATATCATAAATCACTACTTTCATGTACCAGAGACAGCCCCTGATGCTCACCAGCAGCAGTCAAGCCACCAGGCCCGCACTGCCTCTTCTTAGTGCCGGGCATTCTGTTCATATGCTATCAGCATACCAAAACAGGGAGCTAAGGCTTGGTCTGCCATTAATGCCCATCACCTCAGAGGAGACATTATCCATAAGGTCTGACGGCACAAAATGAGACACACAACTCAACACACTCAAATTTAATGAAAATTCACCCCAATGTAGACTTGACCAACATTTTTCTGCCTATCCTATCCTGCCCTCGAGCAAAGGCATCTACTTTATTTTCCAAAGAAGTCATTTGAACACAAAAGAGAAACTAAGATATATGATTCACACATCCAAACTTCAAATCATGTTTTATTATAAAATGAAACCCTGCAAAGTCCCTTTATCAAATTCATCAAATATTTTCCCATTTCTATTGAAGAATGAATGCAGACACCCTATTCTTATTAAAAAAAAAAAATCAAACAAAAGAGATCGTACTGAGGAACCCAGCTTCAGTGATTGCTGTATTTTATTCAAGAACTCAAGTTGCTTCCAGCCAGCAACCCACAACAATGGCCTCTGAGTATGCATACAGGCAGTTATTTTTCAGTGACAATTTTATGAAGGTGTACACACAGAGAACAGGTCCCATGCAGGCAGTATTTACAGCCTTCTTCGCCTCCCGCCAGAATTTTTTCTTCTTCTTTAAACAAAGAACAACCGCTTTTCCTAATGGAATGAACATTTCTAAAGCCCCGGAAATCTAGCTGCAATTAGGCAATATAAATCAAACCACAGTAATGAAGCACACAGATGACCCAGTTTTCCAACTAACATAGCAGGAAGGGGTTTTTGGAAGTATTTCTAGTGATTTTTAGCATTAGCATACAACATATTTTTGTCTGTCAGACAGCTATCTCCCTTCCTGCAAAAAAAATTTCTGAATTCTGCTTTGTAAAAAACCCACCCAAACAAACAAAAAAATCCCAACAACAACAACAAAGTAAGATAAAATAAAACAAAAACCCCCCCTATGCACTACAGCTAAAAGCTAGAGTTTATATGGGAAACAGAAATCATTCAAAGTTTACTCCAAGAGCCAGCATCACAAGAGTTAAGAACAATCACTTCAAACACAGACAAGACTTCCAAGATCTTGACCTAATATCAGTGAACATGGGCACAACCCAGGGCTTTTGGCTGAAATGGGGACCAGCTACTTCCCTGTTGGCTGTTTCAGAACGAACAAAACTGACTCGTTTGCACCAGCAATTCCATTCTTGTCAAAGTCTGTAGTACACACCTGTGAAAAATACTGATTTTATAAAATTTCAGGTTTTAAGAAAGTTCATGGAGAATTCTTCATCAGCTTGATGTCAGGCAGCATCAGCTGGTAAATGGCAAGTTGAAACAATTGCAAACTATTCTGGAGAATACTTCATGCAAGTTAGGAAGAGATTCGATGAAAGCACATTTCAAAACAGTCTTGGCCCAATATCCTTTTCCAAACAAGCATTGTACTTGCTATTGACCAACATTCAAACCGTTGCTACAGGAGCTTACCCATCAGCCTCCCACCTGCTCAGCACATCTCTATTTTTCCTTCCCTTTTTGAGCTAAAAGTCATCTTTAAAATGTGAGAGGGATAGCAGTAAGATTTAAAACCTGAAACAACAGATTCTGCCAAGAACTACTGTTTTCTTATTAATCTTGGGATTAGGAAAAAAAACCCACAAACCCATCACTCACTTTCAGGAAGAACCCCTTTAAACTTACAGATCAAGCTTCACTGTCCCCTCTCCAGTCCTATACCACCACAGAATAAAAGTTGTTGCTCTCACTAAAGTCACAATAGTACCCTCTTTTTAGAGAAAGAATTACATATTGTCCCTCAGACCTAAAATGAATGTTTGAGTACTAATTATTTACTGTAACATGTAAATGCTAGCTTATAACAGAACAACAAAGAACTACATGAAGCAACTCTGCATTTCAAAGGTGGCAGCTATGGGTAAACAAAATACTGTGCTAGAATACTGCACTGACAGAAGCTACATAATTTATAGTTTCTACAACACTGCAAACTCCAGAGGACATTCCTAGTACGGCTGAAAAGAAGCATAAGTTAAGCTCCTTCTTCATTCAGCTTAACACTGAATGTTCTTCTCTGAATACCGCTGCAGGAAGGCTTTCCACTCAGCAAAGAAAAGGCTGGAATCTGCTCTTGATTCAGTAGTACTCAATATGCTGCACACAACTTTCCAAACGTCTGTGTGATTTACAGTCCGAAGTTTTTCTTTTTTCCTTCTGCAAAACCATAGTTCCCCTTAGCCTTTTGTACTTTAGAAAAGACAAGTCACCTACTGAGGATTGCTCTTTACGAAAGCTGAGCTCCCCCTTGGAACAAAGGGGCACAATTCAATTTGACTTTTAAAAGGAGCAAGCAGGAAATTCACTCCAGCTATAGCTAGCAGCAATACTAGATAACACTTAATGCTAATATTTGAAAATTAAAGATGATGCTAATGATCTGGGACAATGTCTCTTATTTTGTTAAAATTATAAAGGCAGCATGTTAATCAGCATAGCTGCCATCAACCCTTATTGTGCAACTGTAAGCCATCATGCACAAGTCAGCAAAATGCTTTAGCAACTGGAAAACTCAGTCTAGACTTTTATCAAAAGATGATCAGAATAATAAGATCACAAAGACTTGTGCATCCATTTAATTAAAATAGTATGTTCTTTACTACAGTATGTACTTCATCACACTTCAGCAAACATCAAACGAACTCCATTCTATCACTGTTTAAATAACTTTTCCATGGCAAAAACATCTATTCTGTCATCATAAATTTAGATCGAATGATAGAAGTTTTACTCAACAGACTTTGTTCTAGACTATGCCGTAGCAACATCAGACTGTTAAGGCTTTTAGAGATAGATGAGTCTGACTAGCTTTTTTTCTTCTTCCTCAAATCACAGAATTTAAACAAATGAAGTCATAAGCTGTAAACTACCCAAAACTATTTAGAAATTAAAAAGCAGGAGGATTGCAGCAGTTCACAATTCAACAGATTTTTCCATCTAAATACAGTTATGTCCTAAAGAAGAACACTGCTTTTGTTCCAAAAATAATTAGGGCAATGACAAAATGTCCAATGTTTTATCTACTCTCTTCTACCTCTGCTCTCTTCTTCTCCAAGACTTCTAAAACATCTGAGGCTCGTATTTGTTACATTTCTCTCTGGGCCTCTTTCAACCCTGTGATTTATAGACTCTAGAGGTGAAAAAAATGCCTCAAATATAATGAGGTGAAAGAAATAAAACTACTTAATAGTGTTCTGGTAACAACCTTTTTGCAGGCTTTTTCAATAACCAAATTCCGTGAAGTTCTAGAAGATCCTTTTAGGATGAGGTGTGTTTCAACATATAGTCAATTGTTAAGGGTGTAGTCATTGCTCACTGAAGCCAACCAGAGTTTTCCACCTACCTTCAGTGGACCCTGGACAGAGGTGTACCAGCGTTACTACAGATACAGAGATACCCTTCCTTCCTTCAAACTTAACTGCATGCACACAAACATCATAGGAATAGCTCTTGAAAAAGCCACAGCTGTTTCTCACTTCAAGCATTAAATCCAGGTGGACTCTTACAGTTGCACTGATTATTCCAAGTTTGAACACAGCCAACATTTTAAAAATGCCTAAAAAACCTGGGTGGATTAGGCCACCCTGGTTGGAAAATCTGACAAAAGACATAACTTCATATAATTCTTGCCGATTTAGGCATGCTGCAAATTGCTGGACGCTTACAATAGACACTGCATCACTGCACCCTTTGCCAGTCAGGAAACAGGACTAACACACACACATGCAAAATGGGTAAGAATATGGAACTGACCTATAGATTAAACTCAAGTGGAAAACAGACTCATTTTCTCTTTATCTAAGAGTCTGCTATTCTGACTCTCATTTCTCATGGACAAGAAGGGAAATAATCGTATGAATATCAAAAGCCCGGGTTTATGGACCTATTTTGGCAAGTGATCCTTTTTATTAAATACTTGGTATTTTACAATACACTAGCTTCCAATGAATGAAACTGTAAAGATCTGTGTCACATTATATAGTATCTTATGTTTAACCAATATGAAGTCAAACTTATATTGTCCCTTAGTGAAGGATGGTTATAATTACTTAAATCAATACTTATAATTTCATCACCTGACACAGAAAACCGAGTTCCATCTTCAAAATACCACTGCACAGTTCCCGGTGATATTAATTTCCTTTTTATTAGCATGGATAACAGCAAAAAATATGTTGCTAGGTGAATCTACAAGCATGATCCTGTAAAGAAATGTGCAACTATAGCTGATACCAATCAAAACTAAGGGAGCTCAGATGATTTCCAGCGCTTGTGATTTTATCATGAATCATATCTGGTGTTTTCCTTGAGTCATACATATCTAGGAACCTCAGCATTGGTGCCCATAATTACATTTTACAATTTCGTTACTGTGTTGAGGGGGAAGGGAATCTGCCTTTTTACATACATGCATCCAGACATGAAGCACGCAGGTGACACCCTTGGTCATGTGCCAGACCACTGGTTATCAGATTTTGTTGCACAAAAAGCAAGAGATTGTTAGGAAAGTGCTTTTTGTCTGTTAATGATAATTTCTTAGTGGCAGTGCACTAAGATCCACATACATGAATTCCAACATGTCTTCTTTGTTGTGTACTTTCACTAGTGAGAGAACTCCCATTTTTCTCCTTTCACAGAAAAACAAGTATTTATTTATTGGAGAGCTTACGATAGCAATGGTATGACATTCCACCCACAAATAAGCTGGAACAAGTCAAAAAACTGCAAGAATATAGGTGAAGCTAAATTTTTTGCCTTTTTTTTCCCTTTATCAACAAAATACATTTAATGAGTAGTATCATTAAGAAAACAACACTGGCTGGGCCCATGTTGTTAAAAACTGTTAATTCTGTTGTATGATTTCAAGACCATTCAAATGCTATTCAAGATGCAAGTGGTCATGTAAGAATCAACATTATCTAAATAAGAAAGGGAGAAGGAAAGCATACAAGTGCTTGCAATACAAACATACTTACATGTTTTACAATTCAGCTCCTCTGAATACCCTCAAAACTGTTACTAAGTTTTTGAAAATCACCTGCTGCAAAAAAATTGCCTTTCAATGTTGACATAAATCTCTGTAAATCTAGCCATTGTCTGAAGCATATACTGCTACTCCAGCACTCACCAAAGCAGTTTTAAGTCAGTAGAGGAACAAAAAAAGAAAAAAAAAAGCTTCTCCTGTCCTCATTTCCAACACTTAAAAGTATTAAAACCTTCTCTCAGGTTGCACCCAGCAGGAAGCAATTCTGCTTCAGCAACGGATTAAGTAGATGAACTAACAGATCTCTGTCAAATCAAATTTTGATGATGTTCCAGATTTTAACTAACTTGTCATTTAATAAGGAAAACAAAAAAGACCCCAAAGTAAACTCTCTCTACAAGACAGATTCAAACAAGCGTGAATTTAAGGGTTCCATGGAGCTGAACGCAGGAAAGGAAAAACAAAACCAAAGATGAGCTTCTGGAGTATGCTGTTATTTGCTAAAATAAGTAAGATTATGCTCTGGCTGCTATTCTTACAAACATCCCCATCTGGCCCCAGCAAACTGGGGAGAAAAGTGGTGCAATTTTCATGGGACCCACATCCTCAAAGCCAGACACTCATCACCTGGGTGTCAGCGAGCCCTTACACAAGCCTTCTCAAATTCCTGCTTCCCACCCAGACTTGAAACTGGCTCCCTTTAACATCTGTTAATCTAATTGGTTCCTATGAGCCTGTAACAATTAAACCTGCTGTTGCAAGGAGCAACAGGGAAAGGGGATTTTACATATCCACAGCTGGCCTGTTAGCAGAACAAATAGACTGCATCTGACTCAACAGCTCTCACCAAAATCCAGTTATTAAGCTGTGAGAACAAGCCCTAAATGAAGCTGATGGCCTCAGCAACCAGGCTGAGCTCAAACCACTTACCAGCTGCTCTGTCACAGCAGCAATCATAAGGAGGGGCAAAGGCTTCAGAATTTCTCTAGTCAGTAAATTCAACAATGCTGGAGCAAGGTACGACTACAGTCATGGCAAATATGGAGTGAATCACTCATTCAAAGTGAAAATAGGATTTTTGTATGATACATTACGAAGCTGGCAATTTTTAGTTGGCCTGTATTCAGAAGGAGAAAAACCTGGAATCAAAGTCCCTGTTAGATTCAAAATATTTTTACAAAATGGGAAGTATTGCAACAGCTGAGCAAACTCATCTCTTTACTAATGCAAAATACTTCAGTAGATTCAAATTAGAAGTAACTTTTTTTTTTTTCCCCAAAAGAAAATTGAAAATGCAACAAGGCGATACCCAGCTCAGCATTGGTCCCAGTCCTTTTTTCACAAACACTTACAGACATCTCTCTCACAGGAGATTCTCACCTTCAGAAGGAATTCTCATACATCTATGCAATGTGCTTAAGGGTTTGTAGAGCAGGAGCTGTATAATCTTCTGTATCATCAGCATCCAGCATAAAGAGAGGTACTAACACTTCGTCCTAAGTTTTTAAGATCTCTAAGCCTGAACATCTCATAGCCTGAGAAAGCAAGCAAGCCCAGCAGTTTTCTCCCAGTCCGCCCAATTATTGTCTCATACAGCTTATTTCTCATCCTTTCTACAGTCTGGTTTTAAAATGACTTAATGAAACAATTCTCAAAGTATTTTTGCTCTGTACTCTCTTCTATGTTTTCTACCCCAGTATTATGCTACCTAAGCAGCTGGGCACAATGTGGTACTGAGGTGACACCACCACAACCCTTGGGAGTTTCTCAGAAGCTCTTGTAATATTCCAACAGATTATGTTCCTCACAGCTGGACACCTGAGAGTTTACTAGCTCCCATCTTAGGGTGTGAGGGGAACAAGTGTTATTTACCTTATGGCAGCTAGGGAATTAATAGCTTTTAACCTCTGTTTTTTCAAGAACTCTCTAGCCTCTGGATTTTTCTAACTGTTCTGTTTGCTATTCATCCCTTTCTTAATCTGCTCCTCTAATTTTCACCAACCTTTGTAAAATTCCATAAAGTCAACTTTTAAAACAGAAATGTTTCTAACAGATAAATTGAGACTTTGGTACTCATAAGTGAATGCAGAAACTTTTCCCTTTTCCGGAGTATCATTAAAGAAGGCCTATGTATCTGAAATCCTTTTTGGTTTTTTTTTCTTTTTTCCTTTTCTGGATGTTTCCTTAGACCACCACAGTTACGGACACCTATTACTACATTCCATAATGTCAGCCAATAATTTATCAGTTAAATAATTCCCTTTCTCTGACGGCTGCAAAACACTTAGAATATATCTTAATTACACTTTGTAATAATTCTGAATCAAACTCAGCCTTAGAGCATTGCTTATGGTATGTAGACCTATTTGATGCTCCCACAGGTAAAATTATTAAAAGTATGCCAATGTAACCAGGTTTCTTTTAAGGCTACTCAAATACTTGGGAACACCCAAGACTCCCAACAGGCTTTCTGTAGGCACATAATTCTGAGCTGTGCCTCTAGGCACATCTGAAAACAGCACTAAGGATCTACTCGCACCTTTGGACTCAGAAATAGCTTTTAAGTTATAGACTTCCTAGACCAGCATCTCATGAAATGTCATTTCACATCATTTTGGGTTAATAAGGCCAATCATCTCTAGCACCTTCAATGCTTTAAGAAGTTACTCTATTTCCTTTGAGCTTTTATCTACTTATTTACCTCACTTTCATTTCTGCTCTGCCTAGAGTGAACTTTTCCATAGTGCAGCCAAGATGGAACAGAGAAAGATCTTGATTTACCATGAACACCTGCTTCCCCACTGGCACAGTATATATATCTGCAGTGGTTCATTAATAAAATTGACAGGTGAGCTGCTACAGGCACAGCAGTGAACACAGACCACTGCAACAGTGTCAGAATATAGGACAGATATGAATGCAAACAAGTTGCAATCAGACCTAGAATAACATAGCAATCTTTCAGACTGTCATAAAACATGTTTAAAAATCATGATTTTGCACTGCTAATCCTAATTCCCATCTCACTGTTGTTAGTGGAGTACCATCCTAAAACAGAAGTGATGAATTTTTGAAATAATTTGCTGAAATGTAGCAAAAATTAAAGTATGCTATTACTGTTCACTCATTTCCTTTAATAAGAAGGAACTGTACACACAGACTAGTGATTAAAAGAAGTAAAAATAAATGGGATAAGGACTTTCCAAGCAGGAGTGGTGGCATTTGGTCAATTCTTCTTTAATTGACTTAGATACTAAATGTGTAGACTAAGCAGCATCCCCTCTGTATTTCACAAGCCTTAGTATGCTAGCAGTACCTCTGAGGTGGAGCCCCCCCAGCTGCCACGTAAACAGTCATAAAAAAACATTTCAGTAACAAAGAAAACCAGCTTGATAACCAGCCATCAGAGGATGGATTGGTGAGAATGCCAGGGAGGCAGACCTAGAAAATGCTTTAATTGCATTAAATATAGTGTTGTTTTGACATATGTACATGCAAGAGTACTTCACTTATCACACTCCTAACAGATTTGACAGTTTCAGGAAGGGATATGAATGGTATCCAATTTCCAGAAATATCCTCAACGCAATCTGGAAAACTAGTTGGATTTCAGGGGATGTTTTCAACCTTCCTTGTATAGAATTTCTTTTTGCTCTTCTCAGCCTCAACTTTTCCAAGACATGAAAAAAATAATTATCTGCAGGGAAGGATTTTTTCCACATTTAATAAAAGCTACAAATCTTCAGAGACTATAAAATTTTTCATTTTCTACTGCATTAAATTTTACCCCCAAAAGAATCGTTATGAAAATATTTATCTTGCTGTATTATTTGTCTAAGAGGTAGATCTAAAAATGATCCAGTAAAGGACAACTGCAACCTTCTATCAACTAGAAAAAACTATTTTGCTTTAGCAGGGAAGAATAAAACCAACAACAATAAAAAAGATAAACAGTGATATAAGAAGTGCAAAATGAAGGTAAATCATCAGCCTACATTTGGTATAGCAATTTTTTTCAATTACAGCAATACCCAATTTTATCACATTAACTATATTTTGCCAGAATACCATTCTAACATTTTAGAACGATAAGATACTAATTTTAAAGACATTTTTCATGAGCATCTTGAAGCATTTTAGGAGGTATGTAGCATAAGACAACATTCACCTTTGGGTCCAGTATGTTACCTCACCTCCTCCCATCCATTCCTCCCATTTATTCCATTGCACTGAAAGTCAGTAATATTTTCTCACTGTTTATTCTTTGTCCTAAGTCATTCCGCATTACCTTGCGGGAAGCTGCGATTACCAGTCTGAGGGAAGCACTGCCCCTCTGCAGAACTGCAGCAGCATGATCAGACCACAGGACTCGAGTGTCAGGGATTCCTGACTACATGTATCAGTAAATGTCCTCGAAAAGTCACAACTCTATTGATCTCATGCTATTTTAAAAATCAGTGAAGTAGGGATTTTGGTGGTTCCCTGGTATTCATAAAAAGTTCAGCTAGTTACATTCACTCACCAAGCAGCCCAGTTCTCAGTTCATAATTCTCACTGAATGCTTTTTTCTGTGGTCTGTCCACTTAATTTAGGGGCGGGAGGGGAAGTATTGTTTTCTTACTCTTCAATTCCACAATGTATTTAGACATATAGGTTTGAACAGCCTTCAACAGGTTACTTGCAAACTTGCTAAGAGGCCCTAGTACCCTGCTCCTTTTTAATAGCTTTGGAAAGTAATCTAAGCTCCAATAGCTTAAACTAGAGAGGGTCATAAGGATACAAGAGAGGAATTCCTCTGTGGGACATAGAGAAAAAGGGTAAGTCAGCCTCACAAAATGAAAAAGGAACTATTTCTTTCAAGCAGTTCTGATCTACTTGGACATAAAGTACTTGGCTCCACCATTGAGCTCTGTGCACTGCTGTACTTCCTGCAGAAGGTAACCCTAATCACAGCCAGGGTAGAAAGCAGGTTTCAGTGATAATACTGGTGATTCCTGACAATCAGTCCTTCTCAATCTGTATAGATTTCTTCTTTCACTGGCAGCTGCTTTTTAAGAATCTCTCTTTTCCTGGACTTTATGATAGCCTCATTTCTAAGATACTATTTGCATGCACAGGCTAACACATCTGCTTATCTTCAGACACATCTAGAGCGCACAACTCACAGATCCTGCGCTTCTGAAGTAAGTGTGCTGTAGTATGTGGTAGAAAGAAGGGGGGGGGGGGGGGAGGTAAAACATAGTCTATTTAGTACATCTGAAAATGAGCTCAAGCTCCTTTTAGTTCCAGCAGCTGCCTATAATGGAAAAAATGAAGATTGGCTGTTGCCAGAAAAGTGGGCAGTAAGAAATAACAGATGTGAAATTTCAGCAACATCATTGGCTAGGTCAGTCGTACAGACAGCTTCAGAGCCGGGTCCCCGTTGGGCTGCAGCATTCTCAGAGGCACGCTTGCTTTTTGAGCTGTTGAACTGTTCTCCTTGCTTAGCTGAATTTACTCAGCGACCTCATCCGTGAACGTGATCGACAGGAAATATACACGTTCTCGTAAGCATGTGTGGGCTGTGTGTGAAAGCTCCTCAATTTTAGTCACTGCATTTTCCAAAATCATTTTAACATTTCACTTCTCTCTTCCTCCATCCTGCTCACCCCTCTTTATTTCATGAACACTTAGGGCAAGTGGGGAAGAAAAGACAGGTCCTTCAACACAAGATCTTATTACATGAGGCTCACAAAGAAAGTAAGATCAAAGAAACCAATCTAATCTGGTGTATACATTTTTAAGAGAAAGGGCAGTGGGTGAAAAATGCCCTTTAAAGAGTCAACTCCAATTACAGAAGTAATTTTCAAAGAAGAATGAAGTTTCTTGACAGAGTTTAAAGCGGAAATTATGAATACAAGGTCTGTAGAATATATCACAAGAGCAACTTCTGTCAGCTCAATTTGCAAGATTAAGTAGACTTCAATTTAAATTAAAATTAAATAAAATCAAAGTTATATTTAGGCATCAGAAATATGCCTTGAAATTGTAATGTGGATCACAAAGATGATTGCTACTTCAGAAAAACCAATTCTAAAGCTATATTAGAAAAAAAAAAAAAACTTCCAGTGAAGAATATGTAACAGCAGCAACTAACATCAGCAGGATTGAAGTTGGGCTGTCACATCCATTGCAAGCCATTCCTCTGCTACATTCAAAATCTGGTTGTAAAATGCAGCTCTTAATAACCCTAGGTTTTCATGCTGTGTCTCATCTGGCGTATTTATTATCTGTTGCTGAAAGAAACAGTACTACTCTCCCCACATACTTCCAGCTGCTTATTCCCTCTTCGTCCCTTGTGTTACATCTAGTAGTTTCTCAGCCACAGGACGAGCCAGGCCACCATAGTTACCTGATGCAGTTTTCCTTCCCAGGCAGTTAGGGTTTTTTATTGAATCAGCTGCTTGCTTACCTTGAACTCACCTTGGGGCTGGGGCCTGATGCGAGAGGGGGAAGAACAGGCTGAAGCGGTACTGCCCCTTTTGGCATCAGCCTTCAGTTGTGTAAGACCAGATGCAATATTAAACCATGCTCTGAACAGTATTACTAGCTTCTTGCAGAATGAATATTCAAATGTCTCAGGATTCCATGTCACACAGTGAGTCCCTGAGAGTTAATGTCACAGCACGAGAGAAACTCTGCAAGTAAAAACAGTAATACTATAGCAACTAAAGGACTCCATAGGCACCAAAGCACAGTGAGATGAACTGAGGTGCAGTATCTGGACAAAAGGCATTGCAATCTAAACAGACAAAAAGAGTAAGAAATAAATTAACTTTCTGAATATCACTCCGCAGGTTAATAACAGAGGCGGAAATCAAATGCAAGAGTCAGGACAGGCAACGCTATCCGCTACGCCACACTTCTTCCTGTGGCTGCAATTGCTATTTACTCACTGCTTGTGGCATGGCATCTCCATATCAAGAACTACACTAGGTTCCAGAAATAACAAAATTAAAATTAGCAATTGTACTTGTTGCTCCATAAGCAAATTATCAGTTCAATGTGGTTTACAGTGTCTGAAAGTTCCCACCAAGGAAAGAACTCCAAACCTTAGTATTTTCCTGAGTTGGTGACTCGTCCTCTCTCCCCTCTGAAGACAGACAAAAGGAAAGAAAGTTAAAAAACATCCACTGCTATTTTTGTTTCTGTTCAATGGAAGTGGAGTGCAATTTTGGATTAATCCTTTAAAATCACCTTAAAGTTCTCCAGAGAAGGAGTAAACAAAGATAATTTATAGTGGGAGGGAAAAAAAAAAAAAAGGCAAAGCACTTACACAGAAAAGAGATTGCTATAGAGGAAAAGCAGTACAAATATATGACTTCCTATTTACTCTGGCTGTTAACAAAAACCAGTAAAGCCAGCAACACTGGCTACACCTCTATTTTTGGCTTCCAGAGGTAAAAATCCCACCCTGTCTCTGTGCTGTTATGTACATAGTACAAAACTGTACTGATATAAACAAAACCACATATCTCAAACCAAACATAAAACCCAAAGATCAACTCCGTGTCCCCATCTGTATTCTTCTGTGAACTATGTGGGATTAACACACAGGGACCTTTTAGTCACCTCAAAATTATTACCAATTTTTCTACTTCAGGCTTAAGATACGGCAGATCTTCATCAGAAACCTAGAATATATTTCCTGCAGTCACAAAGCACTGTCATGAGGCAGATAAAGTTCAGCACATAGGCAAGATGACAGCTAGAACACCTTGAACAAACCATGACATTCTTTTCTCTGCAGGTAATCATGACACGAGGAAAGACCTTCAGAAACACACTCTGCTTGCTTTCCTTCCCCTTGGTTTCTCCTAGTTGTTCCCAAGGCCAAAAGCACAATCCTCATCCTCCAATGCCAACCAGGACCCTATGCAGGAAAGCTAGGTAAGTATTATTACCTGTAGAGGAACTGGACTGGCTGGCCAAAACATTTATTTTCATGTAGCACGGAATAATATTTGTCACATCAGCTGGCAGGTTCCAGAGTAGCTGGAATGCCAAAAGTCCATGGTCCAAGAACTGCACCTATGTATCAACCTGTTGCAAAAATAGTGGCAAGTGGCTCATGAAAATTCAGCTATTAAGAGGGGATCGAACCTCCAAATCTTCAGGGACTAGTCTCACTATCAACCATCAGAGTCCCCAGGCTAACATGCCCCAACCACATTAACACCTGCTGCCTTCCAGAGATGTCCAACAGGGAAATTTAGTGCAGCATCTGACCTTTGCTGAGGCATTTCACTGGAGCATGGATCACTGTGAGCTCTGATGTGCGGGTCCTGGTAGGAGTGTAGCAACCCTGTACTAAGCAATCAATTCTTGATTAATATTATTTTAATCTTACATATAATAACTTGTGCTTTGTTGCACAACACAATTTTGGAGACTATCTTTCATGTTATTAGAAAAGGCATTATAAGGCTGTATCCTACTCATATTGCAACAAAAGTGACACACATATAAGTCAGGGAGTATGTGAATGCTCTTACAATTAAACTGAAACGTTGGGGAGAAAAAGAAGAGGAAAGAGTAAGCAAAATACCAAAGATTTCATTAAGACCATATCAGAAGGTAATTTTATCCTTTAAATTTTTATCTCAGTTGTTTATTTCTTGCTTTCAGTTACAATTTTATTAATTATTTTATTGCAACTGAAGTGAAGATTTTTATGGAATTAAGTGCTTACCTGTTTTCAAATGTTTTCCCCAGACAACTTGTGCAATGCCTATGAAGAAAACTCAACTAGGCCTTTGCTGTGCTCATTAGTATATCTGGAGAGAAACTATATTAATTACATATTTATTTATGAAGGAAAAGTTCTAATTTCAATTTCCTTTCAACATATTAGATCTGCACGAGCTAATCCTATTAACTGTGCAATTTTAACATCACCACTACACTTAACCCTCTACACTGGCTTCCCACATACTGCTGCTCACAGTTGCTCCAGTCATTGTTTAAGTTAGCTTCATGTTCTTAAAGTGTTTTTGTTATGTCACTAAGCATTATAGGGCTCCCCTCTTAACTGGCCCAAGGCACACTGCTATAAAATATGTCATATTATCTGTAACACTACCCAAGAAGCAATTTTAAATTAATAAGAAGTCTCTTTAATTCTTAACTAGCAGCTTCTTAAAGAGCACCAAACTTGAAAGAATGAATACCTATATTCATTGTTAGATAAAGCTATATAAACTGCCTATGATGTAGCAACACCAGACAGCGTACCATGCAGTATACAGTTCAGTTTTCAGCCCTAGCAACTGCTGTGGAAGTTTGGTCTGGTATTTCACTATAATCTGTAATACAAGCGAGGTACCAGTTTAGCAAAAGCTGTTGCTTCCGCTTTTTCCCTATTCAACAAAACTCTTAAACACCTCCTTAATTTCTAAACAAACAGCATTCTAACCATATTTCAATAGCCCTTACACATATCTTTTCATTCTCTGGTGAATCAGGGCCTCATATCAGAGCATCCCACCAGAATAGCCACCATATTAATCATAAAATAACAAGTATCAGCACTCTGTAAAGAAGGAAATTATTTCAGTTTGAAGTCATGCAATTAAACGTCAGTAAAAAAACAGAAGTTGCTTCACATGAATTATTGTTTATAAAACTACTTTTCAATACGCTTGAGTCACCAACAAGCAGCAGTCATAAGCAAGTTTTAGAGTTACTTTTAAAAATACTAAGTATTTTTTCTTTAAATTTCTCTTAAACAATAGATATGTTTAGTTTGACAGAAGGATAGTTTTTATTTTCAGAATGTTTGGGACAAGTGACTTCTGAGCACCAGGCATATGATATTATCAGATCCTACATGTGAAAAGGTACAGACTAGAATTGTCCATTGTACCTTTGTAAAGAAACTTGTACAAAAGTTTCAGCTTTTTGTGGGATCACATAATACATGCACTGGAGTGGTACCTGTTGGGTTAACACATCTGTTTCAACGTAGTGGCACACTTGTGTGTTGTGGAACACTTAACTTACACAGAGCACAAATAAATGTGTCACACTGGCACATAAGTAAATTAAGCCATATAAATTCATATACATGTAGGTATCTCAGGAAGGACAAGACAGGTTGATGATGTTCAATGTAGTTTGAATTCCTTCTTGCACAGTTCCTCATGATTTTGAAATTTAACGTGACTCCTAGTAAGTCTACACTTAAGGGCAAGGGCAAAACTTGGATTTTTCTATGGGAACTTGAATGTTGTGTGGGTCTTTCTCATATCCACCATAACCAAAAATATCCTAGATAACTGAACAGACTCAAACTGGGTAAGGACCTGTAACATTTATTCTAGAGTACTGAGTACTAAATGAACTAATATAAATACCAGAAAATGTACCACTTATTTTTGAGCACTCTTGAATGCCCTGGCAAACACAGTAGGGAAGAATAAGTTTCATTCTTGCCAAGGAGGAGGAATAAGGTGGATGGAAAGTGCACAGCAACTATCAATTCATTCCACTCATGCACTGATGACACCGTGAATACAGCAGTTTAGTCCTGAGAATTGTCAGGGGGTGGAGGATGAGGGCAGGGGGATAGATAAACAGTAGGCAAAAAGAACTATCTAAAATTAACTGACACTTTCACTTAAAATTCACTTACTTGCGTTTCCTGGTAAAATACAAGCAGAAATAGAAAGGAGATAGTAAACATAGAACTACATGAAGGTAAATGTTCTAAAATGATAAATTCCTTCAAAGTTCTAACTAAATGGTATTTCTAGAAATTAAGAACTATACAAACACAATTTTCAGAGGTCATTAAAACAAAAAAGAAGACAAAAACAAGGCAAGAGTTTCTCACTGTATTGCATTTGGTTCTTGGCCACCAAGTCAACAGCACATGCAGCCAAATGCATGGGTGCTAAAAACTTACATTTGCTGCCAACAGCACTGAAATCAAACAAGATCCCATAAATGCAAAATATTTCACATAAACTGGGTCTGCTATGGAAACCAAAGAAATAGAAATATTAAATTTTTCCAAATAACTATATCTTGGCAAGAAAACACAGTTGCTTTTTGAAAGTATTATTATTATTACAATTACTACTACTACTACTACTACTATTAAGTACAATTAACAGCTGGTGAGTTTATCTCTGCATTTCTAAGCCTCTTTTTGCCAGCCTACACCTACAGCCAGGGAAGTGCAAGTAATGTATTCATAAACTCATTACTAAACAAAACTCACTTTAAAAAGTATTTGAAATTTTTAAAGTTCTTCCTTAGATCCTTTCTGCATTCTTCTCTAGTCACAACAGGTACACAACAGGTACATCCTGCACACAGGATGCAAAGAATCAGCAATGAGGAGGGCATAGGGGATCAACAAAATGATCTATCTTTACGAAGGACACCACAGTTTGCAGTGGGGGAGTTAAGAACCACAGACATAAGCTCGGGGGTTTAAAGTAAGACCAAATATTCATCCTGCAGCAATTTATTAACTTACCTTAGGTTTCCATGTATTCTAGAATGATATCTGATTTTATAATTGCTTAATGTACACTGGCAGGATTCTGAGATGTCTGGATTCAGGCATTATTTATTTGATATAATGGGTCACAGTGTATGTTATTGCTTCAAGTATAGATTGAACTATTTTTCTTGAAATACTTTAAGTTCAGTATTTTCTAAGTCAAGGGGCGAGGGGAGGAGGTTTCACTTATCAAATGCAGTCACTGAGACTACCGCCTCTACGCCTTCTTAAAATCTTGGCTGAAAAAAGTCAGATGAATGCTCTGAACAAGAACTTGGTGCTCAGAAGAAAATACTCAGAAGGCATAACCTACTGCACATCTTCCATTCCTCAAACACCAGTCAAACTTCAGAGTCAGAGAGCATGTGAAAATACCAGATAATATAATCTGAATTTCATTTACTCACCACTGTTCCAAGTCCTTAGGTCTTGGTCAACTACTTCAGACACCTGGCAATACCTAGAGAAATAAATGGCGTAAAATGTAAGAAAAGTATAGAGCCAAAACCATCAAAACGATATTTATTGGTGGCTGGAATGGTACAACTCTGCTTGTAAGAGATTATATGCACATGGGTAACATTTCACTACCAGGACACTTCTGCTTTGCTAGAAATGCAGCATTCAAGACATCACTCCAACCCGTAAGGAGCTAAGAAAAATAAGGACATGTGAAGGAGTAACACATATCTACTAAGCATGCACAAAATTGCATATTTTTCTCTTCTTCTATTTTACTAAGAAAGTATGCCAAGATTTAAAAATACATTTAAAATTATTTGTATATTCTATTCTGATTCATAACAACATTTTTAAATCAGTTATGACTTAGCAAGAACTCCAAAAGTTCCTAAACCACTGGAATAAAAACCTAAACAACACAGCATGTTCACCCCACAAGCTTATGAAACACACCTCCAAACCCCTTCTGCCACCCCACACACATATCTCACGGAATCAGCAAGGGCAAACATGAAGTCCTGTACCTGAGATGGTCTAATCCCTTGGACATACTGGGCACTGACTACCCAGGACACAGCTCTCAGAAATGGAGCTAGGGGGCTGGGCAGACAGTGGGCTAAACATGAGCCAGCAGTTAGCCCTGGCAGCAAGGAAGGGCAAGAACATCCTGCGGTATATCTACAGGCTAAGCTTCCACTATTAAGCAATTATTTGCCTTTAGCCAGCACTCCAGGAATACACATCTGGAATACCACATCCAGTTTTGGACCCCAGTACCAAAAAGTAATGAAATAAGGTGATAAAGATAAGGTAAGGTTGATTCAGTGATGCTGAACTACAGGATTTCCCACAATAATAACGAATTCTGCATTTTTATACATACATCAGGACAGGATATATGAACAACCTCCCCTTACACAAAAGAACAAAGTGAGCTGGAAGATCAGTATACTAACAAAGAGAGATAATTTAGCCTTGGTGAAGATGGTTTAACAACAGAAAAATTGGTGTAGAATTCGTAACAAAATGTGCTACTGAGTGCAGAGGAAAATGTACTGGGAGCACTGGAAAGACAAGCACGGCTTAAAATGGCCTCTGAACTCCTGGCACATAGAATATTCCTCCAGAAAAAATAAACAACAGACTGGACTAAGTCGCTGTGATTACTCCAACTTTTCTCTTCTGTCTCAAAAGCAGTTAACACAGCAATGAAAATATATCAGTGTTAGCAGAGACAGACTACATTTCATGAACAAAAAAGGCCAAATTGTTTTCTTTTAGACTCAAGCACCCAAAAATGCATGATCAATTTTAAGCATGTAAAAACTATGGATTGCTTGTATAACTAGAATTAAGTGGTGCTTTTAAGGAAAATCTCCTTGCCTGAAGTCTGGGCTCCCTAAGAAACAGAAATGGCACAGGCATGGTAAGACAGGATCAGCCCATTGAGGAGGCTGTAGAAGACCCTTCTCTCACAGATACATCCACCTGCCAAAGGCACAGAAATCGTCTTACACACCCAAAAAAAAAAAAAAAAAAAAAAAAAAAAAAAAAGGAGAGCAAGTATTACATTAAAAACAAAGGTTCTTTTTTGCCACCACATTGGTGAAAAAGCTAAAAAAGCTAACAAGAAACTCCATAAGCCTTCCACTGCCCCATCACCACACAGGCAGTGTACCTTTCCTGGTACAAATGGCCAAAATGAAACCCAAATCCTCCCAAACAAATCAGAATGAGAAAAACACATGTACGCTCTCACTCTTTCTCTCAGGATCTCTTTCTTACAAATTTTGCAATAGCTCAGATGAATTTCTACAACAGTTGGCAAAAGTACGTATCTTCCTGTCTACTCAACTATCTGTAAATTTGGCTACATCAACCCCCCCCCCCCCCTTCCCCTGCCCAACAAAAAGAAGAAAACACTAGATTCTTCCTTTTTACCTCCTTTCTCATTTGCACGGGAGACATGTTTTAGTATAATTCAGGGAGAAAGAGTCTCTATACCAAGCAGAGCCATTGATTTAAATTTTTTTATTTACATTCAACAGGAGAAGCAAATAGGCCAAACACTCTTAGGAGAACACAGTTGGTTTGATAACATCACTGTGTCACGTACCCTGGCTTTGTACACAACAGGAATTGGGTATACTTAGGCTCTCCAGAAAAAATAAAATAAAAAAAGAATACAGATATATCCGCTGTATCTTAAAACATCCTTTTCAACTAGCTTTTTCTTCAGATATACTACTGTGCGATACTTCCATGTATTATGTAACAGCAAGTATCCAAATCAAAGAAATATTTACTTACTTCAGGAAGGTTTGTATGACCAATTATGTCACTATGAATAGAAATAATGCATTCAATGGGTTCTTTGTCTTTTGCTATCAATGCAGAACAGTATAAAATAAAAAAAAAAACCATACTATTTCACAGGCGTCATTAAGGCTGCCTTCAGAAATAACAGCAAAACAAGAGGGGAAAAGTACTTTCTTTAAGGTTACACTGCTAGCAGGTTAAAAAAAAACAAAAAACCCAAAAAACTCTCAATGAATTACAATGCTAAACACCATAGGAAACTAACAGCTTGGGATACACAACAGATTTTTTTAACATTTCTTCTCAGGCTGATTATTGTCTGTTTCACATAAACCTACAAAAGAAGAAAATTGCACTTTTGCTTTTCGCGTTATCTACCTAATTTGTTCAATCCAGAAGATCATGCTACATATCTATATGTATGTAATTTGAAGCAAATTCAAAAGAGCATACCATATAGAGCAACATAATTTGCAAGCTATTTCAATGAGAACAAAAAAAATCCTCACTTTTTTACACTACAAAAAATATTTCGCCCAAATGCACCTGCCCTGAAGTTTACACCTAATATAAGCCAGGCGTACTTCTAATACACTGCTGATCCCTGCTCTTAATGCCTGTTTTCCCCCTGCACCACCTTAACCAAGAAAGCGGTACAGCAGTTTTACACATCATTAAAACGTTTAAACCAAATATTACATTTTTGTAATCCTAGCAATTCCCACAAAACTAGACATAAGAATAAATACAGAAGCATTAACAGACCTGCACTGTTAATGGAAGATCCCTCTTAGCCTGCTACCTAATACAATAAGCACCCAAGTGATAAGTGAATCAAATTACCACATTTCTTTAACAAGTCAGTCATTACTAACTGAAGCAAAAGATAGGCAAATTTATTTTCAGTAAAGTTATTCCATAAAATGAGTTTTGTCTTCCAGGGATTATTTTATCTAAGCATAAAACTTTACTTGAAGTTAGTAATACAGAACATCAGCCAGGAGCCCAATCCCACATTCACTGAAATCAGGGGGAGCGCTTATCTTCAGTGTTACCTGTGAGGATAAAAGGACATAAATAGTCTACTTTAAAGGTGGTGTAAAAGCACTTAACAAGTTCACTTTATAACATACTTCTTGAGTTGCATCTCTGTGTCACAGGGACAGTAAAGCAAAAAGGAGAGTCACCCTCCCACCGCAGCACTGTGAGTTACACCACAGCCAGCACTTTGGTCTTGCTCTATACAACCCATCACCTCTACCAGCCCAAGGCAGCCAAACCCAGCAGCTGTGCAGCAGTATCTCCAGCAAGAACATCCACAGTCACTAAAAGTGTTCGTTGGCTCCGTTTTGGCCATAAAGCTGCTCTAGGTGGCTGCAGCTTGGCCACCACCAAGATGCACCAGACAAGATGTCACTCAGAAAGCAGCTTCACCGCAGGGCCAGCACTGCTCAGCTACCTGATGCCTGTGCATGGATGGTGAGAGAAACAGGTCCCATGGACAGCCCAGCAGTCATCAGGCAAAAGCAGGCTTTATGTCAATGCCGCAGCAGCTGGGACTGGAAGCAGAACAATGGTAACACAGCTCCAACAGGGACTGATGGCCCCAGGCTGGGCTGGAACAGGCTCCTGGGCCCCCAGGCAGGAGGATGGGCAAGAGCCAGGGGAGGCAGAGGCCCATTAGCGCCCCGGGGGCCCTGACGGTGGGTTCCTAATTAAATGCTCTAACCAGTAGCATGCTCCTCAGCAATGAGCTAGAATCACTTGGCAAGCTCAGGCTATTCTTCCTAAATGTCAGCTGGCTTAATAAATAACAACTTTTGATGAGTATTATTAGCATCCGAATTATTGCCCCCAGATTACCACACAGTGTGGCCTGCAAAACTCAAAGTTTACAAATAAAGCTGTCTGCTGGCAGAAGTGGAACAGAACAACTCCAAGGGAGACAACTCAGTTATCTTTTCCTGAAGGCCTGGAGATGGCTACTGCAGAGTTTTGTCAAGGCATACGTAATTAACGCACTGTTTTATTTAATCAGTGGACAGCCTAAGCCTGTCGCAGAAGGCTGCAGAGCTATCCCATCGTGATAGTCTGTAAAAAAAAAAAAAAAAAAGACAAGTTATCTCACACACTCACACGCACACTCTCTCTCCCTAAACCAGCAGCTGTGGGGTTTGTTTTGTTTTCAGTCCAACACCTCCTTCTCAGGCCAAAGTTATAGTCAGAGTTATCACCCTAGTGATGCAAACTGTGGCTATTACAAATCAACGAAACAATCATTAAAATGTCCAAAATGTCCTATAAAATTCCCACATTTTCCAGTACTCCTGCAACATGACTGAATTAGGAACCTGTTTGTTTTGTAGTTTCAGCCTAAATAAAAAAATGCCTTAAAAGGAATCGTCCCCTCCCCCTCAAAGAAAAGCAGGTTTGTTTTAACATTCAACTTCATTTACATTTAAGACAAGATATCTAACTAAGCAACCAAACACAGAACTAGAGACTGACTTATTAAAACACAAACAAGCTGTTAAGAGTCCTCAAACAACAATTTCAAACTTCTCTATAGTGTCAGGAAAACAACATTGTTTACATTAAGCATATATTCTATATTGGACTAATTTCCATGCCTTCCTCACAGCTTTCATCTTCACAGATGCAATAAAAAAATACACATAAAAAGTAGCTTATCAAATTAAAGCACCCACAGGTGCTACCTGTGAACTTCCACCAGTGAAAAGCTACTTTTTAATCATGAAACACTTAAGCGATTCATGTAATGATTTTGCTGAGTGACAAAATATAAAGCTTAGGCCATTCAATTTGACCTCAAAGCAAAGTTCCTTCTACCGAAAATAGTCTATATGAACATTACCCAACCAATAGGCCTATCATAGACTCAAGACCTTAATTCAAAGCTAAAAATACTGCTTAGAGCACATCAACTTGTTTACAGCTATTCTCCAGCTTGTGTCTCAGAACTGATTTTCTGTCTTGTAAAAAACCAAAACCCAACATCAAGAAAAATTAAGTAAAGATGAGACCCTGAGCAACATTCCATGTGCCTTTCTTGAGTGTTTCATTAAACCAATGTCATGGAAATGAAAATCCTTACTCAAGTCTTATCTGCTCAGTTTTCCCACTCTGGAGAACATCCTGCAGTTTCTACGTACCTCTGAAAGTCCTGAGCCATCTCCACCCACCCTGCTTTTCCAACGGGACCTTTCAAGCCCACAAAGAGGTGATCCTTTGATGCTAACCCAAGGAAGGGGAAATGAGCTAGCCACTGCTTGGTAAGAGTTAAAAATTATGCTCAGTTTGCAGATGGAAGAATTAGCTAGCCCCAGGGATGGTGGGAATTGAACAGCAACTAAGAAGTATGTTAACTGTGGTTTTGTTTACCACAAAGAAGCTTTCCTTTGCCTTTTTAATTTTTTGTCATTTTAAGCTTTTTCTGGAGCCAATCTGCTTATACACTGCTAGAGAGATGATCTTCTTTTCAGAAAATGTCCTGGTAATACAAGAAATAAAACGTCTGGGTTCAGCTTTTCCTGAAGCCAGTAATATCCTCTTTGAAGACTGTCGCAGCACAAACTTTGTAAGAAGTTCTAATTATTCTTTAAATTCCTCTAAAAATTCTTTAAATTATTCTTTACATTTCTCAGTAAAATGGAGATATAACTTCTTGACAATTTATGAGCTCCTAGTGATAACATTTTATTTTCCCTAGATTTCTACTCTTTTTACTACCTAAAAGGAGATTGTAAAAGATCATCTCCACTTATAGATGTATACAAAAAGATGAGAATCACATCTAAAAAGGTCTCCTGATTCAGAGGGCAAAAAGAGATCTCAGTTTCTGCTTTTCTTTTCCTTTTCTATTAAAAGGTAATTCTTTAAAAAGACATACTGATCATTTCCTTTACCATTTCCTATACAAAGATACTTGCAAGCTGAATTGGAGTGTGATAGGCCAATTTCAGACTCAAATAATGGGCTTGCAGAATAATCCATGAAGGATTCAATTCAAATAGAAATGGCTGCAGGGGTGAAGAAGGCTACCCGACTTTTTTTTACCCCTCTTTCCCAGCTGAGGGTAAAACTGACCATTGTCTTCAGTGGTCTCTTCCAACCTGTGTAATTCTAACTACAAATAACTGAATATAAATTTTAATCAGACATGTTTTCCTTGAATATGGATTCTTGGACTTCCTGCTTGCTTATCTTCTGTCACCGATTAACCTTTACATTCCCAAAAGTAGGTATTCAATGTGCTAGAGAGTTTATGGTAATCATAAGATCACCCCCCCAGAATTCTTTACTGAAACTCATGAGAGGGTGTTTACCTGACCCAAACTTTTAAGTCTGATGCAAAAACTTTTAAAATTCTTTGATGTCTTCTCCTTTAACTTTTATCAACAACTGCGGGACTGAAGGTAGATTCCTTGCTTTCCTCATGTCTCCAATTGAGAAACTCAGATTATATGAATCAGTTCACTTTTTAAAAAAACACTGTATTTTCTCATTAAACAATTATTTTCTAAAGTAAAGCAATTAGGAAAAAAAAATATCTTTCTTGCAGTTCAGGTGGCATTCTCAACCAGATTCAGAGTTTTAAAGTTTACTGGTAGCTTAAATTCCTAGAGAATGGTTATTTAACATGCATATATAGTTTTGAGAAGAGGGAAGATCTTCAGAAGCATCTCAGAACTGATCTTGAGCCTGTTGGGCAATACCGCTAACAAGATATGGGAGTGATGAATGCCAGTATAATCTTAGAATATATCAAAAAAGTTATCATCAGCCCAGACAACAGTATTACCAGTTGCTGAAGACTCCAGTAAGGTCTTACTTTGAACACTGCAAAGAATTATTATTATCCATAAGTGAGGGGCAGGGAAAGACATCCAAGTTGGATTAGGAACATAGAAGGAATAGTGTACTGATCAAGGGAAGAGAGCTAAGAAAAGACAGGAGGTCTTGCCTTCTTTAGCCTAACAAAATGGTGACAAAAATGGAGTATAATTGTTTCTTACAGTTACTGTAGGCAGTTAATTAGCAAGGACAAAGAAGAGATATTTAAATTAAAAGCCAACATTGCAGCAGGAACAAAATAACTGTGAATTGACTGTGAATACACTTAAGATGCAGGTTAAGAGATGATTTCTAAACCCTCTGAAAGAGCAAGATTCTCCAATAGCTTTTCAACAACAAAAGCAGAGGCAAGAAACCTTTCTAGTTTTAACTCAGAGGCTGATGACACAATGAAACAATTTGCATACAACCTGATTGCCTGCAATAACAAGAGAGCAAACTCCTTTACAAGGGCCTTGTCATCCAAAGATCTCTACATACTTTAGAGTACATTAGTGTACCTTCCAATTGCCTCTCAGAAAGTATGTATTTAATAGCTTAAAGCCACCCCAAACCCCACTGTTGAAACAAAGACAAGCATTCTAAGTCCATCTAAAATACTCTCAAAGTATTAAACATCAAAAATGCAGTTTCTCATTTGAGCTTTATGAGCCCCATCCAGAAGTACTGACTGTATCCCATGCTTTCGATTATTAAAGGCAGCAGACAACTGCATTTGTTAAAGGTCTTGATCATGCACAAGATACCTCCATCAACTACATTCAGAAAGTCATGTTTAAAGAACATGAAATACTTCGCCATTTATGTCATTCTAGACAAAGGCTAAAAAACAAGACATGGGGGTATAAAGATGTTTATTTTGAATGTTATTATCTCCTTTTTTCTTTTGCAAAGTGTATAAACAAAGTAATATCCTTGAAAGAAAGTTATTTTGAAACAAAACATGAAAAACTAAGGTCAAGCAGACCTCCCCAAAAACAAAGAAAAGGAAGAAATTGGTCGCTTCACACTGCACAAGCAAAACAGCCTCAGGAAATCCGTATGAAAGATTTTTTTAAAGAACACATAAACTCTGCTATAACCTTCACAGATCTCTCCAGCACTCAAGCTAAGAGACAACATCTCTCTGGAACATAACAAACATTTCTGAAAGTTCCTTCTTTCCATCTCTCAAAACAATGTATTTTGCTATTTTATTAGGAACGAACATTTTAATTGGCATTGGCCATTTGCTTGCTCCCAGAATAAACATAATGATGAATGTGCAAAGTGAGAAGTTAAGGAGCAGCCAACAAGGCAGTGAGATTGAGGACTCCCACTCCTACTCCTTGGAAGGCAGGAAAATGTGTGACTGCTAATCTCCTCACACCCCATTTCAAGTTTGGGGGTGACTCTATTATTTTCCAGAGAAAAACTATCTGCAGCTGAGTTCACAGCCCTCTTAACCCATATTGTATATATAATACAATAAAGCTAATTTTAAAACTTCCAAGGGGGTTTAAAAGCTTCCACGGAACCACAATAAACCCTGAAACAAGACATAATCTTGCCTGTTTAATCAAGTTTGTCAAAATTTAAGAAGCAACAAATTTGTTAGGTTCTCCCCCCCTTTTTTTTCCAGGTGTAGGAAGGCAAATTATTTCCAGGGTACAGTGGATTGAATAACTGAAAATAATCTTATACGTATATATGTATATAATGTATACACATTTTAACAACAGTTTCCATTCTGTAGCAACTGAAAATGCAGATTCCTACTAGTAGGCACTATTTTTCAAGACCTATACACATACGAGAGAGGGCAGTCACACTGGGAACAATTACCCATAGCCTTGTTTCCATGAGTTTTCTTATCAAGTATGAAGAAATTCATTCCAAGAACAAGAATCCGACAATTTCTTAAGTCTTGGTGACTGTCCAATGCACCGATTCAAAATCATAATTCTGTAAAGTTTGAAGCTGTAAGTTCCAGAGTCCCTAAATACGAACCTTTTCTCCCTCAAAATTAGCTTTCCAAACTAGTTGTATGGACTATCTTTTTAAGTGATTTCTTCAGTGAAGGCTGAGGTTTAGAACACAACATGAGTACATTTTCTGACATAATTGCTTTCTTATGGTATTCCGGCAACTGAACATTGACTTGAAATTTCTTACAGGCAGAGCTGGCTGGTTTAAATCATTGCTTTTGAAAGCACACGGATGATACGCAGCTACTTTACTCCCCAATATCCTTTACAGCATCAAAAGAGCTCTCAAATAAAGGAAGAAAATTACACGTATATACACAATCTCTCTTTCATATTCATACACATAAGATATCCCAGCTCCATTGAGGTGGTCCCCTGAGGTTTTGGCTTTCTAGAAAGAGTTAAATATCTGAAACAGACCCTTTTCTTGTTCATTTATTAGTACTGTTTTCAAAGGACCATTCAGAGAATGAAGCATAAGAAAAATGCAAATTCTGCACTCCACGCTCGACTAACAAAGCATCCAATCAGTTCCCACTGAGCTCCAGTTCGTTTCGTGTCCACATGTAAGTGATTAAGAGTACATTGTTTGAAACTTAATTCCACATCTGTTCTTCTGTGGGACTTGGAAAACAGATGAATTTTTCTGACAATTGTTTGCAGAGTAGATAATCACAAGCATGTGTAATAGTATCCCAAACTGCAAGGGGAAAACACCATGAGTCTAAGAAGCTTTTTTTGCTGAATGTTTTTGTTTCTTTTCTAAGTAAGATAAAAAAAACAGATGCCCTCAGATGGAAACCATTAATAAATGCTTGAGAAGTCGTCCACTATAACTAAGATGGCAAAGCAAAATCCAGCTTTTCTTCCTAAAGGTCATCATTTCATGTCCCAGTAGTTTACCCAGAGAGCCAAAATCCATTTTATGGCCTGCCAGGTAACTTTTAAACATTATGCAGAAGTGGCAAAATCCTACAGAACTACAACACAGAAAATACATGGTTTCATCATGGAGCTCTGCCGTTGTGAGAGAACATTCCAGGCTATTACAGTATGAGAGTGAGCATCTTTTCAACAGATCACACATTTCAGTGATAAGGATGTATTTTCTTTTGAACTCTATAAAATGCTGATAAGCACAGAAGGGAAGAATAGATAACAACTCTTTAATGTATCACTAATGCAACTGCTGACAGCATCAAAGCATACTGGGGAACACAAGGTTCAAGAAAGCACTTTTTCCACACAAGATGCAGTTATGCTGAGGAAATCTCCCATAGTTCGCTGTGGATGCTGAATTCTACATTTGCTCAAGAAATAATGGGACAAGTTAATGAAGAAAAGATCCACTGACAGCCATTAAATGCAACAACTGCCCTCTTTGACCCAGTAAGTCCTCAAGATGCAGAGCATAGTGGAGACTAAAAGCATCAGTGTAAGTTTGCTCTGTAATTTATTTAGGCCACTGGCTGTTATCAGATACTGGGTTAAATGAGCCTCTGGTTAACTATTTTATTTATGGCCCCTTATGACATTACCTTGGACCTTTGTTTGACCTATACATATAACAAGTACAAGAGTGACATTATCTACAGTGATTGAGAAAGAAATTCACAGGGAGGGCTCAGGGTAGATGAAAAACACTTTTTTGTAATTTTTTTTTTTTTTTAACTTAATTCTGAGCTTAAAGTAACAATTAGTCATCTATAAGGACACGTCAAAAAAAGGCCAAAATTTCAGTTCAGTCACACCAAACTGATGATTCAGTCAAAGAAACCAGATGCTGCTGCCAACTCCTACAATGTTACTGCGAACTTCCCAATACTTTGTGTTTTCTTAAAACTGCAGATGCCCAAGACATGTGACTACCTTGCATTATAAGAGGTGTTTCCAACTTTTCTCCACAGTCATTAGGACTAGAAACATGGACGACAACAGAAGCTCAATGTGAAAAAAAAAACAAACCACCACCACTCCCCACACACACACCCCAAACCAAACCACTGTATTTGTAAAAGAAGTGTGATTATTTTCGGTTCTGTTTCCCCACCATGCTGGTACTGGCAACAGTGGAAACCCGGTTAAACCTCGGTAGTTGCATAGATGGCCAGTCCTGAAACACTGTGTCACCTCAGATGAAACAGAGGAAGAACATGAATAAGAAGCAGAGAAACTTCATAGAGTGAAAAATGAGAAAAGGTGCAGAAGAAATCAAGTTCAAATAACAGAAATACTATAATTTATGTAAAAAGAAACTGTAAAGATAAGGAAAAAAAATCTGCCTTCTACAGCAAAGGACACTGTCAGGTTCTGAAAGTATTCAGCTCAGCAAAATTGCTGTCTGACATTACTTAATTAGGGCTTCCATTTAAAATGCATAGGATAATCAATTCCATAATTCAGAAGGCAGAAAGAGGACCCTCTGTATATGATAATTATATATTTTCAATTTCGTTATGTAACTTAAAGAATATCACAAAGGGAAGATTTATAATGCAGAGCATGTGATCAGACAGCGTTGTGCTTTGGAAGAAATGTTCCCATCAAATCTGAATTAAAGGTATTGAAACATTAAAAAGATAAGTAATATTGCTTGGCTAAGGATTAAAATACAACAAATATCCTTATTTATTCATAAAAAGTAGGCAGGTTATGCAGACATGATTGCCATACTCATCAACGAACTGTAAAAATAATGACTGAGTTTTATTCTTTCATTTAAAATGATTTCATGTACGGAATCACTGAAGGCTCCCTGCACTTAAGGGAAGATTAGACAAGTCACTAACTGTCTGCAGAGAAAGATTGGGTGAATGAATAAATTCCCTCCTGCATATCCAACCCTGCTGATGCCAGGACAGGACTGAAGCTGAGCATCCATGTTGCCAAGTAATGCACCAGTCCCACATGAGTCTGCTTACTTCAAATGTTGCGAAATGTCCCAAGGAAGAGTCTTGAATTTTCTTCCACATGCTATGGGCACTGGAAGACAGGTAATTCTAATTATTTTGGCTTGAGTACCCTCTGCCAACACCATTTCCTAAAATACTACAGCACGCATATACACATATATACATATTATTAAAAAAAAAAAGGCAACATCCCCATATTTACACCCAAAAGACTACAAACATATATACTTTAAGGACTCCTATAGTTTTTTTCCTGTTAGTGTGACTAAAAGGCTAAATGAAATTCAATACGCATAGGAGTCCCATGGGTCTCTTCCACTTCGTCCTTCTGTAACTGCACTAAAAGCTTGTCTGAAGTCTCCCTCTCAAGGCATCTGGAGTTGACACTTTACCTATTTATCCAGCTAAAGAAAGGTCCCCTGCTTCTTCCCTGCCAATACCGTGAACAATTTAATGTATCAGCAGGGACTCGAAGCTTGAAACTCAATCCAGTATTTTCATAAAACAATTCACAGACTTGGACCGACTTTTTTGACTTAAGAGGAAAGGGTTTCCATACAGCACTTGAGCTAGATTAATCCACTCATGTTTGCAGCAGTGGGGGAGGGAGGAAAAGCACCATAACATGGAGCCACCAAATGGATTTTAACATACTGAGATAGAAAAGAAATCCATATTACAGTCCCTTCATAACTTCTGAAAATATCACACCAGCTAGTTAATGCCTCCAAGGAAATAAGGAAGGATGAACACCAAGCAAGAGACAGAAAATTAAGGAAATAAAATAAAATAGGAACCAAGAAAAAAAGAAGAGATTTTTTTTACTTTACAGGAGGGAGGACAGTGGCTTGGGAACTTAATCTTACTCTATACCAATACCCTGGATAAGGAGGAAAAAAATCGGAGAAGGATTTAGATCAAAAGAGCATTCATGCGCAACGCTGAACTGATCATCCTTTTCATATGTAAACAACAAGACAGGTACTTTACACAGAAGGAAATCCTATTCTACCACATATACTGCGGAATTTGTCAAACACTCAACAACACTTCCACATATATTATACCATCCAGTAAAATAAGCATCAGCAAGGCTAGTTATTCTAAGTTTGTCTTTTTGCGAATGGACTATTTTGTGCTTGCTACTATTCTGACTTTTAAAAATCGCCTACTTGTGCAAAGTGGCATCTTCACTTTCTTTGAAACTAGAATTGGTCTCCATTAACACATCAGCCAAGCATCCAAGTACGCAAAACCTGAATTTTATTTAAAATAAAAAGCCTCATCACAGCCTTTCTGAAACAGAAGTTTATAGTGGGTTTTCTTCCAGTTATATAACTGTTCAAAGTGAGAGAAAAAGATAGCTCTCAAAAATGAAAAGAAGTAATAGAAGAGCAAAAACCAAGAAGAATAAATAAAGGCATTTCTTTTACTTCTCTAGTGCTTTTTTTAGCTACCAGAAATCAGACAGAACTACTATTCTTCTATATAGAGCCTTAAATAATATCAAGTTTTAAATAATCTTAAACATCCTTTTAATTCTCACGGCACTCACTGTTAAGATCCTAAATCTGTTTTCATCTTCCAAATTCTGAATCAAGGTCAAAAACATATCTCAGGGATTTGTAAATTCCAGTCTTTGATTCATCAGAAATACTTGACATAAGCAAGAAACAGGTTATAGAGAGCAATCCAGAAGCACAGCAGAAAATAAATTCATCATACGACAAAACCCTTGGTTTACATATAATCATACATTGAGGATGGACATCAGAAACGTGACCTGCACATAACAGGAAGACAGTTTTCACTATCAGTAACAGAAAGTATGTATCTTCACAAGTCATAGGCAGGATAGATTATTTCACAATCACCAAATGCCCTGCAAGGATACCAATACACTAGAATAAACACTGAAGTTTCTGCAACTTTTTTCTGTTTTTCTGGAAACAAAAGTTCATCCACCGAAATCCGTTCAGGATTGTGCATCCAGGTACAGTGTTCCAGTTTCCACATATGGCAAGTCATCTAGAGGAAATGCTACTTAAAAAAATTCAGTCAATTAACAGTACCTGTCCTTTCTTTGTCTTCTGAATACTGCATATTCCTGTTAAAAATACCTCGCATGCTAACAGTGGTTTTAGGGAGAGTATATTTGTAAGTACGCTGTTGAAAGATTCCTAATGATTAACTCAAAATCTAACTGAACTAAAGAAAAGCCACAGAAAGTAATACTAAATACTGTTAATTTCTGGGTGTATATTCCAGGCACGTGTAATATTCCTCTCAGATATTAATGTTAATGAATATCTCTTATATCAAGTTTCATGTCATAGTACACATATAGTTAACTGTAAAGCATGTTCTGAAGTTTAAAAATACTTCTAAAAGCCTATATGTCTATAACAAGAGTTCTTTTTTTTTTTATTTCTACAGCCTAAATAGTTTCCTTTTAATGAAAGACATAAACAGGTTTGGATGACAGCATACATCGCTATTAAGCTTGGCTCTCTAACCTTGTGCCTAACATAATGGCTTCCTGCAGAGTCAATCAAAAGCATCTTGCTCCCAAAACAAATATTTTTTTAATGACTAGAATCAAAGATCAATTAACTACATGCTACTTCATTTTCTCTAATCATCATTTTCTTCCTAAATAATATATAATGTTTCCATGATCACACTACAACCAAACTCCAAAATATTTCTATGTAGTTTTAAAAGCCTGATGAGGGAAGCTTCTTCCTGGTCAGTTTGGTTGCCTCAATCATTCCTTTTGACAACATTAAGGTAATACGGATCAGGAACCTGTGAGGCCAGTGACTTAGCTTTGCATAGCCTTGGTATTTTTTTTCATGCTTTTATTGAGTAATATTAAGATGCATATCACATTTGCCATGTTAAAATGTGTTGCCTGCAATTACCAGCTAGCAAGACTGAAATTCAGAGGCAGCTGCTGTGGAAACAAAGAAAATAGAAACCTCTTCTTTCTGCATCTTCATAATCAGAAGCTCTGTGGAGCTCTTGGAAAATTTACATTTATTTAAAACCACAGCTGAATGTTAGGCTACAAAAAGTAGGTTCTTCATTAAAATAAGTATTTATGACTTTCAGGTTTATCATAGCATTGCAGTCAAAATTATTAGTAGTGGATTTCTTTTAGTTCATTTAAAGCTTTAACTTATCTAATCTTATTAACTACCTATCACTGAACAATTAAATGATTAACACTCCAGCACCAGGGTCTTACTGGTTGAAAGGCAAAGTCCTGGTTATTGAGAACTTTTTAGAGTTTTGTTTAATGCCTGCTCATATTCAAAGAACTGAATGCCAAGACAAGAAACCACTGAAGAGTGAAAAAAATGAACAGCCCAATAGGCACTGTTTGAAGATGAAGGAAAAGTGTATCCTCTGTAATCACAGAACACCACATTTAACCAGGAAGCTGTTCTGGATCTTCACACCTGGACAGTGATCCAACAATACATGGACGAGCCAAAGAGCTTCTTCATAGTAATGAACTGGCTGGATGTGAAGGCAAAAATGCCTTTCAGCCAGGTAAAATCTAAGCTGCAGTACTAAAGAGCCTGTGGCCAAACTACTCCTCACTCACCTCCACACTAACAGTCTCGCCACAGACAGCAATTCCCCCCCCCCCCCCCCTCCCCCCCCTTCAAAACAAGTCTCTTTTTTT
>NW_010973285.1:4852045-4899999 GCF_000737465.1 Haliaeetus leucocephalus
CCCCCCCCACAAAGACCCCCCCACAAACAGCCAATCCCCCCCCCCCCCCCCTTTCAGCTTTAAGAAAAACTTCTGTTTCTTTGGGAATCTTGTCTTAGCCTGCTAGGGATGCGACTCCCGTTTTTCTGCCTTTATGGAAGGACAGCCTGGTTCAAAACTTCTTTTAAACATTATCTTTGGACTAATATTTTTCAATTTGTGGCACAGATGGTCTAAAGTAGGAATGTCCTTAGTTAGTATTCAGACTAGTTCTTAAAAAAAAATAAAATGGGAAGGAAAAAAACAGCAGAGGTGGGAGAACATGCTTTAATTACTCATAAAGGTAAAGAGAAACAACAATCCTTATCTTTAATTCACCATTTTGTAAATGTCTGTATAAAACTAATTGAATGCTTTTGTCTAGGTTATAAAACAAAAGTCCTTGTTATAAAACTCAGCACAAGATCATAATTATGCTTAATGCTTTCAGCAGGAAAAACAAAACAACTTTGAGATTTGCACAGGAAAGCTGTGATGCCAAACATGAGGCCAAAATATATTTTTAATATTCCTACAAAACAAAAACAGAGCAAACAAACAAATGAAAAAGCTATCATGGCAACTTTCTGTGCCATATTTATGCAGTGATGAAGTATGACTTTAAAGCCACCATTAACATAAATAATAACAGAGGAACTGATATTTAAGGCTGTTGCCTAAGTGTAAGAAAACATGAAATTCCTCCTAGTGCTTTTGAATACAGTAGAATACGTCTCTTTCCTAAGGAGGCTATAAGCAGTAAAGAGATGAAAGACACTCCTTAAAAGAGGAAGGAAGAAAAAAACCCAACCCTTTAGTCCCCTATTGTTTACATTACTTATTGTATTTATAGGTTATGTAAATTACTACCACTTAAAGCAAGGCATTAATTCCTAAGGGAAGGCATGAAGGGCACACTTCCTTTGTTTAAGTGTTTTGGGTAATATGTTTACATTGCCCCAAACAGCTTTTACGTTCAATAATTCTACCCCCTTTCACAAAACAAATACATTCCTGTATTCAGTCAAAAGGGTATCTCTAAATTAAGAGTATTTTCCTGGTTCAACACAATGTTAATGCAATTTCCATTTGTTTCCTGTTTGAATTTTAAGGAAGGGTTTTTCTGATAAATGCATCTTTGTTATTTCTGAGTATTAAAAAAAAAAAAGTTAAGGAGTTATGTTTGCCAGACTGTCATCCCCGTGAGTGACAGCAGCTCTATTCACAGACCTCCACATCACAAAAACCCATCTGACTGGGATGTTCTGATGTGCATAGAGTTCATTTTATGGGTCATACCATTTAACCTCACACCTAGTATTTTCATTTTCTTTCTTCATGATTTCAGACACACAAACTATACTGCAGCCACCAAAAGCAATCACAACCACCCACCACAGCGATATCAAAAGTACTCTTCGCCCCAAGTAACTCGGCTAGCAAAGTAAAACTGGCTTAAAAGCAGAATACTTGCAGCTAATGCATACCCTTTCAGGGACACATACATGCCAGGTTAAATTAGTGATACTAGGTCAGCTTGCAGCTATTTCCTGTCCCTCGTCCTCCCCAATACAAATACAAAAACCAAATGTTTAAATCAAGATAAGATCCACAGAGAGGTTTGCAACTGTTCACTGTTTAAGGCTGTAAGAACAGTATCTGGAAGAGAGATGAGATCTCCACACTCTCCTCCTTGAGCACTATGAGCTAAATAATGAGGTCAGGGCCAACCTCCCTTTCCCCCCTGCACCAAGAGGGCTGCGTTCCCAGCTACGCAATGGCACAGCTTTGGTGGAACCAGAGAGGGTGGCCCGATGCTGGTGACCTGCCAGCTCGAGCCCCTCTGGCCAGGAGAAGTGAGACAATTTGAATCACCTTGCAGCAAGGACAGAAACGCACCTTCACAGCCAAGTGCACTAATGATTTGGTTACCAGACAGATGAGGAGCAGAACAGTATCTTAATACTGAACTAATTCTTTTTTTTTTTTTCCCCCCTTTGCAAAAAAAAAAAAAACCTGCAGTCATTTATCAGCAGGAAAGAGCTCCAGTCCAGGCCTTCCCCCAGCTGAGAAATGTGTGAAACCTTCATGGAGGGTAGGTTTCTTCCCCTGAAAATCCTTGCCATGGACCATTTGCTCCTCAAGGAGATGCAGTAGCTGAAACACACCTATGCAGCTTCACCCAGTATTTTAACATCTTTGCTCTCTGAAGCAAGGAAGAGACATACAGACCTACATTTTTTAAATTTACTTTAAAAGTAATATAAATGCATTCTATTTTCACAGCAATATTAAAGCCTATACAGACAACCAGCTGCCTCTGTTTCCCCCCGTACTTGAACGTATAAGAGGACTGATAAAGAAATCCGTGCGTACCCAAGATGCCCTTCTTGCTTTTTGGAATTCTTCCTTTGGCCTTGCAACCAGCCTCCTTCAGCTGTGTTTGGCGCCCCAGCTACATCTCTGCTCCCTCCAACAGTTGTTCTCTCTCCCCACGCTGGGAACTCTCCCTCCATGCCCCATTCCACCACATTTTTTAAATGGCTGTACCAATGGCGCTTATCTTTGTTCCCCTTCCTGTGGAAATTAAAATTTCTTGAAACTTTATGACTCCAAACAGCAGCTAAGGAAACTGGTTTTATCTAGCATGCAATTCTTACTTAGTTCTGCCTACTGGGAGCCGTTGGATTCAGCAACTCATCTATTCACAGACAGATGGGCTAGCTCATCCACCCCAGTCCCCTTGCAGAATCAACATGGAGGAAGGGGACATAAAAATAGTTACAATTATACAAAGACCTTACAGAACCATACAAGTTTTCTAACAGAACCTTTAAATTGCACATAGACAAATTCCCCAAGTCACTCCTATATAAGCATTACTAATTTAAAATCTTTACTTAAATGTATTCAACAGCTTAACAGCTTTAAGATTAAAATAAAAAGGGGGAGGATACTCCTTGCTCTTTTTATTTTCATAGCATACTTTTAACCCCTGTTCAAATGGATGTTCAGAAAACAAAGGGTTTGGCTAAAGCATACATTTTCTAGAGTATTATTTTTAGCTTGCTTAATGCTGAAGGAATTCACTACAAGCTCTCCACAGCATGGAACAATGCTCCCACCAGTCTCTCTGTTACAAATTAATGAAAAACTGGCTGCTCATTCTCCGCCTAAAGGCATCTACCATGCATCATAAACTTCAGTCATGGGCACTGAGGAGTAGATGAGGGTACAACCTTACCAAAATAATCCAAAGGAAGCTCTCTGTTTCACGTTCATTGCAGCAAGATGATCTCTTGAGCCTTCTACACAATTAATTCTTGTGTCCTCTCCTTTTCTCTCATTACCAGACTTCTCCAAAAGTGTCACATGTTCAGAAAAAATTGAGAAGTTCTCTGGTCCTCTTCAAAGTGCAGCATGCAGGACAATCACATGTATTTTTAACAGCCACACTCCACCACTGAAATGTAATGTTGAGTTTGAAGGAAAAAACAAGAATGAAGTATTTGCAAAACTGCATCAAAAATACTCAGTGGTGATCTCTGCATTAAAAGCCCTGCTCTAAACAAAACCTATAAGGCATTTTAGCTGTGTACTTTGGAACGACGCCTAGAAACAAGGCTACAAAGAACCCCCCCACCCAAACCACTGCTCTTTGACTGGTATTTATCAACAGCAAAGAAAATCTAAGATTATAATATGAAATCACTTGGCTATGAAAGAAAAAAAAATATCACTAAAGCAACAACAAAAATGTTATATATTCTAAGCAAGTTTTTTAAAAGTGCTGAACACTGGTTTAATTCAACTGCTCCTGCTTGTGTCAGTGGGAATAACTTTAAGCTATTACTGGCTACTATAGAACAATTTAATTTTGAAACACTAAATACAGTTTTAATTCTACACTAAATTTGATGTATTGGGCTTATAAACCTTGCCAGTCAGAATTCTCTGTTTCTAAAGAAAAGGGACATTTTACACTTTAAAATAGAGAAGAGCCAAGGGATTGTAATAACCTAACTTAAACATAGTATGAGTTATTAGATAATAGTACAAGCAATTTATTTTAAAAAACATGTTTTAAGTCATCATTTATGATCACTGGGCTAGAAAGCCTACCTGCCAAAACCTGTGGTTTGCTTTTGACTTTTGTAACTCAAAACAACATTGATAAATGTGCAGAGGAAAAACCCATAAAACATTTTCTCTTAAGTTTGGTATTTCATTGTAGGCCACATATCAGCCCCAACTTTTGCTTGCCAACCCGATCTTTATTCTGCTCTCCAGCAGGGTCCTTCCCCAGTTCAAGTTCTTCTAGGTATGTAGCTCCAAATAACACATAGTAGACAATGACATGGTCTAGCACAAACTTTCAACTTCCAGCATAGAGCTGCAAACTGCATGTATATATAGTATCCTCCATGCAACCTAGCAAGCGGTAAGGACAGACAAGTCATGTATCCAATCCTCACCACTAAGGCTCCTATTACAATATATGAAGAAATCACACAAAATAAAGAGAGAGATTTCATCAACTTTTGAAGGAGTGAAGTCTGAATTATTTTAATTAAAATTTATAGTGTTTGTCTGCTAATGGAAAACTTTCATCTGAAATAAACCCTTATACGGTAAAGAATTCCTCAGCTATGGAAAACTAATTAAAACAAGTACTTCCATGAGCTTTCCTACAAATGAAGCTTATTTTTGCCAGATTTGTGCTTCACAATTGATCAAGACTTCTGATAGGATGTTTTACAGTCCCTTCTCCAACTGGCCACCTATTTTTGTAAAGTAGAGGTACCCTGTTAGCTTTGAGAAGTCTACCTTTCTGTTGATGGCTGAAATCAATCAACTGAGCAAAAAAACACACATAGAGAAAGAAGCACCTACAGATCCCAGCCCAGAAACCTAACAGCTAGGGGAGGACAACGTGTTGTGACAAGGCTGTACAGAAGACACTGGCAGGAAGGGCTACATGCTATGCACACTCCTTAGCCCCTAATACCACAGAATGATGCCATTTCCTCCTAATACAGAAGTGAACAACTGAACAGGACTCGGACACTTCTTTGCCAGGCCACATGGACCACATCCCCACCAGCCTCTCTGCTGAACTTCCTACCACCACCCACGACCTCATGCTCAACATGCTCACATTTAGCAGCACTGCAATGCCCAGCCCTTCCCACTACTCACTGCTCCCTAATCCTCTGCATCACATAGCCCTAGTACATGTCCCAAACCTGCCACAACACTATAACCATACTGTCCTTTCCACTACTATATGCCAAATATACCCTCACTCTTTTGTGCAAGGCCATAAAGGTGCACCATAGCCAAAAGATGAGTAACAGAGCATTTGATAAAACCATAGACAGGCACATATGTTTGGCTGATGGGCAAAGAGAGAGGCACAACTGGACTGCCAGGGCACGTGGAAAGAATCCACTTACAGGCTCAACAGATTGGGTCACAGTTCAGATCCAATACACAATCGAGTAAATGGATGATTTTCTTTGGAACAAAACCCAAGTGTTTGTTATTTTAAATTCTAAAGTAATTTTGTTCCTATTTAACTGAAATTTTACATGACATCTTGTTTCTCAGCCTCACCAGCTGCTCATCAACATGTTTTTGAAACAAAGTAAGATGCTATAATAAGATTGCCTTCATTGTTCTCATATTTGCATATAAAAATAAAAGGAGAAACCATAAAAATAGAGCTATTACAGGTGCTTTTAGCAACAAAAATGCATGTGGAAATATCTTTCATCAAATAATAGTAGCAACCATTAATGACTATGTACAGCATACAAAGGGAGAAACTTCAGTAATATACTACTTGTGGAAGTTATCATCACTTCCAGAACTACATTTGGTTCCTCCTTAATTTATACATGTCATCTAACCCACAATATATGAACGTAGGCACTAAGCAGTCTTCACAGAACCTTGGTTAATTAAAGAAATCTTAGCTCAGTTTTACTGGTAGTAAAGTAAAAAAATTCAGTGCCTTGGCCACAAAGTGGATGGCAGTGCTTTCACAGTGTTGTGAGACTGACTCTTCCATCAGAGCACTGTCAAACCTTCCACGACCAAACCAACTGGAAGTCTTCAGCAAAGAAGAAAAATCACCAAGAAGAGCACAGGCACTAGTAGAATGATTGAAGTGTGGAAAAGTCAACAGGGAACCATTTCTCACAACAAAAACTAGTGGGCAGCTCACTAAATGGTAGATCTGTAACATCTTTTAGGAAATGCTTTTTCTTTACAATTTATACTTGAATTATGGAATCATTGCAGCAAGACATTGGACACACATAAAGCACAAATGGACTCAAAAAAGAACTAAATTCTTGAATGACAGACGCACCGCTGGTTATTTAAAACACAAATGCTTGGGTGCAACCTTTAGCTAAGGAGGTCCCTAAACCACTAATTAAGGGACCTAACCATGGGAAAGAATCACTATATATGCACTTCATGCACTTCTTACATTTTTCTCCCCAAGCATCTTTACTAGCTGCCTTTGGAGAGAGTACGGAACTAAACGGACACTTGGCCTGACCAGAACATGGCTATTCTTCTCATGAAATACTGGAAGACATGCCAAATATCAGATGAAGGCAGACAAACCAACAGGCACAAAATATATGCAGACATTAGACTCTTACTCCCCTCCTAGTTCACAAACAGCATTAATCACCATTTCTGCAAACAGTATGATATAATGTAAGATACAACAGATTTGGGCAGAGTCATGTGTAATTATTGTGAGAAACAAAAACTACAAATGAGAAAAGTTATTTTACCTCTCTTATATGTGTGATTTCATTTGCTACTGGGAAACAAGCCATGATCCATGGCCAACTCTCAAACAGGAAAACCTAATTGGTACAACCAGATTTAAAATCCAAGGCTGTATTCTACAAAAAGGTTAAATGTTGGTCCACTTTTTAAAAGCTTTTCTAATTCAGTGGAAACTAAGACTGGACACGTGGACCCTGTATCTGAGGAATGCCCCAGCACAGTACATAGATCCTGCCCAGTATAAGGAGTAAGATGTCATTTAGGCCAAGATGTCTGTTCCCTTTGTGTCTTAAATGTTACTTTTCTTTTGGTTAACTATTAAATTTCCATCATGATCTACAATCCCTCCAGATTTATCTGGAAGTCTGTAAACTTGCCAATCAAATCCAGCTACACAGGAGTGGGGTGTTTTGGGGGTTTGCTTGTTTGTTGGCTTTTTAGTGTCATGGTACATATCGCTTAAGTGATAATGCAAGAAGAATCAGGTACAGAGGAATTTTTCACAACTTTTTCTAAAAATGAGGGTGATATTAAATCTGATATCCTTTCCATGGGGAAAACAACAAACAGACCAAGATTTAATTTTGTCATCACCTGTTTGTCATGAAATAGGATTTGGTTCTTTTGGACAGAATTTGCTGCCCAAATTCTATTTGCTGCTATGCCCAATAGCCATCAGGAATGACAATAGTACTTCAGCCTGGAAAACTAGCATGACTTGGATGCCTGTAGCAACTGAGATTCCCTGATCCCCAGTTAGGTGACATGTGGAAAGCCATTCCTTCTAGTAAACAAAAACGAAATCAAGTGGACAACAGTTTTGGCAAAACTACTTTTGTTATTAAGGAAAGTGAAGGGGAAACAAAACTTACAGATTGGTCCAAATGGCTGAGAATGCCTCTGTCTTCTTTAGACAGAGTTAACTCTACTCCCATGATTACTAATATCTTCCTATTGGTTCTGGTCACACGCAAGTCCAGTGAAAAAATATACCACCTTACTGCTCTCTGGCATAAGATTTTCCACATGAACGCTCATTCCTGTGGAGCTACACCTTGTTTCAAGAGCCTGTTAAGTTTCCCTTAACTCAAGTTGTTCCTATACTTGTAAACTATAGGAGGAATTACAGGAGACTTCAAAAGATCATCCTATCTAATTCCTACTATGAGATATAAACAATTATAGTTAGATCCTCCTTGAGACATTTTTGTGTCTAACCTGTCTCTGGAAACCTCTAATGTCAAAATCTAGTCCCCAACATCTCTAATCATCTATTTTAGTACCTAACTATGCACACAAACAAGTTACTGAGAATATGTAGAGGGCTTAATCACGTAATAGATGCAGGGTACTAGGCAGCTGCCACTGACACTTGCATACCTAAGAGAGTTCTTATTTTTCTACTATTCATACCAAGTCATACTACTTTTTTTTGTGCCCTCCTCTAATGGAAGACAGTATCTCCTATGAATCTTTTCAATCCTCATGAGACGCCTCTCCCACAACCCTAATTTTTTTCATATGAAACGAACAGTCACTTCCTTCAAAATTTTCTTGCAGGTCATATTATCAAAGCACTTTATCAAAGCTGCTATACACAGTCCTCTACCCAAGATCTCATTAGTGCTAAGCAGAGAGTAACAGCTATGTCCCCTTATGTGTGACATTCCTTTTTCATACATCTCAGATTATATTTGTCCTTCAACTATAAACCCCAGGTTTTCGTTGGCTAGACTACTTTAGCTTTTTATTCCTCTTTCCACATGTATGCAAAACATAGTAAGTTGTGCTTAACCTTTTGGAATTTCAACTCATTGTGTTTGGACTGTTTCTCCAAATTGTCAAAACAACTCCTCTTCAACCAACTTTTCTCCCACATGGGAACCCCTCTAAATTTTCCAGTTGAGGCATAGGAGTCTGTGTAGTGAATTTAGGCCTGCTGATAATAGGCTTGCTTTTGTTAGTTACCCTTCATGACTCCTTATAAGCAACCAGTGGATTCAAAGGGTCTGCAGACCATACTTTGAAAGTCATTTACCATCATCACTCCAAAGTCATCTTGAATTTCAACATGCTAATGCAACATCCTAGCTTGCTACTGTCCACAAATACATTTTCTGTATTCTACTAGCCAAGTGCCTAATAAAAATACAGAACAAAACCAAACAGAAGATACACTGGACTTATCAGAAATGCCCTCTCAGCTGTCAGTGAGCCATTAACAACACTTGGAGACTTTTTCTCAACAACCTGTGTGTTCACTTTACAGCCATTTCATATGGAGTTCCCCAGCCATTTTACATGAATGATGTGTGAGGTAGTCAAGAATATCACATGCAGTCACTGCATGAGAAAAATAATGAAGTCAAGATACCTCATCCATCTACCACTCATCTTTTATCTACTAGGCTAGCCAAGCAGAAGGAAATTAAAATTGTCTGACAGTTTATTCTTGACAAATTTATACTGGTTGCTTATCAATTTTATTATCCCAGAGGGGCTTATAAAGCAACAGTTTAATAACTTGTTAAAAGAATGTGTGGGGATTAAGGTTTCATTGACGAGCTTATAATTCCTTTCCTCTTTAAGGTTTTATTGACTGGCTTACAATTCACTTCATTCTCCCCAGCACCTTTAAAAAAAAAATGTATATATAGAAAGAAATAAGTAAGCAGCATAGTTTTTACATTTGCTCTTCCCCAGTCCTCTAAAGAATCTCCTTCTGTCCTCCCAAAGACTCTCCAAAGAGTCAGACTAAAGAGTCCCTGACAAAGAGAAGGATAATGCTGACTTTTCAGTTTAGCAACCTCCCAGTTCTTACCTAAGCACACTAAGCTATTAAAATCGGTGAAACACCAAGGTAAGTTAATTACACAGGAGCTTAAATAGTATGCTGAGGTCTCTGGAGAGGACAGAGAGGAAAATGATGAAAAGTGGACTTATACTAAGGGTGACTACTCACCATCTACATAAAAGACTTTCCCTAGTTTGCTGCCTGAGGGGATATCAGTAGTTCACATGTTTAAAAAAAATTAAAAAATAAAGATCGTAGGAAAAAAATAGCCTGAGACACTAACCTTATTGCTTACCTTCAAATACATGTTGAGAGGCAATAAAACAGACTGGTTCAACAGATGTTTAACAACGCACTTCTGAACAACTTAGTAAACCCCTTCAGACAGATTTGGTAAGCAGGGGCCTCCTCCGGTGTTGCCTTCAGCTGCACCGCTGGGAAAGCACAGGAAGCCAGTGTCTCCATCGTTCCAGTCTGAGGCACCCCTTATTGCTATAGCAGGAGGCTATTGTGCTAATGCAAGTCCCCTGTTAGCTCTAATTATAGTCAGCACTGTCTCTTTCCTGCCAAGTTTCCCAAAATGCGAGTGCCTAAAAAGACCTGTGGTTAAGAAATTCTCCCTGAGACTGGGAAGCAGCTCACCCTGTCAGGGACAGAAAAGACACAAGCCATTCTGACAGCCTGTCAGGACACAGAGAACGCAGCAGGAATAGCAAGAAGGCAATCTTTTTTTCTGTACCTGCCTTGAAATAAATGGAAGTGTCAGGTTACCTGGAAGGTAGGCTGAACACTGGATTCAACACATGAAGAAGGCATTACTCCACTAATATGTGTTGTTACGCACTAATCAGTTAAAGCAGCTTGTCAGTATTGCCAGAAACAACCCTACCATATGTGCACTCATTTAAATATTGGTCACACTAACCTGTTTAGCCTTCAAGGCATGTCAAAAGGTGCTTCTCTCTCTTTTTTTTTTTTTAATTAACAGAAGAAAAATTAAAGAGAAGGAAGTTTTTAAAGAGAAAGAAAACCAAGAGCAAGAGGCAGCCATTGAAAACTGTCCCCCATTTACTCAACACGGATAATTTCTGGCATTTATGCACGACGGTTCCATTTTCCATCAATGCTAGCTGCCACTACAAATGCTGAGTTAGGTTAACACATGTATTGTAGCTTCAAACCTACCTGTAGCCCAGAAAGTACAATCCTAGAGTCACTCCCTTTACCAGTACCCTTTCATCAGTAAGATATCCATACTTTCAGCTTGATCAGCCTGGGGCCTGTGATAGTACTTGTGCAGTTACTGCACAATTTAAGTTTGTTGTGTTCAATGCATATATGGGACTCAAGAAAGTCCAAGGTCTCACATCTTATGTATGCTGGCAATACAGTGATGTATCTCATCAGACAGTAGAATGCTACAGCTGCTAAAAGACCTATGCAAAACCCAGTTAGAAGAACTGAACTGAATCCTAGCATACTAGAGAGAACCACAATAATATACATGGATGAAGGAGGATTGGATCAGCACATTTCTTATCCCTTACTCCAGACAAATGTCCACATTTCATGAATTAAATTCAGAATTTGAAATAGTTTTTGCTAGCAGTAAGTATTTATACCTTATTGTTCAACAAAGACTTGGCTGAAGTCAACAATGCCTTTACCATGACATCTTAGAGTCATTCAGAAACACAACTGTCAAGGACTCTTGATCCACACTGGCAAACATCAATTTAGGTAAGCAGGAATCCCATTGGGATTAGAATCAAGATTTTAGTGAACAGGATCAAGGTCATAATACCTATACTGGACTTCAAATACACTGTACTGAATTCAACAAATTCTTCTTGATTTATAAAGTTATGTACTAGCAGAAAGAAATCACTTTTCACAGAACGTGGCAGTTGAATTAATTAGATTGGACAGTGTCTTACTAGTTTAACAAAAAGAGAGACATACTGACTGGCTGACTCTGACTGATCCTTTGTTCAGGACCAATGTGCTTCCACTGATACGTCATTGTGTGTCCAGGTGTGTCTGCGTAATAGATACACGTCACACTGCTTCATCTGTTTCCTTCAACTATTCTGTACAGAACCAAAGGTAACACAGGGATGAGCTGTAACACACCTGTCTGAAGCACAGCATGAGGAAAGGCAAGCCAAATATTTAACTAAATTAATAGCAGTCTTTCTAGTAATTTTAAAATATGCACCTACTATTCACATGGCAACAAAACATCCCAGAAAAGAAAAATGGTGCCTTGACCCACAGCCCATTCCATGTTTTCCCCTTCTACAATATATAGCTCTTCATTATGTATTTGTTTAACAGACGCTTCACTCTAGAAGGATGGTTTCTAGCTCCCAGTTTAAACAATTACAGTGGTGCATACTTGACTAACAGATTGCCTTAGCAGACCTTAACAATTCACAAACTTGCAGAGGGAACATCACAGAAGCAAAAATGCCAGTGTTTGAACTAAACAACAGCAAACTGAAGAGTGAGCATTGGCATCTAGTTTTACTTCATGACAGTGATCCCAAAGAATTCAGTAGTACTTTTCCCATAGACGTTACAAAACCAGTGCTAATTCCTTCTCCTTTTTAATGCTAGTATCATTTAGTTAAAGACAAAAAAGCATGTATCTGAGCTGAATAGAGATGAATGTTTTTAATAAGATTTTGCCAGACAAACCCTGTTTTCAAATACATAAAATGTATTTATTACCCCAATTAACATACATTTATGCTACATATGAAGTAAAGCAAACTCAGGTCATTAGAAAACTAATCAACATGTTTCTAATGACATGTTAATTCATGTGGATTATACACCTTCCCCTCCCAACATCTCAATAAATTCATTCTCCTTCATCATTAATTTTTTCAAGATCCCAGTTTTAGTACTGGTTGTCTATGTGAGTACTCTAGAATAGCACCATAACTTCTTTTATCTAAGGCAAAGCAAACTATGTACATACACATGAAGTGGATATGTAACAACCTTACAAAAATAAAACAAAAGCTGATAGCTCCCCTTCAGAAAAATAACCTATCTGTCTTCAAAAAGAAGAAAGGAATACTTTTGATTTCACAATACAACCTGGCACCATATGTTTCATTTGTGTTGGGTTTTTTTTTTTATTTTTGTTTTTCTTCCGTCTTGAAGGACTAGAGCAAGCTCTATTATGCATGAATTCGGAAAGCACAAGTCAGCCAAAAGTCGCAGATTTCTCAGGATAGACACAACCATCTGTCATTTCACAGCAGGAGAACAATAGTAGCTTCAATATAGACACAACAAGCTCACACAATCCTTACACAGCCAGCCAGAAAATCTGCCTTAGCTGATAGCTAGCTGCCTTTGAAACTCCAGGCAGATGTTCCTGTTTAACACCAGGATCAATTGCTGCTTTCTTGTTTCTGTATTTTCAAATTCCTCATTTGTTCATAGCAACCATAGCAAAATACTGTCAGTTTACTGCTTGTAATCTCTACAGAGCTTTGGGAAAATCAGAACTCGAGACACAGAAGCACAGAGTACACTACTCCTTAATCTGCAATTTTTCTACTCTTGGGGCCTATTTTAAAAGTAGGTGATCCATAAAGCTTGAAAAAGACTGTGCTTATATTTGTATAATGATTTTCTAGAGCTATGCTCAGCAGCCTCCAATGATCTTCTCCATAAATCTGTTTAACAGACAGCATACTGCATTGCTTCTCTACTGTTGAAAAAAATCAATTTTTATTTTTTTAATGATTTATTTCATATTTGTAGATCTTGAAAACAGAAGTTCTAGACAGAAAAATAATTATCTGTAAAACACCCTAATGTAGTCTTTAAGTGGCTCAGCAGAAAAATTGGCAAAGTATTGGTTGCAGTACAAGTAAAAGAAAGTGTTACTGGTAACACTCAACCAATTTACATGTCTAAAAATAATGTCACCAGGCCCATCTGTAAAACTTTATTTCAGTAGTATACGTTTGGCGTGGTTTTTTTTCCTAACAATGAGTCTCATTGGGTTTTGATTACAGCAAATTTGCAACACTGGCTCTGTGTTCTGTCACAGTTCTCACATTTTCCAGAAGTAAACAAATGGCTCTTTTTAAACAACAAGATAGTGCCAGTGTCCTGTTCCCTACTGTAAAGTTTGCCCCATTGAGAATAAGCTTCTAAACCAAGATTGACTGCTAGTAACTGAGGGCACCCTGAAAACATACACCCTGGAGTACCTTCAGAAGTCATTGTTGGGATTTAAAACTAAGCAAATCCCAAATTAAGCAAAAGACTCTCAACATGACATAACTTTACAAGATGAAGGCTGACATGTTACCCTGTAAAAACCTCACCAGTTTTTGCTGAAGAACACTATCACCCACATTTCCTCTTTTAAAGGACCACAAAGACAGAGAACAGTGATGGTCCAGGAAAGGAAAGAAAATAAAGAAGCTTGGGAAGGAGCAAGAATAAAATGCTCAAAAGACGAAGTATACGTGTATTACAGATAGGAAGTATGCTTTATACAACATTTGAATTCCAAGCTTTCGCTTCAGAAATTTATCTGTGCCTCCCAAATATTTCTGGAAACTTTCCAGGCACTGGATGTAAAGTTCTCCCTTACCAAAATCATTCCCCTTTTTGAAACCGTAAAGTAAACTCATTTTTCTTTTGACATCCCATAAAGATATAGTTCAGTCCCACCTAACTAGCAAAGGCAATTAATCATGCATTAATTCTTAGTCCTTTGAAGTTTGCTGGCTAGGAACAGTATATAAAACTTGAATAAAGAATATCTCAAATCCCAAGACAGAGTATGTATGTCACAGCAGGGGAAAAAAAGGCAATGAAAACTCTTTTAGAGGGGCTTTGTTTTAGTTTGGTTTTGGATGGCAGGGGTTGTTTGCTTTCTCATCTGTGTTGAAGCCTGGAATAGCCTGAAGCCACAGACAGCACAGATTAAGCAGGGGTAAGAGTGCAGTTAGAAAAGTCAAAAGGTAACAGCGAATCAAATTCTTTGCAGTTAAGCAATGGAACAAGAGTTAAACCTGCCACAAAGGAAAACTGAATCTGAAATACCTGCTTTTCACTTGTATCCAATCTGTTAATATGGTTGGTCACTTTCCTCATTGCTATGTTTTAAGCCCAGTCAGCAACTAGGTACCATGCAGCCACTCACTCACTCTCCCCCTCCCAGTGGGATAGGGAGGAGAATCAGAAAAAAAAAAAAATTAAAACTCATGGGTTGAGATAAGAACAATTTCATAACTAAAGTAAAATAGAATGTAATACTAACAACAATAATAAAAAAATTAAAAATAATAAAATATAATAATAATAATTGTAATGGAAAGGAATAAAATAAAATAAAAATTAAAAAAAACCAAAAACAACAAAACAGAAACAAAAAAAGACAAGTGATGCACAATGCAATTGCTCACCACCCACTGACTGATGCCTGAGCACCAGTCGGCCCCTCCCAGCCAACTCCCTCCAGTTTATATACTGAACATGACATTCTATGGCATGGAATATCCCTTTGGCTAGTTCAGGTCAGCTGTCCTGACCATGATCCCTCCCAACATCTTGAACACCTGCTTGCTGGCAGAGCATGAAAAACTGAAAAATCCTTAACTTAGAATAAGCACTACTTAACAACAACTAAAACATCAGTGTGTTATCAACATTATTCTCACCCTAAATCCAAAACACAGTGTACCAGCTACTAAGAAGAAAATTAACTCTGTCCTAGCTGAAACCAGGACTAGCTTTTTGTGAAGCTGTATTACATTACATAAGCCCTGTATTTTCCAGTAAGAGACACTTTCCTAAATGGCAGATTATTTTAAGCATACTTCAATTAGTTTCTCATTCTGCAAAACAGGCTATGATCTACCTAGTAACAAATTCAAACTCTAGAAGGTCAATTTCCACTTTTTAGCAAGATTAACTAAGCTAACTTAGTTGTTGCAAATATATCCTTTAAAGAAAATAAAGTTTCAAGTAAACATTACAGTTTTCCTTTTTCCTTACTTCAAGGTCCACAGATGCCTTAGAATGGGACCTGTGCCTCCAGGAAGCATAGTGGAGAAAGTCTTCCAGTGTGGACATACAGCACACTGTAAATGAGCATCATCCCTCCTTCGTCTGCTCTTTTCCCCTCCACTTTTCTCCCTCTCCTATGTTCCCTCAGAAATTAGATATACTGATAATAGCTGCAGTAAGTAAGGACCAACACTGAAAAAGAAAAGTGCACAATACTGAATTAGCACTTGACAGACAACTAGATCCTTACTCAAGTTGTACAACTGTTCAGGGCAGAAAGTTCCTTAAAAGACTCAATAGTGATATTACAATGAAGAAGGAACAGTTTTCAAATTAATAGAAGACAGTGAATGGCCATGACAGTTACAAGGAATAGTTTAATGATTTAGAAACATTTATTTTTCCTAGGAAAGTTCTCAAATTCAAATAAAATCTCCCAGTGGAGATGCAGTAGATCTCAAGATACAGCAAGACATTTTAATATAGTGTTGGGAGAAATGAAGTCACAATCTATAAACTGTAGGGCTGGAATAATATTTGTACCTTAAGGAACCATTTAATGCTGGGATCTTACAAAGAATACTTTTCTTGTGTATGTTAATATCATCAGTATAATATCATCATACTTTTGCCCAAAACTCTCATAAAAAGTCATTAAGGTTATGCTCCACATGTTTAACACAGTATTTAACTGCTGGACTTTACATAAACCAGTACAACACTTGTTGACATCTTTCTGAAGCCTAGCTCAGCAATGTACCACATCATCCAAACACTCCTTTTAAATCCACACAAACCCAGATGGAAGCCTGCTATTCACCAGGAAACTGCCTCTGCCAAGGTGCATTTGCAAAGCCTCTGTTGTTTTGTTTAACAAACCAAACAAGTTCTCCAACCACAAATGTACAAAAACAGTGTCAGGGCCACTCTCTCAGTCCTATCTTTTGTTCCATTACGGGTGACCACTGAAATGATGGGAAAAATTTCAAAAATCTTATCCAAACACAGCCTTAAAAAACAAACAAACTAATAAAAAAAGGGCAAAACCCCCCACCACTTCCCACTGTGTCCTCACATGCTGGCTGGCAGAAAGGGATTATCATTAGTGGTTTCCAGATGCAAACAGACTTATCACAAACTCATTGGCAAGACTCATGATGCGCTACATACTTCCACCCGGCTGTGAGAGCCACTCTGCCTGCTGGCACTGTCACACAAGCACCAGTCCATCTTCCTTCATGTAAACACAAGAAGTGTGTGGACAGTTCACAAAGCAACAGGAAACTTTGATTCCCCTTGCACAGGGGAATCTCTCTGCAGGTCAGGAATAACTGCAGCTTTCATAACAAGTATTGACGTACTCACCACCACGTGCCAGCTATTCATGTAGGCAGGAGCAGTGTGACACCTCAGTGAGTGGCAGGTAAATGGAGCAGACCCACGAATGCCCTTCACCTGAACTGAATCAGGAAGATGCCTTCAAACAGAAGTTGCTCTCTACCACCAACAGATGCAGAAGCAGATGGTCCCCACAGCAGATAAAGATGCGGAAGGGAGACATCCACAGTCACCAGATAAGTAACTCAACCACTGAGTACGTCTCTGCAAAACAGCAAGTATTTTGATAGGTCTCGGGAGGAGCTAGGCTGTTTCTGTGATATCACTTACTTCTCGCTGCCAACAACTGTCTCTTCCATTAATGTTTTTCTAGGGCATGGCCTTGAACCTGGAAACGCCCACCTCAGCATGGCCAGCGCCACGTCTCCCAGTCACTCCTCAATCCAGAGTCCTACGTAGAAGGGCCACAGCACCACGGCTCTCCTTGTTGCATAAAGCACTACTTCGATTTCCAGGAACAGACCAGCTTGTTTTCCTCTTTCAAAAACTAACATTACTGCTACTGTAATCCTGGAAAAAGAGATACCCAAGGGAGAATCAAACGGTAACGACAGAAGTTGTGAAAACAAAATGGCTTCCTTCCATCTGCAAAACATAACTGCTGGGGAGGGTGAAGGGGGAATGCTTTGAAGAGGAATCTCCGCATTAAGAATTTATTTAGATGTGTCAGACAGACAGCATCCTGCTGTGCTTGTCCCCAATTATCTGGAAGCAGAAATAAGATGGGGAGCAGACTGCAAAGCTTTGATCTAAAGTGGAGCAAGGCTGGTTTCATGATATCAGTCATGTCATGGCCTTTACAGGCAGCCAACACTGAGATCTGTTCCTGAAACTCACATACATCTTAGAGTCTCCTGTATCCACTGACCTCCTTTGATCAAAAGGATGAGTAGTCCCTTTTGCACCAGCATGTGGTAGAAGAAAGAGGCCTGCATATAACCCCAAAGCTGCAGCTTCAGCAGCAGCCCAACTAGTTTGAAGGCTTCTTCACACTCGAAGAGGAACACACCAGAGGCCTTCCCCCTCCTGCCCTCCTCCCCTCCCACTGCCCTGCGCCTGGCCACGCAGTCCCATCTCCCTCCCTCCCTTACGCCAGCATGCGACGGACCCTCCTAGCAAGACACTGCATTTAAAAGCCTGGATATTTTTTCTCTTGAGTTAGTTTGGGAGAGGGGAGGAGTGGGACTGGTCACAAGCAGAGCCAGGGTGTGCCTTCGCTCAGTTCTGGGGGATTGAGACACGGGGCCGCTCTCAAGACTGCCCTCTTCGAGTGCCATTGGAAAAGTTCTGCTTCATCTATGGGATTTTAAAACATCTCTAATTTGCCCCATCTGTAATATTTTTTTCTTGTATCATTTGACAGGAGTCTGGCCCACACCATTATTTTTTTCTGATGAATCCAGAAATCCCTGCTTTCTATTAGAACTGCAGTAGTGAACAAATACTCAGCCTTGGTAATTGCTCATACTAAGGCTTTCTGCAGTCATGGCAGAAGATAACCAGAAACTCTTTCAGATTTAGGAGAGACCTACCTAAAAATGTTATTAGCTTGCTTGCTTGTTTTTTTTAACTGACTGAAGGGTACAACAGTTTAACACAAAACAAAACCATTTTCTTATTGAGTAACACAAACATGGTTAAGTTCATAGCACACAATTTCATTAAAATAAATCATCTGTAAATTAAGTAATAAGGGCATGCTAGTATTATGTGTCCTAAATATTTTAACATAGACATATTCACAGTTATTTTGTGCAGTAACCAACAAATGGATGTAGTTTACAAATGTGTGCATAAAATTACGCCTTTTCAGGGACAAATGCACATTTCACAGTTTAGTTAGAAAATACAATGCTTCCATGGAATGTTATACCTAGTGCCTGCCACTTATCTTCATTTGTTTGAGGAAACTAAGTTTGAAGTATACGATAATAACTGCTAATGATTTACTGACCTACCTTTTTTAGGATATTTAACGTTACAACAAAACACAAACCCGCATCTTTCACCTCTACTATGCAAGCATCCAGGATCTCCTAGAATGTCACATGTATTTTAAATAGTGGTTTAGAATTACAAGCTTAATTAAGGACCAGGAATTTAAATGGCCTAAACTTATCCACCAGTTAACAAACTAATTTATCTGACCATACCTGAACACATATCTGATCACTTGAAGTATGCCCCAAGTGATAAAGCACTTCTGGTGTGCGATTTTTAAATCTAGAGAGACAATGCTTTAAAAAAACTGCCGATTTACTGCAGTTTGGAACATCAGCAGCAGCTCTTCAATGGTCGAATGACCAAAAAGCTAACAAAAAATTATTTGTGTCATACCATCTGATTACTCCTAAAGGAGAGCGCCAAAATGATGTCAGATTAAACTTGATACCCAAGCTTCCCTACTGCAAGGGTGGATACCCTCTGAAGATAAATTCTCTCCTAAAAACAAACATCAAGAGCTGAACTTTATGGGAAACAGACCTCTATCCTTGTAAGCGATAACAAAGTAAATTGTAACACTGGCGGAACCCCCTGTCCCAATCTAGATAAAGAAATCTTTTTTTCAGATCAGATTTCACTTGCATCCCTCTTTACAAGCAAGAGAATTGGCAAGCTTGTCTCTTAAGAGGGCAGAGATTTTATTAAAAAAAAAAAATAATCACCAAAACCAACAACTCCCCCCCCCCCCCGCAAGCTTTCAAGAACACCTAGTTATCACAAACTTACCACAGGCTGGTAATATAAATACAATAGTTCTCGTAACAGATGAGATAAAGACACAAAGATTCCTGTAATTCTGGGAGTAACAGAAATGTATGAAGTCATACTACACAGAAAAACAGGCATATTAACAAAAACTGTGTAAGTAGGTTAACAGCATTCAGTCCAGCAACACACATGCCATGAGCCACCCGCTGGCCAAAACTCATCAAGTTCAGTGGCACTCTGTTAACTACATCAAGCTTCCTGAAACCTGCCTGCACTGGATCCTGTTGGAAACGGTGGGATGTTTTAGTTCACTGGGTCACAAGGCATTCTTCAGTCATGTTCCTTCAAGATGATCAATATCCCAAATAAAAGGGAAAAAACACTCAAGAAAAGGCCATTCTGTATGCCTTTAGCAGAGCCCCACTTCTTTGCTCCTACCCAACCACAGCAAGACTTACCTTCCCAGAAAAATGTTTCTTTTCTCCTAGATACAACCAGCCTCCTTACAAAAGAAAAAAAAACAAAACAAAACAACCTCCACACTCCTTTTCCTGATCAGATACCAAATTAACCTGATTCTTTTCTTTCTAGCTCTCCTCTCCATGTCAAACTCCTATTACAGGTGTTTCAGAGAAAAATCTGACAGGGCCATAGTTTTAATTAATCCTCATGTGGCCAGTATACTACTTACTAAATACAGCGAAGCTCAGTTCTGAGTAAATACAGGATAAATCTCAAACAGTCTACAAGATACTCCAGATTTTAAACCCATCCACAAAAGAGTTGGTTTTAAATCAAGTTAATGCACTTCCAATACATACGTATTTCTGTGTCTGTGCATCTGTCATCTGCATCTCTAGCAAGCAAAACTCCATAGACGTTTAGTTCAGTAACTTAACGTATTTTCAATGTTTTGGGAGAATGAAAAAAAAAAAACAAACACAAAAAAAAAACCCCATAACCCTTCTCTGGCAACAACATGAAATAAAATTAGACCCCACTGTAGTTCAGAAAAAATTCTCTTAAACCCAAGAGTTCAGTCAATAAACATTAGCCCCTTACATCAAGTGTAGCTTATAAATGATCAAGCTCTAACAATGCCCACTCTAGAGGGTCAGATAAAATCTATTGCTTCTTAATTGGCAAAATATTTAACCAGTCTGGCTAATCACTTAAAGAAAGTTAACCCCTTGATTCCATGTGTTTAAACATTAACATTTTCAGTCTGCAGAAAGTATAAGCCAGTTACCCTTAAAAAAAAAAAAACACATTTGCAGCACATTTCCTTTAATCTGGAAATACATACAATAGCCACTAGCAAATGGCAACACTTAACACATGAAGTAACTTTTTTTAAGGTTTACTTTAATTATAACTAGGAACCTGGTGGTCTGAATGCTATTTCTGATTCTTTATGATCCAAGAAACTAATTTAAACCAATTTTCTCAATTAAAGTCTTTACAATCTTACGTGACAAAAAAACAAAGAAAAAAAAATCTGAAAAATTTACCTGGTGAAACATTTGAAGTCAATAGTTGGATAAATCCCATTTTCTTAGCTAGCAGAGAGCAGTGTCTTCTCTTATACTTCTTCAGGAAATGATTACCAATATTAGAAAGCAAAACCTTTTTTTTTTTTTTTTAAATCCATTTCTGACAATCTCTTTGGAAAAATTAACACCTTAGCACAGCTCCAAGTAACCATTCTTAAGTAATCACCAAAAGCAAAAGATATGCTAGAGAATATATGAATTTTACCTTAAATCCTAGCATGTTTAAGAAAATCAAGATTAATTCCCTTTGATCTATGATAAAAAGCAGTCAGGGATAGTGAGCAGTACATCTTCCACTGATTTTTACTGGAGCCATTGGTTTTCAGCTCCTTGGAAATAATCAAGCCTTGAACATGAGGAATGTCTTGTGGTGATAAACAAAGGATACATAACATCACACACTTCCAAAATATACTAGCAAATGCCATGTAATTCCCTTTTTCTGGTGATACCATGAGTGGAATTTTCAAACACAGCCGGTAATTAGGTGTGTACTTAACGTTGCTTATGCTGGCACCTAAAATTAGAATTGGGAGGAAGTTAGCTTCTGAAACACAAGTCTAATGAGACAATGCGGCAGCAGCCAGCCTGCCAGCCCACCCCACAGTGCTGACAGCTCAGCAGCCAGCTTTTTGTTGGGCTGGAGAGTTTCTTTCGCTGGTGCCAAAACATGGGCGCTCTTCACAAGCAGAACTGTACCAGAAGCCCAACACCTGCCTTCATCACCAGTCGCAGAGAACAACCCAAAATTCTGATTAAATTGTAAGAGGGATGTGATGCTTTACATTCCCCAGACTCTTTGGACATTTTACATTGTTCACATATTTTAGAAGTCACCTAAACCCGGTCATGCTCCTAAGTACAGGGACCAGAAACAGTAACTCCCCACTTGAGACTGCAAGCACCACTTCCGACTGCAGGCACCAGCTAAAAAGACGCACAGGATCAGGTTCCCTCAACCATTTTCTCCTTCCTCCTGGTTCTCTTGCTCTCAACATGAGTGGGTCAGCTTCAATAAAAGGGGAAAGTCCTCCAACTCCTCTCCCTCAGACGATTCTGTATCCTGGTGGTGAGAACACACCACTCGGAGGTGGTGACCGCACACGGGTTCCCTAGCCTGCAGCGAGATGTGAATGCAGATCATCCATTTTCACTGCAAGCACGCCAACTGGCAGGCAAAGGGAGGTGACAGCACTACCTCTTCAACGAATATGCTGTGGGACTATGGGGTAGGGCACAGATCTCTTACCTATTTGTCCTCAGGAGAGTATCCCAGGTTGGTAGACATGCGCAGCACCCACCAGCCAGGTACCTCCACTCGAAAGGTAGGCAGGAGAGAAGAAACATTTTCCATGGGCTAATTCTGCAAGCCTCACCATTCCTTTGGAGATCTCTGGTTCTCTACCAACTCTACAAACATTGCAGGCTCAGGTGCTGAATTTTTTGGCTCTACATGGGATTTGTACACGGAGTTGCTTTGAAGTTGTACCCAGCATTTTTATGACTTAATATATTGGTATATCAATTTCTGGCAGAATTTTAAAGCAAGCCATTCTGAAAACAAATTTATGGAAGAAAAATGAGTCAAGGGAGAGAAAGATTCAGTTTCCTTTTACATGCATGACTCATTTTAATTATCATCCTGCAGGCAGATCAGTTAATTGCCAGAAACAACTGATTAGTCACTCCTTTTCTTATTAGATAAAACTCACTGCACATTCAGACTGAAAAAATCATAACATGAACTAAAAAGCAGACCTTGCTTGATATTTCTAGCATTTTTACTTTCTCTTGTATTTTTACTCTCTTTTGTATTTTTACTCTATTTTCAAACTATTGTTTTTGCAAAATAATGGTAAGTCTACATTGCTCAGGAATGTTTTTCATTTGCTTTTTTAACATCTGAAATCAGTTAAATCAGATAATAAAGCATTATACTATCTATTTTTTAAGCTAAGTATCCAGATGTGTCTCTAGAAGTTTATATTTAAATCAATATATTATGAAGGCTTTATTTCACAGCATAACTCAGTACACAGGATTTTCTTCAAAGCACTACATCAGATCAAGTTTGTTTTTATTTCACTATACCATAAGGGATCTCAAACAAAGCTAATTTAGCAGGGAAGGCCAAAAAAGACAAGAATTTTAATTGCTTTTGGGGGTTGGATATTTTGCTTTGTTTTATTGTGAAACAGCAGAAGTCATGCTGGAAAGAAAAGACTTAAAAATCAAATAGACCCTTGGTGACATGGCAAGTGCTCAGCTAAATGCCAAAACCAGAACCTGTAACAATGTAACAATATACAATGGAATGACAACGACAAAAGCTCCAAAAAGAGTATCTTTCCTTCTGTCCTGAAGGAGTTGTGTATTGCAGCCAGGAAGACACCTTTTTTTAAGAAATCAAATACACATGTTGGTATTTCAGCCTGGAAATAAGACATGGCAGGGATAAATAAAGCAGTCCCCCAGCTGCCACAGTTTATTATTAAAGAGTAATACATCTAGAGAAATTATTTGGATTTTCAGAATAATTTTCAGAATAATTTTCAGAAATTCTCAATTATACCCAGGTCTTCAAGAATGTATCATTTCATACAAGCAAAGTCTCCAAAAAAGCGTTCAAGCTTGTGAGAGGGAAAAACTCTAGGCCACAGGTTGCTGCCAAGGTAAGCACTAGTGGGGTCCATCTGGTCAGCTAAATGTGGCAATACTGCATTGATGTGTAGTTGACTGCGCTACAGGAGGGACTATCCCAAAACAAGCTCACCAGGGTAGAAAGCACAGCCAGCGATGCACTGGTGATCCTGACTGACACGAAAGCAGTGCTACAGCTCAGCCTATTTCAATCACCGGTAACTTTTTTCTTCCGTCAGGACATTTTCTAGAGTTCTCAAAGTGTAACACCTTAAGGGACTTCCATGTTCATGAGTACTGTACGGTGCACAGATCAGTCCAGATCTGTCCAGTCCAGTCATATGTCCAGTCTGACATATGAAAGCCATGGTTTTGTCAGATGACCTCTGTGCAAATATGCACAAGATACACATATAGCTAATCTTCTGACCAGCAAGTGAAATGGGTCCTGCAGCTGGTTTGGGGCAACTCCTAGCATCAATACAGGCTAGGGGATGAAGGGATTGAGAGCAGCCCTGTGGAGAAAGACTTGGGGGTACTGGAGGATGAAAAATTGGACAGGAGCTGGCAATATGTGCTCGCAGCCCAGAAAGCCAACCATATCGTGGGCTGCATGAAAAGAAGCGTGGCCCGCAGGCCGATGGAGGTGATTCTGCCCCTCTACTCCGCTCTGGTGAGACCCCACCTGCAGTACTGCGTCCAGCTCTGGGGTCCTCAGCACAGGAAAGACATGGACTTGTTGGAGTGGGTCCAGAAGAGGGCCACAAAAATGATCAGAGGGCTGGAACACCTCTCCTGTAAGGAAAGGCTGAGAGAGTTGGGGTTGTTCAGCCTGGAGAAGAGAAGGCTCCAGGCAGACCTTGTTGTGGCCTTTCAGTACTTAAAGGGGGCTTTTAAGAAAGATGGGGACAGACCTTTTACTAGTGCCTGTAGAGCGACAAGACAAGGGGTAATGGTTTTCAACTAAAAGAGGGTAGATTCAGACTAGATATAAGGAAGAGATATTTTATGATGACCGTGGTGAAATGCTGGAACAGCCTGCCCAGAGAGGTGGTAGATGCCCCATCCCTGGAAACATTCACGGTCAGGTTGGATGGGGCTCTGAGCAACCTGATCTAGTTGAAGATGTCCCTGCTCATTGCACGGGGGTTGGACTAGATGACCTTTAAAGGTCCCTTCCAACCCAAACCATTCTATGATTCTGTGATTCTATGAAATAGATTCATACCTTACAGAGCCAGAAAGGAAGGACTGCTATGTAACTCAAGCCATATGACTTCCCTGAAATAATTCAGTGTTGAATTACAGTTTATTTTTCAGGGCGAAAAAAGTGCAATCTTGATTCTAGAATTGCCAATAACTTTCTTAGTGACACCAGAAACCAAATAAATACACTATAGGGCATAGTTCTCAGTCCATTATAGACTTCTCTGGCTCTTCTCTGGTCACAATCAACACCATCTTTGATTCATGGACATTAGCAGGGTATTCCAGTAGCAGTTGTACCAGTGCTAAATACATCATATAACCTCTACTTCTAGGTAGAGCACCTAATTTTTAATACCCAGGAATCACACTAGTCCTTTCCAAGCATACTGCTACGTTGAGAACTCATGTTGAGCTGATAATCTGCTGTGACCCTCTATTGAGACTTGCCACATTTCACACAGGACATGCCCATGGGAGTTATTAATATTTCCTATCAGGATGGCTTTGACTTCAGAATTGCCATTAACCAGATTCAGCTTACCAACCCATCCACATCACTGTCTGCTTCTGTTATTTGTTGTTCCACTAATTGCTGTATGTCATTGGCAGGGAAAGGAATGATTTTTCCATTACTGGTGTATTTTAAACTCGCATGGAATGCTCTTTTTACGTTGCAGCTAAAACAAGAATTAATTCAAAAAATTAATTAGAACTGTCCTAATGCCTCCACTGCCCAGGAAGTCAGGCTGCCTGACCACAGGGGTCCTTTCAGGCCTTGCAAGCTCTGGTTTTGTGACTTCAGAGGTTGGCAGGGGTAACGTAATTTTTGGTTTATGTCACCAATAAAAAGATCAGTGAAGAGCCAGCAGCTTATCTGCAAACCCAGCTAAACAATGACAACGCCATATTTACAGTTACCTGAGGCACCTGTCATTTAGCCAGGTCAAAGCTGATCCTTTGATTTTGCTTTATTCTACTTCATGAACAAAAATGGGTGTTGAAAGGTTAAATACTTGACCTAAGCCTATTACATCTTTATCCATCAACTGAACTTGTCACTTCATGTAAAAACGTTATCAAGTTCATTCTATCAGATACATTTTCCACAAATCCATACCAGTTAGCATTCGTTTTACACACTTCTTCCAGAACCTATTAATTCAATCCCATCACAGCACAATGTCCTACCCTAAAGCCTGGCTTTTCTGGCATTTCCATCCAGTCTACCCAGTACCTTTTCCCTGGAGGAGGCAGAGTGCAGTTTTCAGGTAGCACCCACTGCTTGAGGAGCAAAATATTGCTGCCTACCACAACGTGATGCAGAGGGTCAGGATGAAGCTGGTGGTGATGGGAGCCAGTGACTATTTCTGGTGTACAACTGCCCACCACCATCAATCTGCTCTTACCTCCTCAGGCAGCAACAGCTATCCAACTGTTCAGGGCTGACAGCACAGTCCACCTGCCCATCTGTACATCCAGCTGTCTTCCTAACCTCTCCTCCCCAGCAGCCCATAACAAAACCCAGATCCAGCCCACAAGTCTGTGTTGTACAACATTAAGTCACCACATGTAATCTAATAAACTAGAGACAAAATGCTTATGTCATATTCTAGTCCCTGAAACTTCTCCAGAAGTTAAAAAAATAAACCCAAAACAAACAAACAATAAACCTAAACCAAACAAAAACCCAAAACAAACAAACAAAAAACCACAAAAAAAACCCCAAAAACTGGGGGGAGAGAGGTGATGAGGATGGGGATGTAAATAGCATTAACAGAGCAGAGAACTCACTGCTCGGCTTTTCCAAACTTTCTGGATGCACTTTCTTTAGCCCTGGTGATTTTAAAGAATGCTGTTTAATGGCTGGTGTCACTGGACTGGAATCCGTTTTGTTATAAACCTGTGAAAAGAGCTACAGTGTCTCTTCCAAATACTGAACAACACTAATAAAATCCCTGCTGGTTTTGCCCTCTCATTTACAGTTATACCATTCCTATTGAGTAAAGCACTAACTGTAATGCTGCAGTTTGGTTTGCTCCTCACAGAATAAACTCAACAGCCCTGAACAGAGTGATAAGGACAATCACACCCATGGGGCAGAGTTTTGGCTTCTTTTAAACAAAATTTGTAGCTGGTTCCTATTCAGTGTGCAAAGACTAAAGTCACCTGTGAGGTGAAACAGGAGATGACCAAGTTCTGAGAACACTGATTATTATCCCACCCTAATAAAACACAAAGGATTGATATAAAAAACAAACTGTTATTTTTGTATATTTGGAACCTAATACAGATATACTGTGTGTCCTAGAAATGAACAGACATCCAGAGTTTAACAGGTGGCACTGGGAAGCATTCTGAGTTGTATGTCACGGTGGGCAAAGAGATACTCTGTGTATCTCTTAAAACTAGAAATCTACTGTATAGCTGTGTTCAACAGCTAGAGACCAGACTTTAGGACCAAGAGGCCCTCTGGAAATTCTGTGCTCTCAAATAATTTACAAAGAAAGTGCCTGGATGTTCGTCCAGAATTTTATGACAACTGAAAATGGGCATGGGGCAGTTGCTGCTGAAAAAGGGCTTTAACAGTGACTACATCAGCTGTGCTGGATTGGGGTTTTTAATTAAATTTCCAGCTTACATTTTGCATGTCTGCACAGGCAGAACTAATTACTTCTCATCTATGTGATCCTAAGTATATACATCATGTATAATCTTGATGGGTGGAAGCCATATATTTCAATTAATTTCCTTTTACCCTGCATAATACCTCCATAAACTTAAGTCAGATCTCTACTGGCACTGCAACACTATCACTGCCAAATGGGTAATCTGTCTTTCAACACTCTTAAGAAAAGTAATTTTCTTTCATTTTAGATCAACAGATATGTATAAACTTAAAATATACAAATTTAGAACTTTAAAAATACAAATATATAGCTAAAGGCTGTCTATAGCTATTCCTAGTCATTACAATTTCCAGCATCAGTTCCTGTTATAATTGATGCTGATATTTTCCCATAAAGTTAGTAAGCAGAGTTTTATAAACAAATGAAAGATTACATCTCTTAAATGCCAGTCAGCTTCTAAGACAACTTTAAAAAGACCCCAAACTCTCATCAACATGAACTCAACACTGTGTAATGGCCTTAAAAAGAGATGCTCCAGACAACATTAATCAGTAATCACTCCTGAAGAGAAAGAGAAGTAGATGCAATGCTCATAGCATTATTTAACATACTCTGGCTCCTTTTTTGTTTTTTAAATCCCCAAATGGAAACTGTGTCATGTCACACTAACAACTACAGCTCTCCTGAAAGCACCTGAAAGTATATCATAGACAATTCATGCTGTAACTGCTCTCCAGGCTTACCATGTTTAAGAATTGGAATTCTCATCTTCAATGTTATATCAAATAAATAAATAAAACTTGGCTCCTGTAAGTGATTGAAAATTTATTTTACAACCCAATTTTACAGAGGAATATTCCTATTTGCCAAGTACTCAGAAAACCTAACTTCAACTAGGTCAGTATGATCAATTCCAGCCCCTTCTGAGCAAAATCAAACATTTCCCGAGCTGTGTCTAGCAGTTACTTTCAAAGGCAGGGCAGCTCCACAAAAATAGCTTAAAGCAACAGACAAAAGATGAGCATTAGCTTTTCCCTTGGCATTCTGAGATTAAAAGCCAATACAACATAAGCAACATGACTCCCAGCGTCAGTATGGATGTGGCCATTAAATGTTTGGAGGCTTTTGTGCCCTGTTCGTTTGGTACTAGATGACCACCTCCCTGTACTGGACCCCCTCTCCAAAGCTGCTGATATGCAGTCTCCGAACTTTCTTCTTCTATCAAAGTCTGACCAACCATAAAAAAAAGGGTAACAACACTGTGATGTATCCACAAGAGGTACCGATGTAAGCATGACAACTGCTTGCTCACCGATCCATTCCTAAAGGCAAATTTGTATTTCAGGATAGGAAAAGAATAAAATTTCAAGAGTTCTTCATCGGGTATGGGAGACTAATGAGACCTGTATGTCAAAAGCTAACCAAAAGCGCCAGAAAATGGGAGCATATGCCCAGAGTACATGAATGTACACTACACACGTGAAAAGCACATGGAAAAAATACGTCAGCGTACACAGCACATAGGTCAGTGTGTGCTTCCTGGATAACAGCAATAGATCTCTTAAGTCAATAACACCTCTCTCCTTTCACTATTATCTGCACTCATTTCTTTCTCAAATGCTCAATATAAGTTTTATTAATTGACTAAAGGAATAATAAATACAGGCTCTGAGAAAGTGTCAGGGGTAGGAGATAAAATAATTCAAGGTACTAAAGTGAACATGCACTCTTTTTAAGCAAGTATCTTCATCTCAGCTGAAACAAGACAGACAGGCTCCCTTTAACAGTCATGTTATAATACAAAAATTGATACTTGAAATTTTATCCAGAAACTGACACCACACAACCAAGACAGCTCAAATTTCTGCTGCCCTGTTCCTGTCAAATGGAAGGAAACTCCAATTTCAGATCTAATTTTGCATCTTCAACTGTTTAAAGGAGAAAACAAAGACACTATTGGAGCCTGTTCTAGAATAAAAACAAATCAATTCTTAAAAATTTACAGAAGTTGTTTTAAATGATCATGTTAAAAAAAGATTCCCTAGCTATAAATGAAAGATCAGCTGATACTGTACATGTTTTACTAATCACACAACAACATCTCTTGGTTATGTTTCAGAATACTGAGGTTTCTTGGAAGCACTTTTCCTCAATAGCAGCCATGCCAGAATATGGACAGTTGACGATTTCGTTGCTTCTTTAGAAGTCAATTGACTCAAACCATTCACACATTTAAAAAGGCTAGTAAGTCAACAATGTGATGAAAAAACAACTGTAAAAAGGGATAAGCTAACTTTGTCTTTAGGAACTAATTTTGTTCATCTTTTGGTAACATTCATCTTTCTAAAGTATCAACTGTAAATGCACAAACTAAAAATAAAAGCAGACAGAATCACAGAAAGCTATCTAAAATTGTGAAGTATGCAAGTGCCTCAGAACTTCAAAATTTGCATTTACCATAGATAATTAATTTAATAAACCACACTTCCTGGCAGTGTGCCACAACCCACTTCTTCAGGAAACACCAGAAGAATGTATGACTACAATGTGGTTGGTCCATGAGTTATCTTAAAAGTACATTGTGAGCAGTATTTATTAATTCATAAAAGGGAATTTAGTCATAAGGTTTTGGAAGAGGAATAGATATAGCTCAGCTGTTCCTCTTGTTCAAAAAAATATGCATTAACATTTCCCCATTTTTTAAAGCAGAGGTCATATTTGCTTGTTTTGTTTGATGTAGTTCCTTGTCTGTTGGTTACATTTAAAGTTTCCACTGAATGGTTTTATGAACCACCTCTTCACATCATCACACACGAAAGACTGGGGACTTTTCTACCAGCTGTACCATGCCTATCCAAAATATACAAGCCCCCAGTATTTGTCCATGCTTTTAAGATAATAGTACTTCAAATGAGTTTGATCTAAGAAAAAGGAATTGCATGGCTATGTCTGGTGGACGTTCGATGAAACGGAGTGTCCACCCTTTTGGTTACTGCAAGACATACAGCAAGTCATAAATAACTGTATGTATATATATGACATATTCAGTCATAAATAACTATATGTATATACACTCAAATCAAATCAAAAAGTATGGAAAAGACCTCTATCATCAAGTCCAATCATCAACCCAACACCACCATGCCCACTAAAACATGTCCTGAAGTGCCACGTCTACATGTTTTTTGAACACCTGCAGGGATGGTGACTCCACCACTTCCCTGGGCAGCCTGTTCCAATACCTGACAAACCCTCCAGTAAAGAAATTTTTTCTACCATTCATTCTAAACCTCCCCTGCCACAACTTGAGGCCATTTGCTCTTGTCCTGTCACTAGTTACTTGACAGAAGAGACCAGCACTACCTCACTACAACCTCCTTTCAGGTAGCAGTAGAGAGCAACAAGGTCTCCCCTCAGCCTCCTTTTCTCCAGGCTAAACGACCCCAGTTCCCTCAGCTGCTCCTCACAGGACTTGTTCTCTAGACCCTTCACCAACTTTGTTGCCCTTCTCTGGACACGCTCCAGCACCTCAATGTCTTTTCCTGTAGTGAGGGGCCCAAAACTGAACACATCACTCAAGGTGCAGCTTCACCAGTGCCATACAATCAAAATGTATAAATCCCAGTTAACGTAACAAGTAGTGCATGATCTCTGGCTTCATGATCGGCACGTGTCCTCTGATCACATGGCCACACATCTACAGTGGACAAGTACCCAGTCCTGCTGCCTGGTGGGACCGTAGAGTCCTCATGAGTGAGGAAGACAGGTTGCAATTCATCCAGCTCAGTGCCCTTGCTCTGCTTATGACTGACAGGCCTCAAGAAAGAGAGGAGATGGGAATGACAGGCAAAACCACATTATTACAGAAAACAAGAAAGAAAATCATAAAAGGGGAAAAATAACAGAAAACATGCCAGTTTAAATGCATGAAATGGAAAAGTTCCCCAGAGACGGAGAGTGAAAGGGTTAACTACAAACCTACACATCCAAGTATTGCAGTGACCCTCCAGGTTCTGTATATTAAGGTCAATATTCAACAAATGTTTCCATCACGACTTCTAACACAAGTTCAAGAACTAGTGAACTTTAGCACTAATGAAGCTAAAGTTCATTTAAAACCAAAACAAAACAAACCCCACAAACTGTTCTTAGAAACTGGAGATAGGGAACAGACAGTCTGCTCAGTCTAGATCAATGCAAGACTGCTCTTCACAGCATTGCTTTCTGAACAAAGCATCCTATTTAATTTTATCATATCTGACTAATGCAATTTTTGGTATTTGACAGGAAACAGTTCCAGAGAAAATTATTTCAATACACAAAGTAACACTGACACACAGCCCATATTTTCTCCATTTCATCCTATTACCACCTTGCTTCTTTGACCTCATTTCACCACTGCTTAACAAAGCCATTAAAAGTAGCTTTGTTTTCCTCATAAATCATCCCACCAACCCTTTGATCTTTTTGACGCCTTCTTCTTAATTCCTTTGATTCTGTCAACATCTTTTCATAACAGGTACCTTAAACTGCCTCCAATTTAAATAAATTTAAATGTACTCCAGGACAGAGAGGCATGTTATAAAACAGGGAAGAAACAGTTTTTCTTCCCCCTCTTTCTTGGTCCGTAGAATATTCTTGCACACAACTGAAACTGAGCTTTTTTCATTACTATCTCAAACTTAGATCTTATGTATTTTCCCATTTCTTTAAATATTAACAGTTTTTAGGTTTCTCAGACCCATTTGCTTTTTAGTTTAAACTGCACAGCTGCATAGTATTAAATAACATTTTTCAAGATAAAACTCAATATCATTTTTTTCTGCTGACATTTAAATTTGGAGGCTTGATGCTGAATGAGGGATGATACTATGATGCCTATCTCTGCCAGTATTTTCTTAATAGATTCCTGTCAAGAGAAATCATATATTAGTTCTGCACAAGAGCAAATTGTGAGTTCTAAAAAATTATTTATGAAATCATATCAATTATGGTCAAATAATATATTTTTCACATGTCCAATCAAACAAAATTAAGACTGTATGTGTACGTAAGACTCAAAATACATCTCAAAAATTAACTATGTAACAAACAATCATATTATTATAAGCATTAAATATAATAAAAACTGCAACACACAGCCAGTTGCTTTTATAATATTTTCCAGACAGTGCATGTGTTTAAAAATTTAACTGTTCACGTATTTAAATAACTATCTACCTTGTGCTGGAACAAACCAATGTGTAGGTGGTGAGTCTTCCAGCTGAGGTGAGCAAAAACATTAGTACACAGACAAATCAGTGAAAGAGAGCCAAAACAACTGCCCTCTAAAGGCAGAAATTCATTTAAGCATATGAAAAAACCATAATCATTAGGGAAACTAGTTTATCTTCTGTTTCTGAAAGGATATAATAAATAACAGACACAACTACAGTGTGGGCCACGTCCAGGAAATCTGTGAGGTCTCTTGGACCACACACTCCCTCCAGAAAGTCACATGTAGTAATGATGAGGAAACTAACGCACTCAGGGCAATGCTCAGATCACTTACATATGGCTAGAGAAGTAGACAGAGACATTCACAAAATGGTTACCAGCAGCCCAAGAACTACTACTGTTGCCAGACTGAACACCGGCTATCCCAGTGGCATTTAAGGATACAGGAATAGCTACAGGCCTCTGCACACTCTTGCACTCCCAAATAATTCCAACACGACAGCAGAATCAAATTCATTTTTAGACAAAGTCTTCCGTTGACCGCTTCATTTAGTTTTTTAAACTTCAAGATGCAAAAGCTTTCAGAACTGCAGAGCTCTCTGAGCCACAGTGGGCAACCACAGAAGTGGGTACGGATCGTCTTGTGCCAGCCTACAAGTTACAAACATCCAAACTTCCAGGCAAAAGGAAACAAAAAACCAACTACTTCGCGATCACATTAAATTACAGAAGGAATATGAAATTTTTCATTCAACAGTTGCTTCTCCTCCAACTGGCTGACAGGTAAAGAATGTCTGCCCTTTTTAAAAACCAAACATACCCTATCTTCAAAACAAGATAGATTAAATAGGAGCCATTCAAAAAATTGGCTCTCATCAGAGCCATAATCCAGGGGGAGGGACCAACTACTGAATCATTTATTCCACTGTGAGAGCATGCGAACTTCATAGAAAAAAGGAAAAAAAAAGAAAAAAAAAGATTAAGCTTCTGCTGCATAGACAGGTTTAGGCTCATATAGCCATATATAGTAATTTTCCCCTTTAAATCTTTATCTCAGTTAAATGAAAACACACACACACAAAACAAAACAAAACAAAAAATAAAGTAGGCATGGAAAAAGTTAAGATTCAGAGCTTAAAATGTGGATCAGCCTCTATTCACTAAGGACAATACTGAGCTGCAATTCTCGTTCCTCTCTTGGTTCATAAACAAAGACTATTACCACATCACTCAACCATTAATGAAGTAACAGCATGCACATGTTTAAAAAAAAAAAAAAAAGAAACATTTAATTTGAACTAGTTCAAATTCAGAGCTCCTAGAACAGGTAACTCATTGAGGATCAAATAATTGAGAATTATAATGCAAAACCAGAATGGTAGTGTACAGCAAAGAGACTTTAGGAAGTTGCCAGTTGCAAACAGCAGACAGAACCCATATGTGGACATATTTATTATTTTTTAAATAGGACACTAGTTTCACTGCAACACCAGCAGACAGACTATTTCTATCATATGGTAATGAGATAAACACAGATTAAGAGGTACGCTGTTTGCTTCTCACAAGCGAAATCGAGATGCCCATGGCAATCCAAAGACAGCAGAGTGCTCCCTGCCCCGAGCAAGGAAGCTCACAGAAAGCTGTTGGGAAGACAGGAGAGCTCTGCAGGCTTTGCCAGGAGGCACCCAGATTTCAGAGTCCATCTGTTGAGCCCTTGCATCCACCCTTGCACCGTCACTTAGACCTTCTGCCTGCTCCTCTCTTCACAAGGACAATGCCCTGCGCACACTGCCCTTCTAGAATGCAGGGATCTTCTAGAAGTCTGTGAATATGAAGCCAGTGCTTATTTGTAACTATTTCACATAATGTTTTTAGCTGTTCTTATCCACTGCAGTTCCTTTAGAAAAAACATGCTTGACCGTACCTGCTTCCTCTCTGAATAAGGAGATACATAATGGTGTTCTGAGCTTCTGAGGCTTTGCAGGAAATCACAGGAAACTAACATTAAAAGAAAACACTGCTTTCTGAAAAAGAAATGGGAAATAAGCTTTATATTTCTGAGAATTTGACTGAGGAGGGGCACATATGGTCTAAGTCGGTCCACAAAAAATGAGTATCGGATAATTTTGTTTCCCCCTGGATTGCAAACTGCTTCACCATGCTACTCAGTGGGACTGTAATTGCCCATTCTTCATTTATCAGACCAACATCTTCCTGAAATGGGCCATAATATCTAGTATTTTACAAGATAATATGGAGTATATAACGTGTGGTTGCAAAGATGGCTACACATATACTGCTCCCCTCAGCTGATGAATGCTGTCTCAGCCCAAATGGACAGACACAGGTCTGATGCACTGGATTTTAACTAACCAGTGCTTATAAATAACCTTTCACATTATCAGATACAGAAAAACACAAGTGAGTAATGACAACATTGATTTTGATCAGTCTTTGTCTTTGTTCAGTCTTTCCAGTAGAGGAAAGTACATTGGAAAGAGACATATTAGTTTTCCAAATTATCTGCCTTGTTTGATCCAAATCTGAACTCTTCATCCTCACCAAAAAAAAAATTGTACTCAATAGAAAAATATATTCTACTTAGTCACAAGAGCAAACATGAATGGAAAGTGAAGCAATAAACATCAATGCCTGCAAAAGTAGACTGTCCCTTGACAGAGAACTCTATGGCCATAGACAAGGATTCAGAATGAAAAACTTCAAATGGAAGATTTGTTAATTGGTTATTAAATTCTTTTTTATAACAGCATTAGAACTTCTTGTGCATTTGAGACAATTTCTGACATCTGTAGGAATCATAATACAGAATGAAGAATAAAATAGTGTCTGGCAAGTTTGACAGATGATTTATTATTATCAAATTAATTAATTATTATTATTGCCACACTCAAAATTTTAACCATGATTATTGCAGGAGGAAAGGATGGTAGTAAAGGCTTCTTTGGATTACCATTTAATTAATGATCTCCCATCCATAATCTAATGTCCAAAAGAGTGTTTAACAGTTTTCTCCTAAAAAGTATGGTCTGGTGTCCTGGTTTTGGCTGGAGTATATGAATTTTCTTTCTAGTAGCTGGTATAGTGTTATGTTTTGGATTTCATATGAGCATAATGTTGATAACACACTGATGTTTTTAGTTGTTGCTAAGTAGTGTTTTCAGTTTCTCATGCCCAGCCAGCAAGAAGGCTGGAGGGGCACAAGAAGTTGGGAGGGGACACAGCCAGGGCACCTGACCCAAACTGCCCAAAGGGGTATTCCAGACCATGGGACATCATGTCTAGTACATAAACTGGGGGCAGATGGCCAAGGTAGGCGGATCACTGCTTGGGAACTAACTGGGCATCAGTCGGTGAGTGGCGAGTAACTGCATTGAGCATCACTTGTTTTGTATATTCTAATTCTATTATCATCATCATTTTCCTCCTTTCTGTCCTATTAAACTGTCTTTATCTCAACCCATGAGTTTTACTTTTTTTCAATTCTCTCGGAGTGACTGAGCAGCTGCATGGTGCTTAGTGGCCAGTGGGGTTAAACCACAACATCTGGTTACATAAAAACTTAGAAGAAGAATCACTATCATAGGTACTACATCTGAGGTCAATGATCAATCAATTGATTGATTGATAACTAGGTACAAGGCCATTTTTATTTTCTTTCTTTTGCAGTCTAACTCAATAGCAAAAGGTGAAATGGAGAAAAAACATTAAAAAGATTTTCTTTGGATTGTTTTCACAGATTGTATCTAAACTATGAGCACCTTGGATGTATTCCCTGATCCTCTGGCAAAGAACCTTGCACTATTCTTCTGCTAAAAGGCAGACTGTTAGACATCTAAACAGTAGCTTCATGTTACCTGACATATTTCTCAGTATAATCAGTTAAGGACATAGCTGAACCTTCCCCTGTCCATACAGGAGAGGTGCTTTAGTCCAACAGAAGAGCTGCACAACTTTCCTATCTAAACAGAAAACTTATCTTCCTTTATCAATTCCAAAATACCCAGCTGTGATGCTCTTGACTATGATTAATTGCATTTGGCACAGCTTTAACAAACCTTCAGAGAAGAGAATTGTATTTGCTATATGCAAATACATCATCAGTTCAAACAGTTGCAGGTATCAGATGATGATATTTGAACATGAGAATACTTCTGTGTTTCCCTACAGTTTATTCTTAAGGTAGTCACAAAACAACTTTGCCATAGTAACATTAATTAACATTCATTCAGTGTGCAGAGATCAAAGTAGCTACTATATACAAACATCCCAACAATAACAAAACAGCACTCACAGTTATTTACAACAAACTTCAATAGTCTCACCTACACAAACCGAAATGCTGCCTTTCCTTCCCCATCTCCAAACCCACATACTTCAGTAAAGCCCACTTCAGCACATGAAGTAAACTATACAGAGTTTCTGTATGATCAGTCTACTTCAGCAGCAGGCATGGGAACAGACTACAAAGGCTCCGGAACAAATTTCCCAATACCTGCATGATCCTTGCGTCTTTAACCCAGCCTCCACTACAGCAGCACCAGGTAACCTGGGAACTCAGCCACTGGTAACACAGAACGGTCTAATACCTGGTACAAAAAAATCCTCTGTGGCAGTAAAATCACTGCACAGGCTTTCCACCTCCAGGCAAATTTACTTTCCCTCATGCCTCAGACCACAGAGAAAAGGAGGATAAAATTGTTTATTTGGTGTTACAAGAATAGAGGAAACATTTAGGTGGCAAGACATGAAGATGCCTGCAGATAGAGTCTGGAGTGAAAGACATTGTTAATTTAACCCCCACAGCCACTTCAGAAAACTCAGCAAAATTGTGTTAAATATATTAATACATGACAGAAAAGTAAAGAATGCATGTGCAACACATGGCTGTGTCTTCATTAATGCCAGATTACCATCTGGTACACTACCATCTGGTATGATCACCATGCAATACAAATTTACCCCCGAGCAGGTGCAGACACAATCACATTTCTGTCGAGTTTGCCAGAGCACAGGATGCTGCATTCATACGGAGGACGAACAATACCTGGTCTGGCATTGCCAGAGTCATAGAGAGATAAACAATATTTGATAGAGCAGAAAACCTACTAGTACAAGGTTAACATTAAAATTGGGGCTGATGAGGTATGTTTACATGAGATGTTTGCATAGTGTGGTTATGGGTTTTTGATCTGCTGGCGAGTGCCCTAAAGACGTACCATTGAATCAACACTCTAAATCAATCCAGTAAATCAGTGTTTGTAGAATAGTAACACAGCATCCTCCTCCCTCTATACTGTTCTATCCCCATCCGAGATCTAAGAGCTTTCAGTCTTTTCTCTAACTCTGCAGGGAATCTCACATACTTTGTGTTCATGTCAGCAGTTAAAACATATCTACAGTAGAAGAGAGAAGGGTAGAGAAACTAAAAACTTCCACATTAAATACAATTTCACACATGCATAGGAGAAAATAAATGAGAAAAAACAACTTAGGATTACAGACAGAGCTGCTTAGATTGCCTAAATGAGACAATATGTATTATCTCATCTGGCAGTTTAGCATGACTGAAATGAAACATAATTTGTAGTTGACGCCAACTGGCAGGAGACAGACAAATGTTCATGGTTAATTTTTGTGTTTTGTTAAAAATATACTTCTGTCTTAAATTATAAGGAAAATGAATAGTAGGCTTTCGATCTGCAAAGTACAAGATTTGCAGATGCTACCCTGAGCTTTTAACTCACAGAAAAACGTGTCTTGAGTTTTTACAATTTAAGAAGACAAATCTAAAATTATGCCAGTTCTAGTCTTCTACCCAGTACCCCCGTCTCCAAAAGCAGCCAAAAGCAGATGTCTGGGGAAGAGGATAAGAATAGTGTAAGCGTTTAGTCATACTTTCCCCAAATACTCTCCAGCCTCCAATAATTTGCAGCTCAGGGACTTTCAAAGCCAGAGGTCATGCTTATGTATTTAATAATCCCCTACAGACTTTTTCTTCCATTCATTTCGACCAGTCTCCCTTTGAATCAGTACAAGTTTTCAGTATCCACCACATCCTGTGGAGTTACACAACTTAATGATATGTGCATGAAACAAAAGCACTCTTTTTGCTTTTTTGAACCCAACACCTGCTAGTTTCATTTCCATGCTCTTTAGTTCTTGTACTCGGAGAGACAACAAACAATTGATCCTTATCACCCTTGCCACGCTGTTCATGTTTTTATAAAACCATCACCGCATCCTCAGTTGTCTCTTTTCCTCACCAGCTTAACTGTTCTTTGTATGGAAGGTATTATGCATCTCTGATTGTCCTTGAAGTGAACAGAAAAAGCAAAATATGCACTTAGTCTTTCCACTATGGTTTTATCTTCCCTCAATGTTCTTTTTATTCCCCAATAATCTGTTGGCCTTACAGACTCTCTGTAGCAGACTTCCTGCTCCTCGTCTTATTTCTCCAATTCTTTTCTAACTTGCCTTCTTATGGACATGTAATTCTGCCAGAGTTTGATCCTTCTGTTTTCCTCTTTCACACACAACTTGTACTTTTTTGACTACGGCGACTACCCCTGAAAGCGCATTTTTCAACAGGCTTTGATTATACAATGAACTAGCATCAATATTACATAAATAGACAAGGATGGAGGCCAACAGTTTCTTGTGGAAATATTTACCTCCATCACCTGTAAATTAACGGAAAGACTTGAGTAGAAAGGAGGTTTCCCTCTGAGCATTACAATCACCATGAATTGCTTTCCCCAGTCCACAGGACTACCAGGAGTCTGGTGAATTTTTCTTTCCACAGATCCTTCAATACACATGGCTAATTTAAATCACCTGCACTACAAGGAAAATACTTTGTCTTAAAATTTCTCTCCTCTACATTTCCTTCCCTGAAAATAATCATTACAAGCAGAGAAAGGAGACTTAGTTAAAAATTTCTTCCCTTTTTTTAGGTAAGATTCCCAAAGAATATTTGTTTCAGTATTTTCAGGATCTGTATGATGTGATAAAGTAAGCTATTCTATTACCAGACCATGTTCATCTAGAAAAAGTAGCATGTTCATTGCAGGAAAAGATGAGAATTCAAAATGATGAACCAGAGGAATGACCTGAAAAAACAATGTCATCTTCAGCAAGAACATGTGCAAGATGCTACAGTTAGGCAAAATAACCAGCTATAAAACAACCATTAAAAACAATGTCTTAGAACATGTGTCCTTGGATAAGGATCTGGTGGATCACTGCCTGACCATGAAAAAGAGTCACAGTGCTGCAAAAGAGACACACATCATGACAGTAAGTATAAAGAGGATCCCATTCCATTTTATTCAAAATCATTACAACCTCAAGTGGAATACAGTCTTGGACAGAACAAAATAGATGTGAAATAATGGACAATAACCCAAAGAAAAGCAACTGACATAACTGATGTACAGAAAAGAGCACCTGTGAAGTCAAGGAATTGAGCTTAAAGAAATAGCAGGCTATGACAGTTAAGAAGAAACACAATAAAGGTCTTTGTAAGCAGAAAAACAATTATTTGCTTTGTCCAAGACAGATGCAGGATGAACAGTTATGGTGTTAAACTGCAACAAGAAAGGTGTGAATTGGATAACATGAAAAGAAAATTTTCTCATAGCATGATGATGTAAGGGAGACTGTTGTGTTCCTTAGAACAAGGCACTGATGACAGACACAGATCATCCTAACCTGAGGCAGATGAATGGACTAGATGACTTCATAAGGCCTCTTCCAGTTTTGTCTTTTTATGATCTTTTCCTTGGGACCTGAGGCAAACAAATTCTTTTCAGCGATTTAACAGAAAGAAAAAAAAAAGGGGGGGGCGGGGGGCGCGGGGGTTGTACCGGGCTGCCTTGGAAAAAAATGAGGTTACAAACAACCTGCTCACGCATCAACTATTCATTCAGACCCTTTCCCTGCCCAACTACAAGAAGCCTGTAGAAAGAAAGGAAGACTAGCAGCCAAGAGCTGGAGAAATTGTGCTGAAAGCGTGGACTTCTCTGACCTTCCCCAGACATTCTTTAAATGTGGCTTGGAAGCAGATGCGTAATATGCAGAGTACAGTGCATAGATGCATGTGCAACACTCCTGATGCACGCTGAAAGCAACAGATTGCACATCTACTGTGCAAAGCATGCAATGTGCAACTGAAAAACTAGGTAAACTCTGCTGATATGGGCTGGTCAAGCACCAGTGAATTAGAACATTCCTAAGGCTCTGTTTTAGACTGAACTCTTACTCTTTCATGTTAATACATCCCATTCTTGCACTGAGCAAGCTCAGGAAAGGCTGGCTATTTCTGTACTCCAAATTTGGCTGCAATGAAAGGCAAGCTCTAATTCAAGCTGTCAGGGCTGTCATGGAATGTGGTCTGGGTCACTTAGATATAAAGATTGGTTGAAGGTAATTACACTGATTTTATGCAGTCATGATCATGACTAATGACTGAGTAAACATGTATGCGCAATACAAACCTCATGCACATTTCTGCAAACTGGATACCTCTGCTAAATTATCTAGCATCTCAGCAGAGCTATCAGCTGGGCAGTCTGTAGAAAATCTTGCACGCCAGCTGTCATGTACTATGTCTATTAGTAGCTTAAAGAAAACCTAAAACAGAGAGAAAAATGAGATCTTTGTTAACTCTTGAAAGGTAAACCATACCAGAGCAACACTGTCCTGAGAAAAATCGATGCAGAGAGAGACACAACATTGCGTGAAACTTTCTATTGACCATAAAACTATAATTTCATTATCCTGCCAAACTTGGCCCACCACTTAATGTTGAACTCCTAAGTTAAAACAATCTTCTAAAAGCACAGAAACTGATGCCTTGAACAAAGGCAGGAGAATAAAAATTTTACTGTATCGCTGTACTAAAAAACTTTTACTTGCTTGAAAACTTCAAAATTTTGGTATGTACTAATTAGATAAGAAAAACTTTGAGCTTTGTCATTGGTATGTGTTGGAGGCACCAAGAGACAGGAGACCTCAGGCCTGATGTGCATCAATAGACAAGAAGCCTTGGGCCTTGATGATAAGCTTTGAGTTCTGCTGAGTTTTTGTAATTAAAAATTGCCAAGGCCAGTTAACTAGGAGAAAGAGATGACCCGCACTGTGCGTGACCAAAGGGTGGACACTATGTAAATGAGAATATGAATATGTATGACTGGCATAACATAAATTTCTGCTTGTTGTAGGTAACGGTGCGCACAATAGGCGGAGAGATCCCCCGTGCACCCAGCACTGCAATAAAGAATGCCTTCTTTCTAAAACTCCAAAATCAAGTCTTAAGAGAGTTTCCTTGACCAGCTTTTTTGGTAACAAAACAAATCAATAAATATGACTTAATTTAATATTAACATATGTGCAACTAATCTCAACATGTGAAAGCTATAAAAGAATACATTACCATATTTAGACTAGAACTCATACTTGAAATTTTCTTGTAAACTTTAAAATATTCAGACTTGCCTGTGCAGAATGATGCTCAGGTTTTATCAGGTCTCTGTTCTAAAACAGAGTTACAATTGCTAAAATTGTCACGATGACCACATATACTTACTGCCTTATTTTGTGAAATAAGTGAGTTCCATAGAAGGCTAAGAGAGCTATAGTATTTGCATGAGATACCCTCCACCATTTGTATTACAAGCACAACTCAATACGTACTATTCATCAGTACTACATAGGTGTGCAGAAAGATGCTGCCATTCTTTGCAAACAAGGAATTCACTTCAGAAATTCTGTACAAATCTTGCTTTAATAAACTCCAGACATCTGACAAACTACTCTTATCTGCAGCACCTTCTCTTTTACAGGTACTTTACTGCAGGAACAGTGACTATATTTATTGCACTGCATATATATCACTTATTTAAGGAAAAAAAACCCACCACCCCTATATATATGAAAATATTTTTTTGTTACAGCTTTCCCTCCACAAAATTACTGTTTGCACAGAACATATCAAAGCAATACACACACATGCTAAGAGACAAAACAAGAGTACATAACCATTAAAATAAAGTTTCTCTCAAATGCATTTGCCAGCGTATTAAAACTGGTGCATTAGCACCATCACATGCTTTAGTGATGAGGTCAGGTTTTGACAAATGAAAGTTCAATGAAAACTCTGAAAAACCTGTTTACAGTGATCCCAGACATAAGCCTTGCAAGCTGCAATTCACTGACCTATGTAAACTGATTTGGCTTTCAGATAATCTCCCGGTGAATACTATTGCAAAATCTATAAACACAGATGGCACCAACTGGCAACCTGTCTGCAATCTCAACACAAGATCAAACACAGAGACTGAATTTATCCTCCCACATCACAGGTGATCCTTCCCAAACAAGTTTAAGGGATTGTGCCCAGAAGCTGAACCAAGAAAGTTCTGTCCCAACTACCCAAAGTCTCAGCCAACCCAAGAAGCAGCACTGCTTGAACAAAGCTGGTTTAAAAACTGTACAGCTCTTAATAAACCAATGCAGCATTCAGTTCAAACCAGGCCCAGGTTATAATTGCTACAATTATCATGTTGACCATTTCTATTAGCAGTAAAATTACAAGATTTTTTCCTAGAGCACTGTAACAGAAGAATCTACTTGGGATTAAAAAGAATCCTGCAAGATGAAAAGGCCAACAACCTACAGTCAAACTTTAAAATAAATTGTACTATTAAAGCCTATTATATAATTTTATCTACAAAACTTACTCATCTGGAACAGAGTGACAGCATTAATACTGTTATTGGTGAATTGTCATAAACGATGCATGAGAATACATACAATGTATGCAATGTCAGGTGTTAGCAAATATGAAGGTCAATTAGTGAACTCTAAAGCTAATTCAAACCCAAGATATTTTCACCAGTAAGTTGTTAGATACTATGTATAAAACACGAATCTAACAACTCCACAGTCTTTAAGTTAGTAAGACAGTATTAAGACAAAGTATTTTGAAATGGAGCATTGACACCAATGACAAAGGAGGCTGTACAGCTGCCTCAGCAATATTGCTTCATTAATCCTTTCTAAGCACTAGAAGCCGTATAAAGGTAAAAATGAAAAGATCTGAAAATCAGCTTAAAGTAAGGCTTCCTTATGTGTCTGGGTTCATGTATTATAGTTCTCTCAGTGGCTGCAACACAATATGACACCTTCTCCAAGACATGTTTTCCCTCTTTCTATAGTATTTCATTTTCATGGTTTATCATTTAGTTTCCATGCTTTCACCATGGGCCTCAAAGAAACCCTCAAAGAAAACCCCAACCAACAACATTTAAACCAATATAAATAATAAATGTTTTAAGGAATAAATATCACTGTAGCACTCTGTTCATGCACCTACAGCTAAAACATTCTGCATTCTCCTTTGAAGAGCTCATATCTAACTTTACTATACAGCTCCAAGCTGAAAAAGATAGTATGATTATAAGGGCCAGAAGACAAGGGAAACTGGAGAAATTAATCTTTAGCAACAGACTGTGATTTTTTTGGTTTTTTCTTTTTAATTACATATACTGAATCAGAATTTGGATCCTACTGGTTGTGTGACCAGCACAACAGTCTCTAAAAGTCTTCTGCTGTGATTTATTTGTGCTCAGTCATGGAAAAGGTAAGTGCCCAATTGCTACATGTATTCCCTGAGTTCAGAATTTCAGATATATTCCTGATCCACTCACATAGATCGGGCACATTTGCAGTCATTTGCTTGCTTTTGCAGTAAATTAATAATTTAATTTTTTTTTCATTGTGGATTTTGTTTTCTTTGGAATTACCTTCCACAAAATTACCTTCTAGGAAAATACTTCTAGGAAGATTGATTATTCTCTAATTAACTGGGGTTGAAATGCTTATCCGTGGTTTATGCTTGACTTCTTAAAGTCTAAACATAGGGAGAAACAAAGGTAATTAAAAAAATTTAAGACCTCAGATCAGCAGTAAAAAAATTTCCAAAATGCATTAACTAGTTTCAATAATATAACATGAAAATGACTGAAACTATTTCCTTTACTTAGAAGATTGTTTAAAAATAAAATAATAGAACTGTTGTTTACACAGCTTTCAGAGTATCTGACCATACCTCCCCAGCAATTTTAAAAGACAAGTGATAACAACACTAGTTTTTTATCTGGGCTCTACAAGGCCCTCCATTCAGCTTAATTCCAATTAATTTGTATGTAGGATGATGAATGTGGAAGAACACAGCCTTTTAGTTCCACATTTCCAGGGCAGATTTTAGGCACCATGACCCAGGAGAATCCTGTCAATTTTTGTGAAAGCAGGAAAACCAGAAGGGAGCAATAATCTAAGCAAAAGTCTCTGGCATCATTTTAACAGACTTGTCAGCTATAATCACATCAGCAATTGTCTCCGCATCAAAGAAAGAGCTCTGAGAGCCAGCAACACCTTCCAGCCGCTGACCACCTTTGCCCTTGTTCCCACGTGAGTTCAAAATGTTGACACCCCAAATGATTTATCCCCTAGGCAGAAAGCAGAGAAATGAGAACTGTTGTGGGGGAGGGGAGGCACCGAAAACAGAGAGGAAAGCGGCAAATGGGAAGACACAGAAAGCCACTGTTCATGGGGAAGGAAGGAATGGGGATACAAAACGGCTTCTGTCATTGCCAAAAGCCACCAGCAGTTCAGAAGTTGATCTTTCCTCTCCTCCCTGCAGGCTGGATGGCATGGAGGGTCAGCCAAGAAGAGGAGCTGTGTAAGCTTGTGCCTGTGCACGAATGCACACGTGTGCATAGGAAGTGAGGACAGTTAGGGACAGCAGAGCAGCCATCCTCACCCCCCCTCCGAGCATCACCAAACAGCTCTGGGACTGTTGCCTGGTGAGGGGCAAGCCCAGCTGCTTCGGTACGGACTATTCCTATGTGAAGAAACTCTTTTCTTTTCCTCTTCTAACGAATTGGCTTTAAGATGCTGAGGGTGAAATTCCTAGAAACTGGTTGTTGCCTACAGTGGATAACCAGGAATCTTACATCAGCTAGGAGCTGCCATCCTGTGTTCGACACATGCCCTCGTCACAACCACCGTTTCTCTTCTACCGGGAAGCCATCCAACTGGTACTGAATGTCTAACAAAGGAGAAGCTTCTGGAAATACAAATTTTGATGAATAATAATTGTGGTTTTCACATCACTCAGAAAAATAATGAATCCTCCTTTTCATGTAATTATTATTTTAACAGTAATGTCTACACCATATGCAAAACAAAACATTGGATTTCTTGCCTGGTGCCAGCTATATGGTCACCTGCAGCCCAACCAGGTTCTGCTGACACAATAGCATATAGCACTTAATATGTCATTGTCCTACTGTATTACAGAACATCACAAGCGATTTTCACAGCTACAGGCTAGAACATGAAAAAGGATCACGGCAATTACTGGCTTCCTTTCAGTCTTTGCCGGCAGTATTCCTGATCCAAACTTACCAGCCCAGCACAATCAAGAGTGACTTAGAAGATGTGGAGGAATATGCTTTGATTAAATAGGTAAACAAAAGGACTATAACATTCTTATATAGAAATGCTGTGTCCAGTCCCAGCGACTTATACTCTTAAAAGCAAATGGCACACTAGTGCTACTTGCCTGACATGCGGGTACATCATCACACAAGCATTTCCCAGAATGCTTAATAAAAACAGATGATTAACTAAAAAAAAAAAGATAAAGTGGGCAATTTCCTACATGCTGATTAAACCTACTTCATGACCCAGACAGAGGAAATCTGTGAAGAAAGCAGTAATGTGATTAAGCCTGGAGTGGCTGTAACTAGCATTTGCAATGAAAGTTGAGGAATGGTCCCATGAAACTGTGTCTCAGATAAAACCTTCTCATTTAACAACTGCCCTGACAGAGCAGGCTGATGGTCTGTCTATATCCTGCATCTAACAATGGGTGGACATGGAGAAAATACTCAAGAAAGTACCAGAGATTAATTTGGATTCTATTTTTGTAGCATGCTTTATTCAGAAAAATGAACTGGAACATTGATTTTAGTGTCACTGACACTTTCTAATAAGCCACTCTTTGTGCACAGCATATATTTAGGCCTCAATGACTTACAGCTCTATAAGGTTTCTGTGACCAGAGCAAGCCCCCCAAAAAACAACGGGGCTCCTTGCACGTGTGAGCTTCCGCAGCCAGAACCCTCCCACTGCAGGACTGGGACCGAGCAGACATTTTCATTAAGGTATCTATAATGGTGCCTAGGGATGTTTCCCTGAGAAAGCCAAACCTTTTCATTAACATATATAATATTTTCTTCTAGATGAGGTCAGCTAGAGCTTTTAAATTGTTTTCAGTTATTCCTAATAACACACCTCTCATCAGGATGCACACACTCGCAGCGTCTCGTCTGCTTACTTCTGGCTTGCTGTAAACTTAACTGCGATGGAGCAACCCAGCCGGCTCTGCCACCAGGTACTGGCAGCGCGCGCACTTGCACGGACACAGCACTGCCAGCCCGTGTTGTTTTACTTGACGTTGCTCCAACGCACCCGCAACTTCTGAATTATGGGATCCAATCTCAGCGGTGTGTTACCAAGTTCCTTTGGAGCGACGCCTAAACGACCAACAAACCTTCGCTAGTAACGTGTGCCATCTACTTCTTGCCCTTTCCCGAAGGGCCCTAAGAAACAAAATACCCTCACTCCCCACACCCCCAAGACCCGAGCCCCGAAAGGCGAGGGGAAGGAAGAACACGGCGGAGGCTGGCAGGCGCCAAGGTGAGCTCTGAACCCTCGCTGCCCCAGGCAGCTCGCCGAGCAGACGAGCGGCCCCCGCCCGTCCCCCCACAGAGGAGGCCGCAGGTGCCGTGGCCGGTGGGTGCAGGCCTGGCTGGGGGCAGCCCGGCTCCCGCTCCT
>NW_010973285.1:4900260-4900738 GCF_000737465.1 Haliaeetus leucocephalus
GGCGGGAGCCGCGTCCTGCCGGGGCTGGCTGCTCGGCGGCACCTCCGCGCCGGAGGGAGGGCAGGAGGGAGGAAGGCAGCCCGGCGGCTCCGGGCGCCTCGCCGCCCCGCGGGGAAGGGGCGAGCGGGTGCCCTCCCGCCCCGCCGCTTCCCCGGCGGACGCCGCGCGGCTCTCGCCGGCGCCACAGCCCCATCCCCGCCGTTACCTCGGCGCCGTGCCCCGTCCCCGCCGCGGCGGTTTCCCGGCCCGTCCTGAAGTCCTGAGGCTACAGCCCCGGTCCGAGGGGAGCTGCAGCCCGGCCGCCGCAAGAGCAATGAATGGAAACGCGCCCAGCCGTCCCCGTCCCCCCTGTCCCCCTCACAACTTCAGCGGCGCCCCCGCCTCACCTCGGCCGGGCAGCAGCAGCAGCAGCAGCGGCGGCAGCTCCTCCGCGCTGGGGCTCCGCTCCCGCCGCCTCCGGCCCGCGCCCCGCCGGGCT